>NC_137075.1:87825213-88256551 GCF_951640355.1 Cnephaeus nilssonii | reverse complement strand
CCACAGTCACCACAAACCATCCCCCTCCAAGTGCCAGTGCTGACCCCTCCCGCTCCCTTCGCAATCCGACCTAAACATCCGGGCGCGGACCATCCAACAGCTGCCCAAGTGCCACGTCTGCAACTCCATCCGAATTCCTAACTCTGCCCATTTGGAGGCAGCCCCCAGGATGAGGAATATTATTACAATGTGCATGGAATGAATACAACAAAAAAATGTTTATACAGGCAGGATGCATAATTGCATATAAAAACTCAATGACTAAAAATAAGTATATATGCTTTGTGCATAGAAAAAGAGGCTTTGAGTCGATCTGGCTTTGGCTTTCTCCGTGAGAGATGGCGCAGGATTAGAAGAGTCTTCTGGGTCACACTTGTGAGGTGGGTTTGGCATTAAATACGGCCTGGGAATTACCCTGTGGGGACAAGTGGTGCATACCACCACCTTGGGAATTTGCTCTTTCAAGGAGCACTTTGCTTCTTAGCTCAAGGGTTCATCTAGTTAGGGAGAAGGCCTTGGGCATAGCTCAGGACCGCACCACACCACTCTGGGGCTAGAGGAGCGTGTGCAGGGCCAAGCTAGAGTCCTGTCAATCAGACTCATGGTGCTTCCCCAGGGAGTGACTCAGGGCCAGTCCACGGCAATGGCAACAGCTGTGGAAATCCAACCTTCCCATTCTCAGTCTCACTAACTTTTGGCTCTAGGTCAGCCTCAGTCAGAAAAAGCCTTTATTCAGGCAGTTTAAGTCATTCAGGCAGTCTCTGGCACACGTACGTGTGCACATACGTACACAAACACCTGCCTCCTTCAGAGCCACCGCCTTGAAATCACAACCAGAAACACAGATTAGTGGGAATGGAAGCATAGCCAGTCTTTCAACTAGAAGAAAAATGGAAACTCAAACCAAGATTTTCATAGTCAAGGTCAGCTGCCTACCCCCATCCCATAAGTTCTGTCTCTTTTTATCAAAACGATATATCTCACTGATTAGAAAGAAAAAGCAGTCCTGGCCAGATCTGCTATGTGCCCTGTCTTTACCTGGCTCGGATAATGAATTTGTGTGCTAACGTGCAGGTCTCACTTACACTGACCACCATGGCAGACTTCAGAGAAGAATGCTCTGTGCAGCCCTGGCTTCCTCGGGTGTCAAGCCCAGCATTACTCTGACTTCCCATAACACCAGCTGCCCAAATGCAAGTGAGGTCCAGGGATGCATAGTGACTTATCCAGGGACACAGACAGTTGAGAACCATCACGAGATTTGTCTCCTATTATTACTCAGTGCTACTTCCAATACTCTGAAAAGAAGGACTGAGCCAGCAACTCCAACCTTGTGTGACAAACCTGGTCCACATGCACAAGGATCTGGTTGCAAGAAGAGAGAATTATTGGGACAGCCTAAATATTCAACAAGAGGATATGGAAGTGTGTGTGTGTGTGTGTATGTGTGTGTGTGTGCGTGCGCGCGCGCGCGCGCTCATGCACATGGGCGTAGATATGAGGTTATAGAATGTAAGGTGCGCCGTAGCCGGTTTTGCTCAATGGATAGAGCATTGGCCTGTGGACTGAAGGGTCCCAGGTTTGATTCCGGTCAAGGGCATATGCCCGGGTTGTGGGGCTCGATCCCCAGTAGGGGGCATGCAGGTGGCAGCCAATCAATGATTCTCTCTCATCATTGATGTTTCTCTCTCTCTCCCTCTCCCTTTCTCTCTGAAATCAATAAAAATATTTTTTTAAAAAGAATGTAAGGTGCAGAAAGGTTGTCAAACTGTATTAAATAAACAAGCAAAGCAGAAAACCAAATATGCACAAGATCCCCATCGACAACAACACTGAGAAGTGGACTCTAATGTTCCAGGTTATCTCTGGGTGCTAGGACTATAGGCAACCTTTACTTCCTTCTTGTTTGCATCATAAAGTAAACATGGCAGACATCTCATATGACGTGACACAATATGTCATATTCCAAACTGAAACCTCTTCACCAGAAATCGACCCTGTGTTCTTCCAGGCTCCTTTTCCCAGGCTCATTCTACACTCACCAAAGCGCTCAAAATCCCTGTTTCCTTGTGCGTGGCACAGGTGGGAGCCCATCTCCACGGCGGCAATGCCATGGGCCTCACATCTGTCCAGAGAACAGCTTTCTTGCCCTAAGGCTTCCCCTGTCACTCCAGTGAATTTCTGGTCCTAGCTCCTCCCTCCACATGTTACTGCCAACTCTAGAGTGTGATATCAGAAGGCAAATAGGAGAGCACGAAAGATTATCATCTATCTGCCAACACGTATCCTTAAAATACTAAATATACCTCTTTCAGATACCCCTCTTGCCTTAGAAAATTGGCGTTTTCAAACAGATAAACACTCAGTGTTGGCCCTCATACACTGACTGCCATAGCACTGCACATTGGTGCTGCTGACTGTAGCTTTCTGGAGGACAGTTTAGCAATATACACTGAGTGGCCAGATTATTATGATCTCTGAACGCATAATAATCTGGCCACTCAGTGTGTATCCTATATAATAAAAGGCGAATATGCAAATTGTCCCCTTGACCAGCAGGCAGGCCGGCCAACCGCTCATGTCCCCTCCCCCTGGCCAGGCTGGCCGGACCCCACCCATACACGAATTCATGCCCTGGGCCTCTAATATATATATACTGAGTGGCCAGATTATTATGCGTTCAGAGATCATAATAATCTGGCCACTCAGTGTATATCAAGGCCTTCAACTGTGCATGACCACTGGTCCATTTTTCAAGGAAACACTGTGCTTCAGAACATGCGCAAAGATTCCACTTCCAGGACAAGGTGACTTAAACAACAATTGCAAAGAACCTTAATGTTCATGGACAGGAAAACTGCCAAACAAATCATGGTTTACCCACATAACAGAACACGGTGCAGTCATTGAAAGTATGTTGTAGTCCTAGCCTGTGTGTGGCTCACAGACCGAAGGGTCAGGGGTTTGATTCCCGATCAATGGCATTCCTCAGTTTTAGGCTCAATCCCCAGCCCTGGTTGGGACACATGCAGGAAGCAACCAATTGATGTGTCTCTCTCACATCTATGTTTCTCTCACTCTCTCTGTCTCTCCCTCTCACTCTTCCTCCCTCTCTCCCTCCCTCCCTCTCTTTTTCCCTTCTACTCTCTCTAAAAAAAATCAACAGAAAAATATCCTCAGGTCAGGATTAAAAAAAAAAGTATGTTGTAAAAAAAAAAAAAAAGGACTAATGAGCTAAGTGTTCACAACATGTAAAAAGGCAGATAGAACAAGATCTATTTTTGTTTTAAAACCAAAAAATATATGTGTGTGTGTATATATATATATACACACATGGATATATATACATATATATTATATGGAGATATGGACATCTATAAGTCAATGCAAAAAAAAACAGCATCTCTCCTCTGGAAGATGGTATTACAGGATGGTTTTTAAATTTTGTACACTTTTGTATTTTTTTCATTTTTATATAAAGAGCGTGTATTACCTCTGTAATAACTTTTGGAGGTTTTCTTTTTGTTTTGTTCTTTTGTTTAAAAATATCCCACTTTTACTGCTCAGATTTGAAATTCCTTTCATCCTGGCTCAGATTTGCTACCTAACATTTTGGTTAAAATGATTCCCAGCTGATGAGAACAGAGGGGAAACACTTCCTATTGCAGATCACACTCCTGGTTCTCTCTCCTTACACCATCATCGGCTCCTGCTTCCTAACTTATCCTTTTAGGGCCTGACTGGCTATCCACTGGCTCCAGTCCTTAGATCCCCATGGCACTGCCTAAGCGGCTGTCACATACCAGGACAGCCATGCCTTGGGGCCGCCACTGCCATGACAGGCTCCTGCCATTCCTCTACAGCCACTAACCCCGAGGGCTCAGGATCCACGGGGCAGGTGCTGCTCAGCAGACTGTGATAACAGTGACACACTCTGAGGACCAGAGCAGGGAGGCCAGGGAAAGATAAGGAAGCTGGGGAGGAGCCTGGGAAAGAGCAGCAGAAAGGCGTGCTGAAGCAGCCACTGAGGAAACTGGGTGCCATGTTTGTGAGAGTTACGCTGGTCTCACAGGCACCTTGAAATCTGTCGGCTCTGGGAGCTCTCCCGCCCCCACCCAGGCTATTCCTCTGACCCCCCCACCCATGCTGCCACTTCCTCAGCCTGCGACCCAGATTTCAGCCCAGCAAGCTCCCAGTACATACATTCTCGGGAAATTCCATGTTCGCTTTCTGCCTCCGTAGATCTGCCTTGATGAGTGCTGAGGTCACGGGGTTGAGAAAGAAGAGCAACAGAGACACAGAGTTATCAAGCAGACTAATGTTCAAGTTCATCCCAGAGAGGGAGCCCTAATTGTCCTAAGCGCCACGGGCATCCCAGACCTACATCAGATATTCCAGGGAGCTAGGGGCACACTGTCGCCCACCTTGTTAAAGCCTGGAGCCAATGACAGTGTCCTTATATTTGTAAATCCCCATTTTACAAATTAGCAAACTGAAGCTCCCAGATGTTGGTCCACTTGCCCAAGGTCAAACAGCTATGGAGGTTAGTATCACAGCCTGAGATTCAAACAAGGGTCTTTTATCTCCAAAGCCCATGCTCGTTCCACCAAAACATGTTACTGCCTCCCAAGCAGATTTCCTGACAAGCCCTTCCCTCCATCCTGTCTATGTAATGTGTACTCCTGATCTGTACAGTCAATCAAGACACTGGGTCCCAAAGTGCCTCAGCCCATGAGCAGCTGGAGCCTTATCTTGTCCCAAGGCCCCAACTCACCAGTGAGGGCTGCTCCAAGGGCGAGGAACACACACAGAAAGATGTTCCCGGGCATGGTGCCGTAATTTTCAATTATCTGGCCCTGGGAGATGGTGAAGATGATCCCGAATACCTGAAAAGATACAAAGAAGACTGGGAACAGGGCCCAGCCAACTTGCCGACAGTAGAGCTAAGCTGCCATAATGCAACGCCTACAGCTGCCAAGAAGAACAAGGAACAAAAAGCCACTGCTATGGGGCCACCACCAAATAAGACCTACCTGGGCAGACACGTTGAGGAGGCCAGACGATATGCCTTCGGATTCTGGGTATGTCAGCTCCACAGCAAACTCAAATCCCAGTGGGAGATAGCCGGTCATGAAGAACCTGAGGGCCAGACAACAGAAACAAGGTGATGGAGAACTTGCAGAACAAGAAGGACAGAGAGCTCACAGAGAGCCATCCTTGTTTCTACCCATCAAGACATGCTGGGCCCTTGAATGATCAGGCCACCCCCTAGAGGGCCATACCAAGGAAAGAGAGATCCTGCAGGCCAGGAAGAGGTTCAGAGGTAGGCTTTGTACTCAGGAGGCCTTTGTACTCAAAAGTTCTTCTTCTTTTACATCCAGCCACCAGTGGCAGACAGGGCCAGCATTTACAGAGGGCGGGATGCCTGGGGTGCTCAGCCCTCAGCTGAGAGACTCTGTGTCATGGGTACACAGACCCTACGCTGGGCGTGGGAAGTCCCTGGATATAGAACAGCATCTCCATGACGCTGTGGGACCTGGAAGAAGGAGCTCAAAGTCCTCCTTATTTCCCCACAGAGTCACCAGTCACCAGCTGACTTTCTCTCTCTGTCTCTCTCTGTCTCTCTCTGTCTCTCTCTGTCTCTCTCTCTCTCTGTCTCTCTCTCTCTCTCTCTCTCTCTCTCTCTCTCTCTCTCTCACACACACACACACACACACACACACACACACACACACACACATTCATGTGCTGCCCACAGTAAATAATGGGGAGGTGAAGCTGAGCAGAGAGCCCTGTGCAAGAGGTATGCTTTCTCATACAACAGGTCTAGAAATTTTCAATTCTAATGCCTTACATCTGCACCACACTTTTTGCTGCTTTCACATCTGTTATCTCTACAAGGCAGGCCACTCATCTTCATTTACACATGAGGAGACAGGGGCTCAGAGTGGCTAAGTGACATGCCTGTGGACTAATAGATAGTCCGCAGCAGAACTGAGACCAGGACCCAGACTTTCCAGGACCCACATTGTCCGAAGCAGAGCTAAAAAAGACTCTACACATTTCCTAACCTCCCAAGTCTGTAAAGAATACAGTGCATCCCAACAGCACGGGTGGGTCTGGAAGCCCCAGGCAGCCTTTTGAAGTGCTACCAAAAAAAAAAAAAAAAGAAAAAGAAACAACAAAAACAAGACCTCTGAGCACCATTTCCACATCTCCACACAGGTCAGTGAGAAGGCAGCAAAGGGATCCGTATTACATCCTAGGATGTCAGCAGCTCTAGGAACCATGGGATGGTGCTTTCTGGTTAAATATGTTAGAGGTGGAACTTACCCCAGTGTACCAGCAGTGATGAACACTATCCACAGATGCTGGAGGCTCAAGGTCAAAGTGTACACCACCATGCCCACCAGCGTCATGACATACACCACCAGGGTTGTCTCCCTACAAGCAGAGACAAAAAGGTTGACTCATACACTTCAGACTTTAATAGGATCATTTGTTCGTTCGGCCATTCGTTCATTCTACAAGTATCTATCAGGCACCTGCTCTGTGTTCAGCCCTCTGCTGTGTGCTGAAACATCTGCTCTCATAGGACACTGGACCAATAATCACACAGGTAATTACTTAATTGTATGTGGTCACTGCTACTAAGGGTAAGACCAGGAGTGTATGAAGCTGGCTATCTTGCTGCATGTGTGTTCTCCTCCTGCAGACCCCTCTCAACAACACCAAACTGCACTTTGACTTGTCAGTTCCTGCCCACAGCAAGAAGGGTACAGCCCTTTCCTCTCCTCGTCCCCCACCAACAGCAAACAAACAGGAGGAACGCCAGCATGCAGGACTCCCCCGGAAGCCACCCAGTTCTGCACGTCTACTTCACCCAGGATCCCGCAACAATGCTGAGAAGTGACCTAACTTTTACACTGAGTGGCCTGATTATTCTGATCTCTGAACGCATAATAATCTGGCCACTCAGTGTATATATGTGTGTGTGTGTGTGTGTGTGTGTGTGTGTGTGTGTGTGTGTATGTGTATGTGTATATATATTAGAGGCCCGGTGCATGAATTTGTGCATGGGTGGGGTCCGGCCAGCCTGGCCAGGTGGAGGGGACATGGGAGGTTGGCCGGCCTGCCTGCTGGTCAAACTCCTGGTGGAGGGGACAATTTGCATATTAGCCTTTTATTATATAGGATATACACTGAGTGGCCAGATTATTATGCATTCAGAGATCATAATAATCTGGCCACTCAGAGTGTGTGTGTGTGTGTGTGTGTGTGTGTGTGTGTGTGTGTGTATATATATATATATATATATATATATATATATATATATATATATTACATATTAGAGGCCCGGTGCATGAATTCATACATGGGTGGGGTCCGGCCAGCCTGGCCAGGAGGAGGGGACATGGGCGGTTGGCCAGCCTGCCTGCTGGTCAAACTCCTGGTCGAGGGGACAATTTGCATATTAGCCTTTTTTTATATATATTTTATTGATTTTTTACAGAGAGGAAGGGAGAGAGATAGAGAGTTAGAAACATCAATGAGAGAGAAACGTCAATCAGCTGCCTCCTGCACACCCCCCACTGGGGATATGCCCGCAACCAAGGTATATGCCCTTGACCAGAATCGAACCTGGGACCTTTCACTCCGAAGGCTGACGCTCTATCTACTGAGCCAAACCGGTTTTGGCGTAGCCTTTTATTATATAGGATATACACTGAGTGGCCAGATTATTATGCGTTCAGAGATCAGAATAATCTGGCCACTCAGTATAGTTTCTCTGTCATCTCTACAGTCTTCCTGCTGCCACTTGCATGGGTTTTCCTGCTGAATCTGAATTACTCCAGACAGCAGGAACTAACAGGGAACATTCTCCAGCCCTGAACTAAGTGTGTGATGCCAAAGTGAGAAAGCTCCGTCCACTCCCTGTCACATTTCCCCTTGTTTGAGATGAAGCTGTGGTGGAACAAATCAGAATGAGCTGGTTTGTTTCAGGCTCACCGGCTTGTGCACCTCCCCACACTTCTCCCATGGCACCCACTCTGGGCTCTGCTGGGGCCCTGACTCCTGCTCGGACCTGCTTTCCTCTCCTTGCCCTGCTTATTGCAGGGGACCAGCTCTGCATACACCTCTTCCCTCCTGCCCTGAACATCAGGTCTCAGACGATGCAAGTTTAAAGCCTTCACACGTCTCCCCTGAAGCCAGAAACCTGGTGGGGGCATCTGAGGATGTATACTATGTGGTAATGTCAAACTAATACCTGTAGCTCTTGGGTGCCAGGAATTCTCTAAAGCATTTTACATTCATTTATTATTTCACTCAAACACTATAAAAGCCCTGAGAGACATGTATGACTATCCCTACTTTCACAAATAAGAAAACGGAGGCTCAAGCTAGTTCGGTTACTAGTCTAAAGTAACCTGTTGAACAAATGCAGAGTTGGGATTTGAACCCGAAGCTGGGATTGGGACTCTGCGCTCTTTCCCCTATTGCACAGAGGATACGAATACTCAACGTGGTTGCAGCTTTGGAAAAGCTCAAGGCCAGAGCCTATGGAGGGTGCCCCTCCCGCCCGGCACTTCAACGCTGCTGCGCATAGAGGAGCTTTGTCCTTCCTCCGCCCTGCTCCCCTCATCTAGTCCGACCCACCCTGCAGGAAGCAACTTCATGAACCCCATTCTCTCTCGCTGACCCCACCAGCTCATCTTTCATCAGATTTGTTCCACCACAGCTTCATCTCAAACTACTGATCCATCTAGAAAAACTATCTGTAATCCCAGCCTGAGACAAACGGACCTGACCACCTCATTTCCAGCCTCCAAACCGGACAGGACTAATCTAAGGGCCTCGGGGAGAAGTGGACCGGCACCAAAAAGACTGGATCACAGTTTTCGCTCATCCTTTCTCCCTGGGGAGTAGTTCATAGAATGGCTGGTGCTGCCTGCAGGACCCAGGCATCGAATGATGCAAAGGAACTGGTGGTATCTAGGGTCTGAAGTGTGCTCTCCAGCCCTTTCACTGTATTTTCATCTGAATCATCTGCTGCCCACATTCCAGCCTTAGCGAAATTCCAACTCCTCCTCCTCCTGCCACCCAGCGAGCACTGCTCTCATGTGTGGCTGAAGCAAGCAATTGACAGATGACAGAGACGAGTGGGAAGCCAAGCTCCAGCAGCAGTTAATTAAGCCAAGCCAGGGCCTTCGTCATGTTCAGCCAGGCAGCCACAGCACTGGGGATGCCCTCAATTGGCCTTTGACTAGGGCAGCCACAGTGAGACCTGGTCTGACCAGAGTCGCACAGAAGTGGGTTTGTGGGGCAGAGAACAGGTCTGCCACTGTCTTGTCGCCTCCAGACACTGGGAACTTTGGAGGCCTTGTCAAAGCAGCCCAGAATGCCGCCCTGACCCAGCGCAAGGCAACCCTGGCAGCTGCCCTGCTGGCCAGCATTAATTGAGCACCCAATGCATGCAGAGCACTGGAAAGATGCAGTAGTCCTGGCCAGTTTGGCTCAGTGGATAGAGCGCCGGCCTGCAAACTGAAGGGTCCCAGGTTTGATTCCAGTCAAGGGCACATGCCCAGGGTTGCGGGCTAGATCCCCAATAGGGGGCGTGCAGGAGGCAGCTGATCAATGATTCTCTCCCATCATAGATGTTTGTATCTCTCTCTCCCTCTCGCTTCCTTTCTGAAATCAATAGAAATATATTCTTTAAAAAAAGATGCAGTAAGAAGAGAAGGATGCTGTGCCTGTTTTAGTCAGTCTTTTTTTCTGAGCCTATCTATTGAATTTGAGAAAATTGGACACAAATGCAGATTGAGGCAAATGCAGATTCCCCTACTGAATTGGTATCCATGACGGTGGAGTCCACAAGTGTGTATTTTTAATAGCATCCTGAATTCGTTTGACATATACTAAAATCTTTTTTTTTTTTTTATCCTCACCTGAGGATGTGTTCACTGATTTTAGAGAAAGAGAGAAACATCCATTGCGTACATGCTCCAACCAGTAAGTGCCTTGACCGGGAATCGAACCTGAAACCTTTTGGTGTATGGGACGATGAACCAGGGCTGACGTACACTAAAATCTTCAGAAGACCACTCTGGGCTCTTAGAAATGCTCTGGGCACCAGACCCAAAGCACATCACAACAGTTACCAACGAGGTACAGTGTCAGCAATTGCAAGATAATGCCCTGCAAACCAAAGTAAGCACAGAGCACCATTGTTAAGGCCATGGGGTCCGAGGGAGCCATGAGGACAGGCCAGTGGATCACCCCTCATCCCCACTCTTCGGGGTTTCCACAAACTTTCCAACTGCTGACATTTTTCTACATTCATTTTCACTTCCCCCCCACCTGTCCCTTGCATAGCCATACTGGGGCGGGTGGTACTGTGCTGGGCCTCATGTCCTTTACTTCTAATCTCGCTAAGACCCCCCACAGGGCAGGTATTGTTTCCCTTGTTTTATAAATGAGGAAAATGAGGCTCAGAGAAGACCCATGTGAACCACCCCCTTGACCACTCAGTTGCCGCAACCGAAACCTTTGGAGCTGCGTTGCTGAGTGAACATGTCATTTCAAAAGTGAGTCCCCCAATTCGCAGTCCGAGAGGAAGAGTCACTTACTTGTAGGTTTTGGACCTATCCAGCCAGATACCGGAGATCATAGCCCCAAACATTCCTGCAATGACAATGGTCAGGCCTATTCTTCCAGCATTCACTTCTTCCCCCTGGGAAAGAAAACCACAACCCCAAAGGTCAGCCAGCGACAGGACAAGGCCCAGCCAGAGCACAGTCACCACGAGGTGAAGGGGCAAAGGCAGGGAACTCAGCTCCATTAGACCAGTTCTCAGAAGGTATCAGGGCAGCCCTGTAAGAGGCTGCCAACGGGGAGAAAATCCCCCCAAGAAAATGTGACCCCAGATGTGGGTGCCTGATACTGTATGCTGGGGTGAACCAAATCCTGTCCTTAGAACCACTTTGAGGAAGATTTTTTTTTTAAAAAAATGTAATCCTTACAGCAACTCTTTTCTCTTATTTATCATTATTCCCATTTCACAGATAGGTAAACTAAAATATGTATATCCAAATATCCCATACTTAGGTGTTTTTGAGCTATTCGTGCCAAGAGGAATGGTAAAATAATAGCTATATATTTTTGAGCCCTTACTTTTATGAGCCAGGCACCATGCCAAGGATTTTACATCATTCTCCCATTTAATTCTCATAATTCCCCACCATAAGGTTAGGAATCAGTACTCCCCATTTTTCAGGTGAGTAAACTGAGGCACAGTGAAATGAACCTATCAGTCCAAGGTCATGAGGCATTTATTAAATGCAGAGCTAGGATTTGAACTCAGACCTGACAAACTCCAAAACCGGAACACTTAGCGACAGCGACCACCTCTGTAACAATGCGACCCTGGTCCTTTCACAAAAAGGTTAAACCTGGGATTCCTGACTCCGGGATAATCAGTATCCCATTCCCAGCATCTAGTCCTCACTGGTTCTGGAAGCATTTAAACGATATTTTCAGTTGAGTAACTAAGAGTGCAAAATTAAACTTTGCCCATATTGTGCAAATTAAGTATTTCAGCTGTGACTCCAAATGTATATGTTTACTTACTCTGTTGTCAGGTGGCATGCTATGCGCTCTATGTCTATATAACATATATAAATATACACATACACACACACAATATTACTTACTTTCTAATCCTAAAAATAATCTTCCAGTAATGAAGCTTCCTTTGCAGAAAAGAGAATGAGAGCTCAGAGACACTAACTAGCTTGTCACACAGTTTAGTGCCACCAGAGCTAGGGTTGAGACCCTCCAAATCCCATGAGCATACCACCGTACCCTGCTGCCTAGAAGTGGGGGATCCAAGAGTTAACCACTACCCCAGCTCCTGCCGAGACAGACTCAGTAACCTCATTCTCTCCGGGCCCCACATGCTTAGGGGACTCCCTTACCGGATAGTTCAAGATCACCATGCGATTCAGCAGAGTGGACAAGGCATAAAAGGCCCCAGTATTCAGACCTAAGGAGGGAGGGAGAAACACACAGCATTAGGGCTGGCCTTCTGCGGGGGCCACTGCTAGCTCCTCCCCCCAGCAGGTCAGGAGGTCGGAAATCCTCATTTTCATTGCCAGTGTGAATGGTGTCCTCAGAGAAGAAAAATCCAGGGAGTCTGAGGCTACTCTGCAGTTTTTCTCCAAGAAATACTCCAAAACAACCAAACATAGCCATTTCAACCTGGCTCTCTGGCCCCTTTAAGCCTGCCCTGGAAACACAGGTTCTGGGAAGCATTTCTCCCACGTCAGAATCATCCGCAGTCCTTTCTTAAGCCCTTGGCTAGGTTTATGAGGTAAGCGGGACTACTGGACATCTTCCACCTCTTCCCGATGACCTGTCCCCTCTCCAGACCTCTGACCCCTGTCACCGCTCCCACTGCAGGTGGTTTCTCACCTCTTTCCTGTCGCTCCTTCAGCTTTCTTCTCAGAATCAATGCCACACAAAACCCTATATTTGAAACCAGAAAGGACCCTAAAAAACATTTAGTTGCCTCTTCTAATTCATCGACTCGTTCAACAAATAAGTGGAAAACCTAGAATAGACTGTAAGAAGCTGTGTCCTTAGAGAATGAGGTCATTTGTCCAAAGCCATATAGTGAGTTATAGTAACTTAAGATGAGACTAGAATTGACCCAAAGAAGAAAAGGCCTCCTGCCCTCCCTTCCTAATAACATTCATGATGATGATGATGATGATAATGGCAGCAGCACATACTTGTGTACTAGACACTGTTCTATGCGCCTTACAATCCTCCCAACAACCCTAGAAAGCAGTAGTGTTATCATCCCCAATTTATAGATGAGAAAAATGCACAGGGTTAAAAATCAAGTACACCAGGAGACGTTTTAGTTTTAAGTAAACAGCGAGACTCATAAGACTACCACTGATACTTGACATTAGATCCACCTAGGAGGGACACAGCTCTCTGACAGAGCAGCCTTAGGGCTCCTTTTCAATGGGACCAGTACACGGAACCCCAGGCCGGCCAGCCATCCAGAAGCCATTCTCCTTGGCCCGTAAGGTGATGGCTCAGGTGCAGGAAAAAGTGGCTGTGGCAACCACTCTGGTTTAACACCTGACAGGAGCCACTACTGCTTGCAACAATGTCATACACACAGCTCCCAGGGTCCCCGTAAAGGACAGGACAGTGAAAGAGTCACTGTACTCAGCAAAACACAAAGAATGGCTTCTTATCAGATATGAGAAGGTCTCCCAGTCCAATTGTAGTCATTTTTACCACAGAGGTCATTTTTATCATAAGCAAGGTTGCATACGTGCACCTGACTCCCTTTGTCAGGTTCCCAGAGGAAGGATATACAAAGTGAAATGAAGATCCAATTCTCATGCAAAATGAGAAAGGAAGTTTTGTGTGCTATTCCCACAATCACACAGGTAGTAAGAGGAAGAGCTGGATTTCAACCCAGACAGTATGGCTCTAGAGTCCTCATTCTTTTTGTTTGTTTTTATTGGTTTGAGAGAGAGGAAGGGAGAGGGTGAAAGAGAGAGAGAATCATCAATGGATACCCTGGGGATTGAGCCCACACCAGGGTATGTGCCCTGATCAGGAATCGAGCCGGTGACCTTTTGGTGCATGGGACAATGCTCAACCAACTGAGCCACACCAAGCCAGGGCTAGAATCCTCGCTCTTAATCACTTATTTACACCCTCATAAAACTGATTCTTGCCCTGGCTGGGTAGCTCAGTTGGTTAGAGCATCATCCCAATACACCAACGTTGTGGGTTTGATCCCTGGTCAGGGCACATACAAGAATCAACCAATGAATGCATAAATAAGTAGAACAACAAGTCAATGTTTCTCTCTCTCTCTCTCACTTCCCACCCTCCCTTCCTCTCTCTCTAAAATCAATAAATTAAAAAACAAAACCTGATTCTTAACCATTTCTTAATCATTTCTTAATCCCAGTCAGGTTACTGAAAATTTCCTTGAATTCCTGCCTCTCCCAGCAGCCTGCTTGAGGGACACAACAAAGATGGGCTTCCTTCCTTCCTTCCTTCCTTCCTTCCTTCCTTCCTTCCTTCCTTCCTTCCTTCCTTCCTTCCTTCCTTTCTTTCTTTTTCTTGATTTCAGAGAGGGAGAGAGAGGGAGAGAGAGAAACATCAATGATGAGAGAGGATCATTGATTGGCTGCCTCCTGCATGCCCCCCACTGGGGATTGAGCCCGCAAACCAGGCATATGCCCTTGACTGGAATCGAACCTGGGACCCTTCAGTCCACAGGCTGATGCTCTATCCACTGAGCCAAACTGGCCAGGGCCAAGAAAGGTGGTTTCAATGCCACCTCCTGAGGGGCACAGGGCCACAGTGAGTAGACAAACCAAGGAGTGTCACCGAACATCACTACAACTGCCAGACCACGGTCATGAGGACTTGTCAACATAAGAATGTCCAAACCTATCGAGAAGACTTATAAAAATTTATTTGAATCCAACAGAGAACATGCCTGGAAGCAAGATCTCAACAGACTGAGAAAAATGCTTAAGAAAATTATAGTTTGCAGTTTCTTTTATGCATGTGAGATTAGGAGGGAACATAAGGAAGATTGCATGAAGGTGGGAGAAAACAAGGCAGGGGTTGGATTACAGGATAGTTAAGATTATGTGCTCTCTTGAGGGTGGTCACACTTTAGAAAGAGGGGTCTGAAAGGTTGGTCAGACATTAGAAGGAGCAGTCTGAAAGGAGGCATTTCAAAGGAATGTTAACTTAGATGCACAGAAACATGGGCAGGGCTTGCTGAAGGCAAAGATAAGCCCTTTACTGAAAAAGTTACATGCCACCTGTCCAGTGTGGCTCAGAGGTTGAGTGTCGGCCTATGAACCAGGAGGTCACGGTTTGATTCCTGATCAGGGCACATGCCCGGATTGTGGACTCGATCCCCAGTTGGGGGCATGCAGGAAGGGGCCAATCAATGATTTTCATCATTGATATTTCTATCATTCTCTCCCTCTCCATTCCTCTCTGAAATCAAATATATATATAAAACTAAGAGGCCCAGTGCACGAAATTCATGCACTCAGGGGGAGGGAGGCGGTCCTTCAGCCTGGCCTGTGCCCTCTCGCAGTCCGGGAGCCCTTGGGGGATGTCTGGCTGATGGCTTAGGCCCGCTCCTCGCGAGAGCAGGCCTAAGCCGGCAGTCAAACATCCTTAGCGCTGCCATGGAGGCAGGAGAGGCTCCCGCCACCACCTCTGCACTTGCCAGCCGTGAGCCCAACTTCTGGCTGAGTGGCGCTCCCCCTGTGGGAGTGCAATGACCACCAGAGGACAGCTCCTGCATTGAGCATCTGACCCCTGGTGGTCAGTGCACATCATAGTGACCGGTTGTTCTGCTGTTTGGTCAATTTGCATATTAGCCTTTTATTATATAGGATTATTTTCTTTTTAAAGTTATATGCCTGGGCATGACTACCCATCCTGACCTACCCAGTTAGCAATTTGTGATCAGATCACCTTGTGAGAGCCCTGGTCAGTGTGGCTCAGTTCGTTGGAGTGTCATTTTATACACCAAAAGGTGGTGGGTTTGATTCCTGGTCAGAGCACATACTCAGGTTGTGGGTTAGATCCCTGGTTGGGAGGTGGCCAATCGATGTTTCTCTCTCACATCAATGTCTGTCTCTCTCTCTCTCTCTCTCTCTCTCTCTCTCTCTCTCTCTCTCTCTACCTCTTCCTTCCTCTTTCTCTAAAATCAATAAAAAGCCCTAGCTGGTTTGGCTCAGTGGATAGAGTGTCAGCCTGCAGACTGAAGGGTCCCAGGTTCAATTCTGGTCAAGAGCACATGCCTGGGTTGTGGGCTTGATCCCCAGTAGGGAGCATGCAGTAAGCAGCCAATCAATGATTCTCTCTCATCACTGATGTTTTTATCTCTCTCTCCTCTCCCTTCATCTCTGAAATCAATAAATAAAATCAATAAAAAAATATGTTCGAGGGTGAGGATTTAAAAAAAAAAAGCTGTTCAGATCACACTGTGAGATTACTTTCCATAGAACCCATTTTCATACACAACTTTGAGGCTCTCGAGGACTTCTTAAGCAACAAGCATACCCACCTAATCTTTAAACCACACACCCAGCCACTTGGAAATTCCATTCCTGAGTCCAGGGGCCCCACAAAAAGACACATTCCTTAAAAGGGTGGTGGAGTGGAATGTGGGCAGGGAGAAGAATGAAAGCAGTCCCTAGTCCTGCTCCTCACACCTCTCGGCCCCTCTCAGCCTATGGTCCGAGCCTCACTCTGCAAGGGGCAAGAAAATGCTCCAAGTCATGCTCAGCTTAAGGTGTGATGGCTACTCTGAGCGTGGGCTCACCTGGAATGAAGAAGGAGAGCAAAATCCACAGGAAACAGAGGGGAATTATCCAGGAGAGAGGCAGGATAGAAAGAAGTTAGGAAAAGCTCTCGACAAGTGAAATGAGTAAGTAGGAGCGGACATCACAGGTCGATAAGCCACTAGGTCCTCTCATCAGAGCCCCCAGCTCCAGGCATAACCAGAGGGAAGACAGCTATGGCAGGAAGCTCCTGTAGTGGTCGCAGAAGTCAACAACAAGGCCTGGCTAAAACCAAATCAATCCAAGATGGAGGAAAAACTGACCAGAGAAAGATCCCAAAGCTCATTATATAATCATTATAATGACACCACAGGTAGAAGGGGGACTGAGAAGGACAAACATCAGGACACTTTCAGAACAGGCCATATTAGGAACAAGACCCCGGCCACCCCCTCCCACCAAAAGGCGGAGTCATAATTTGGCACTACAAAGTTCAGAAACAACCTGACCCTTGGAAACATAAACTCCGAAAAACTAACTGACCCAGTGAGCAACTCACTGGCAAGTTTGCCCGCATCCACTCAGATGTGTACTTTCACCTCTTTCACCATGACTGGGGGAGCAGCAGACGGCAGCAGCTGTGCCAGGCTCATCCCGAGCCTGCTTCCAGAAACCCATGTCCTCGCCTCTTTTTCTACCTAAAGAAAACTCCTTTCGCTCTCACTTGGACTTGTTCTTGAATTCTTTCCTGCGCGAGTCAAGAACCTGGAGGTCTCGGACCCTGCCAGGACAATCCGGTGAACAAGAGGACTGGGAGCAAAAAATCCCACCTGAAGCACGAGAGCTGGTTGAGCTACACTACTAAAGCCGAGCACTTTCGTGGGGACTCAGTGGTTCAGGGAAATCAGTTCCAGATAATCAGCAGCTGGTAGCTTGTTAGAAATGCACATTCCTGACACTTCCACAGACCTGCTGCAGCAGCCACTCTGGAGTTCTGTAATCTGTGTGTCAACAAGCCCTCCCCGTACTTCTGATAGTGCTCAAGTTTGAGACCCACTGGCTCAGCTAGACTAGTCTGGTTTTTCAGTAGCTATCCCCCACTCAAAGGCGGCCAGGAGAGGTGGGAGGGCAGAGGAATGGGGCTCACCCTGGGAGGCTGCCATTCTTTCCAACTGTTTCTACAGGAATTAGGAATTAGGAGCATATTATGTATGGTTTCTGAATCGGTCTCTAGTTTAGATGCCCCTCCCCAGACAGAGTTAAAACAGTACCAGTCCACTCCACCGCCCAAACCAAGGGGCTCAGCGTCCCACAAGAAGGGCAGGAATGAAACACGTGCTCTGCCCTGTGCATGAGTGCCTCTTATAGGCATACAGGTGCTATATTTGGGCATGTATAGCTCCAGCAAGTTAAGCCTGCCGGGTGAGGGCCATACTACTCCTATGAGAAAATGTGATCTTCTCTGAAAGGCCTGGTCATTCCTGGCATCATCCCCCAGAGGAAGTACCAGTCCCTGAGGGGGAGGGCTTTAGGAAGGCAGAAAGGACTCGTCATCACTCTGAGTCTCTCCTTGTCAAGAGTATTTTTTTCAAACTGTGGCCCAGAGACCACTGACATTAGAAGTCCTCAGAGTTTAAAAGTGCAGATAGTGGGCTCTGCCCCGGGCCTACCCTAGCTGAATCTCCTGGAATGGCACTAGAAATCTACATTTTAACAAAAACCAACCAACCAAACAAAACCTGGACATAAAGGGCCTTGGGAATACTGAAGATCAATGGCCAAGCCCAGGTCTCAGGTGTGGGGGTAACATGGAGGCAGCAGGGGTGGGAAGGGACTTCAAGACTGTGAGAATGTTCTCAACCCCGCTGCAAATCAGAATAGCCTAGAATGCTTGTTAATAGCATATTTCCAAGGACGGACCCAGAAATTCAAATTCTGGGTTAGAATTTCCAGGAGAGAGGCATGGAAATCTTTCCATGTATTCAATCGATCACCCCAGGGAATTCTATCATTAGGCAAACCTGGGGAACATTGATCCTAGGTCCTATCTCTGTGTTCTGTTCACTCTGTGTTCATTTTCCTTTTCTCCTTCTTGTACTAAACCCTTGTGTGGTTTATTTGGGGCGGGGGGATTTTTAGAGAAAGATAGAGAGAAAAGGAAAGGGAGGGAAAGGGAGAGAGGGAGAGAGGGAGAGAGGGGGAGAGGGGGGGAGAGAGAGAGAGAGAGAGAGAGAGAGAGAGAGAGAGAGAGAGAGAGGAAGAGAGAGAGAGAGAGAGAGAGAGAGAGAGAGAGAGAGAGATATCAATTTGTTGTTCCACTTATATATGCATTCATTGGTTGCTTCTTGTATGTGCCCTGAAGGAAGATCGAACCCGTACCTTGGTTTATTAAGACGACGTTCTAACCAACTGAGCTACCTGGCCAGAGCTAAACCTTTGTTTAAAAGAGCCAGCATGACCTCAGCAAAGTTCCAGGAATTCACAAGGAATTTATACCCACTCTTTTTATTTTTTATTATTGTTTAAAGTATTAAAAATAGTAGTACATATGTCTCCTTTTTTTCCCCATTGACCTTCCCCCAGCCTCCCCTAACCCCCGGCACTTGCCCTCACCTCCTCCCCCCAGTGTCTTGTGTCCATTGGTTATGCTTATATGTATGCATACAAGTCCTTTGGTTGATCTTTAACCACCCCCACCCCCGCCCACAACACTCCCCAGCCTTCCTGCTGTAATTTGACAGTCTGTTCGATGCTTCTCTGCCTCTGTATCTATCTTTTTGTTCATCAGGTTATAATGTTCTTTATTATCCATAAATGAGTGAGATCATGTGGTATTTTTCTTTCACTGCCTGGCTTATTTCACTTAGCATAATGTTCTCCAGTTCCATCCATGCTGCTGCAAATGGTAAGAATTTCTTCTTTTTTATAGCAGCGTAGTATTCCATTGTGTAGATGTATCATAGTTTTCTAATCCATTCATCTGCTGATAGCAGGTAGGCTGTTTCCAAATCTTAGCTATTGTAAATTTTGCTGCTATGAACATGGGGGTGCATATATCCCTTCTGACTGGTGTTTCTGTTTTCTTGGGATATATTCCTAGAAGTGGGATTACTGGGACAAATGGGAGTTCCATTTTTAAATTTTTGAGGAAATGCCATACTGTTTTCCACAATGGCTGCACCAGTCTGCATTCCCACCAGCAGTGCACGAGGGTTCCTTTTTCTCCACATCCTCGCCAGCACTTGTCATTTGTTGATGATAGCCATTCTGACAGGTGTGAGGTGGTACCTTATTGTTGTTTTGATTTGCATCTTTCGGATGATTAGTGACTTTGAGCATGTTTTTATGTGTCTCTTGGCTTTCTGAATGTCCTCTTTCAAAAAGTGTCTATTTAGGTCCTTTGCCCATTTTTTGATTGGGTTGTTTATCTTTCTTTTGTTAAGTTGTATGAGTAAATGTTGGAGATTAAACCCTTATCAGAGATAACACTGGCAAATATGTTCTCACATGCAGTGGGCTTTCTTGTTGTTTTGTTGATGGTTTCTCTTGCTGTGCAGAAGCTTTTTATTTTGACGCAGTCCCATTTGTTTATTTTCTCCTTAGTCTCTCTTGCCCTAGGATCTGTGTCTGTAAAGATATTGCTATGAAATATGTCTGCAATTTTTCTGCCTATGGAGTCTTGTAGGATTTTTATGGTTTCCTGTCTTACGTTCAAGTCCTTTAGCCATTTTGAGTTTGTTTTTGTGTATGGTGTAAGTTGGTGATCTAGTTTCATTTTTTTGCATGTATCTGACCAAATTTCCCAGCACCATTTATTAAAGAGGCTATTTTGACTCCATTGTATGCTCTTGCCTACTTTGTAAAAAATTAACTGACTATAATGGTTTGGGTCCATTTCTGGGTCTTCTATTCTATTCCATTGGTCTATATGTCTGTTCTTGTGCCAGTTCCAGGCAGTTTTGAGAACTGTGGCTTGGTAATATAGTTTAATGTCTGGTATTGTGATCCCTCCAACTTTGTTCTTCTTTGTCAGGATAGCTGTGACTATTCGGGGTCTTTTTTTGTTCCAGATGATTTTTTGGAGAATTTGTTCTAGATCTTTGAAATATGCCATTGGTATTTTAAAAGGTATTACATTGAATCTGTAGATTGCTTTAGGTAGTATGGACATTTTAGTGATGTTGATTCTACCAATCCATGAACATGGTATGTTCTTCCATTTGTTTATGTCTTCCTCTGTCTCTTTTTTTTCCAATGTCCTGTAGTTTCCCGAGTACAGGTCTTTTACATCCTTGGTTAAGTTTATTCCTAGGTATCTTAATTTTTTTGGTGCAATGGTAAATGGGATTGTTTTTTTCATTTCTCTTTCTGTGAGTTCATTATTGGTGTACAAAAAGGCCATAGACTTCTGGGTGTTAATTTTGTATCCTGCTACATTGCCAAATTCATTTATTAGGTCTAGTAGTTTTTTGATGGAGTCTTTGGGGTTTTCTATGTATAGTATCATGTCATCTGCAAATAAGGACAGTTTTACTTCTTCTTTTCCAATTTGGATGCCTTTTATTTCTTCTTCTTGTCTGATCGCTATGGCTAGTACTTCTAATACTATGTCGAACAGGAGTGGTGAAAGTGGGCATCCTTTTCTTGTTCCTGTTCTTAGGGAAGATGAGTTTAGTTTTTGCCCATTGAGTATGATGTTGGCTGTAGCTTTGTTATATAGGGCTTTTATTATGTTGAGTTATGATCCCTCTATTCCCACCTTGCTGAGAGTTTTTATCAAGAAAGGGTGTTGGATTTTGTCAAATGCTTTTTCTGCATCAATTGATATGATTATGTGATTTTTGTCTCTCCGTTTGTTTATGTGATGTATCACATTTATTGATTTGCAGATAGTGTACCATCCTTGCATCCCTGGTATAAATCCCACTTGGGCATGGTGCATGATCTTTCTAATGTATTGCTGAATTCAATTTGCTATAGAATTTTGTTGAGGATTTTAGCATCTATGTTCATCAAGGATATTGGCCTGTAGTTCTCTTTTTTTGCGGTGTCTTTATCTGGTTTTGGGATTAGGGTAATGCTGGCTTCATAGAAAGAACTTGGAGTGTGCCTTCCTCTTGAATTTTGTGGAATAGTCTGAGGAGGATAGGTTTTAGTTCTTCTTTGAATGCTTGGTAGAACTCCACTGTAAAGCCGTCCGGACCAGGGCTTTTGTTTGCTAGAAGATTTTTGATCACTGTTTCAATTTCTTCAATAGTTATTGGCCTATTCAGGTTTTTTTATTATTCTTGGTTGAGTTTTGGGAGCTTGTATTTTTCTAGGAATATGTCCATTTTATCTAGGTTGCCCATTTTGTTGGAATAGAGTTGTTCATAGTGTTTTTTCATAATTGTTTGTATTTCTGTGGGATTGATTGTTATTTCATCTCTTTCATTGCTGATTTTGTTTATTTGGGTCCTCTCTCTTTGCTTCTTGGTGAGCCTGGCTAGAGGTTCATCAATCTTGTTTATCCTTTCAAAGAACCAGCTCTTGGTTTTGTTGATCTTAGGTATTGTTTTTTTGGTCTCTATTTCATTTATCTCTCTCTGATCTTTATTATTTCCTTCCTTCTGCTTACGCTGGGCTTTTCTTGTTGCTCTCTTTCTAACTCTTTGAGTTGTAGGGTTAGGTAATTTATTACCATTGTTTCTTGTTTTTTGTTGTAGGCTTGTAGAGCTATGAACTTCCCTCTCAAGACTGCTTTTATTGTGTCCCATAGATTTTGGATTGTTGTGTTTTCATTGTTGTTTGTTGCCATGATGCTTTTTATTTCTTCTTTGATCTCTCTAGTAACCCAGTCATTGTTTAATAGCATGCTATTTAGTCTCCAGGTGGTTTATTTTTTTTATTGTTTTTATTGTAGTTGATTTCTAGTTTTATGCCATTGTGATATGAGAAGATGCTTGATATGATTTCCATCTTCTTGAATTTGAAGAGACTTTGTCTGTGACCAATATATGGTCTATCTTTGAAAATGACCCATGTGCACTTGAGAAGAATGTATATTCTGTGGCTTTGGGGTGAAATGTTCTGACGATGTCAATTAATTCCATCTGATCTAGTGAGCCATTTAGGATCGATGTTTCTTTGCTGATTTTTTGTTTAGAGGATTTGTCCAATGGTGATAGTGGGGTATTAAAGTCCCCTACTATGACTGTATTGCTGTCAATCTCTCCCTTGATATCCTCCAGAAGTTTTTTTTATGTACTTGGGTGCTCCTGTATTGGGTGCATATATGTTTACCAGTGTTATTTCTTCTTGTTGGATTTCTCCCTTTAGTATTATAAAGTGGCCTTCCTTATTTCTTGATATGTTGAGATCTAATTTGTCAGATATAAGTATTGCTACCCCAGCTTTTTTTTCATTTCCATTCGCCTGAAAAACATTTTTCCATCCTTCACCATCAGTCTGTGTGAGTACTTTGTTCTGAGGTGGGTTTCCTGTAGACCGCAGATATATGGTTCATGTTTTCTTATCCACTCAGATACCCTATGTCTTTTAATTGGGGCATTTAATCCATTTACATTTAAAGTTATTATTGATAGGTACTTGTTTGTCGCCATTTTTATTCTTTACGCCTGTGTTCCTTCTTTACTGCCTATTTCTTCTTTTTACAGCAGACCCTTTAGCATTTCTTGCATTGCTGGTTTGGTGGTAATAAACTCCCTTAGTCCTTTTTTTGTCTGTGAAGCTCTTGATTTCCCCCTCAATTTTTATTGATAGCCTTGCTGGGTACAGAATTCTTGGATTCAGACCCTTCCTTTGCATGACTTTGTATATTTCATTCCATTCCCTTCTGGCCTGATGTGTTTCTGTTGAGAAATCAGTCGCTAGTCTGATGGGGGATCCTTTGTAGGTAACTTTCTGTCTCTCTCCGGCCGCTTTTAAGATTCTTATTTTGTCGTTGGTGTTTGCCAATTTAATTATAATGTGCCTTGGCATTGTTCTTTTGGGATTAATTTTGTTTTGTACTCTGTGAGCTTCTTGGATTTCTGTGAGTTTTTTCTTCACTATATCAGGGAAGTTTTCTGTCATTATTTCTTCAAACAGGTTTTCTGTTCCTTGTTCAGTTTCCTCTCCTTCTGGTGTCCCTATTATGTGGATGTTGTTTCGTTTCATGTTGTCCTAAAGTTCCCTTAGGCTCTCCTCCTGTTTTTTAAGTTTTTTAACTAGATGCTGCTCTGCTTGGGTATTTTTTTTCTACCTTGTCTTCTAGTTCACTGATGCAGTCCTCTGCTTCTAGTCTACTGTTGAAGCTTTCTATTGAGCTCTTTATAGCAGCGATGTCATTTTTCATTTCTCCTTGGTTCTTCTTCATTTCCTCTTGGTTCTTACACATATTGTTGAATTTGTCTTTCATTCTTTTCAGCAACCTTATGACCATTTCTCTGAATTCTTTCTCTGACATATTGCTTGTCTCCATTTCATTTACTTCCTTTTCTGGTGATGCCTCCTTTTCTTTCATATGTGGGCTATTTTTTTGTCTCCCCATGATCTCTCTTCTCTAATTATCTGGTTATGTATTTCTCTCTCTCCTGCATTGATTTAAAGGCACAAAATACAACACAACAAGGCACCACGCACAAGGCACTGAACACCAATGTATCCGTGATACTAATAACCCCAAATAAAGGTGGCCACTAGAGAAAAGAGAATTAGGGGATAAGAAAAAAACAAAAAGGAGTGCAAAAATGACATTGAGAAAAGGAAAAAAAGTAAGAGAGAAAAGAAAGAGAATAAAAAAGAGGGTGGGGGACTATTTATATGGGGAGAAAACTCCAATAGAACAACCACTAATCCCCAAAAATGCACACAACAAACACCCAGAGATGAATGCAAACTACAAACAACAACTAATAACAAGTGAGGAGAGGAAAAACAGACACAAAAAACAAACAAAAACAAACAAAAAAAAGAGTAACAATCTCACCAATAAGCACAACAATAACCAATCTAATCAACAATCAAGCAAACAACAATAGGACAGAGAGAAAGCAAGACAAAATGAAACAAAATAAAACAAAAAAACCTAGAACAAAAAAAAACAACAATAACAACAACAACAAAAAATAAACAGACAAAAAAAGGGGCAGAGAGAAAAAAAGAATTGGATAGTGAAGAAAGAGAAGAGAGGTGTGTATGGACTTAGAGCAGGGGATCGGGAATTAGATATATAAATAGGGTGAATTTTTAACAGGGTGTAAAAAGAAGGAATAGGGAAAATCTAAAGCAGAAATAGGGTAAAAGAAGCAGGACAACAAAAGGGGGAAAGTGAGGAAGAGAGTGTTGGCATAAAGGTAAAGTTGAGCTAGACTAAAATGATGCTAAAGGAAAAATTAAAATAAAATGTAGAACACTAATCCCAAAATAAAATAAAGAGAAAATGACACTTTTTAAAAAAAATGTAAAGTAGTAGTTGTAATAATACTGATTAAAAATAAAAATATAATAATTAAAAAGGTAAAATCAAGTGAGGAAAAAAGATAAAAAATTTAGTTTCTTAAGTAAAATATGAAAAAATAAAAATGTGCAGTAGTGAAGGTCATTCACGTCCTCTACTGTTCTGTTTGGTATGCCTGTTTCCTGTCTGGCAGTCAGGACAGTATTGAAGTACCCTGTGTTCCACTGCTCCTCTGTGTTGTAAACCACAGTCCTGATTTTCCAGCAGGCAGTATTTCTTGTTTCTCAGACTCCTTTATTTGTGTTTACACAAGAGTCAATTTGTGATTCAACCCCTGGGTAGCAGTGTTTCTGGATTGACCTCCGGGGCTATAAGTCCTCTCTAGCCAGTATTTAGATTTTGTTTTCCCTGTCACACTTAATTCTGGTTTGGGAGTATGGACTGCCCCAGAGCTGGTTCTCTGATCATTACTCCCCGCTCTGATCCCCAGGTTCCACAAAAAACAACTTTCCCCTGCAGTCTCTGAGAGTGTCCTCAATTGGGTGAGCCTATGTACTGGGCTTAGTAATCAAAAGCAAGGATTTAAAAAAAGAGCCAGAGTATGTGCGCGAACTCGCGACTTTTACCCTCTGGCACTGCATGCAACTCTTTGAATGGCGCACAACTCTTTGAATGTCTCTGTGCACACATCTTTTTTTCTCCCCTGGCACTAAGTATCTGGCACACTGTTAAAATTTTAGGCTGCCTTTTTGCGCCCAGTTCAGCTTTGGATTGCTTTTTAGAGTTCCCTTCTGCTAGCAGCCCTGCGGATCCCCTTCCACATTCACGAATCACACTAGCCCCAACGGCCGCAGATTTTGTGGGGGGCAGACTTCCCGGGGACCTCTAGCTCCCATTGTGCGTGTTTCTCTCTCCTGCCTGGATCGCAGACCTCACCTCTTCCTAGGCCAGTGGTTGGCAAACTGCGGCTCGCGAGCCACATGCGGCTCTTTGGCCCCTTGAGTGTGACTCTTCCACAAAATACCACGTGCGGGCTCGCATATATAGTGCAATTGAAACTTCGTGGCCCGTGCGCAGAAGTCGGTTTTCGGTTCTCAAAAGAAATTTCAATCGTTGTACTGTTGATATTTGGCTCTGTTGACTCATGAGTTTGCCGACCACTGCCCTAGGTGAAATCTGACCTTTCCATGAGAAGGTGCAGAGCTCCTCCAAGTCCACGTATTCGCGCTGCTTGAGGTCCGGTGTTCCTGGGTTTGCAGCTGTTCCCTGGGTGGTGTTGTAGATTCCTGGGATGTGTAGGCTTCCGATAACAGCCACTCTCCCCTTCAAGATGGTGCGGTCTGTGCGTCAGAGCCGGTTGCTCCGGGAGAGATTTCAGCAGCAGTGGAGGTTGCCCGGTCAGGGGAGCCCGGTCCGGCAATCCCCAGCAGTCCCTTGGAGAATAGCTGTCCCTCGCCCACGAATATACACTCCCCGTGCGACCACACACTCTCCTTTCATTCTCTCACTCACACACTATCTTGCAGTCAGCCTTCCCATCGGCAGCCATCTTCCAGGACCAATCTATACCCACTCTTAAGCCAAGGTCTTCAAGGGGGCACAAAGCATCCTCCTTAGGCCCATGTAAAGCCCGTGAGAGCCCCAAGGGAAGGTGTCCTCGGGATACATGGTGAGGCTCTGGGTTCAGGTGCCCAGCATGGAAGAGTATCCAGAAGCCCTGGAGGCAAGGCTGGGAAGAGCAGGGGAAAGTATTCCCTTCAAGGACATTCTTTAGAGGAGCAGCATTTTTCACAGGGCAATTATTATACCATCACCAGTGATGAAAAGAGATTAGAAGGAGCCCTGGGAAAGCAAGACCTAGAGGCACAAAGAGAAGGTAGCTGAAGAAAGGTTTTTTTTCACCCCACTCCCACTGCTGACACACATCACAAGACCTGCCCTACCCCAAACTCTGTAGGACCCTCAGAGGATCTGGTTCCAGACCCATCTTCCTGCACTGCCAAACTCAGAAGGTTGGGGGCGGGGGTCTATTTTACTAGAGAAGGAGACAGTTTCTTCTTCTTGTGATAGTTTGGCAACATCAAGCAGAAACCCTCTTCTGCACCTCCTCCCTCTACGTGGGCTGCCAGATTTAAGAAACAAACAAAGACAATCCACATACCTGGTTAAATTTGAATTTCAGAAAAATGAATCACTTTTTAGCATAAATATACCCCAAATATCACATGGGGCATTTTTGGGTTTTTTTTTCCCCACCATTGTTTTTTTTCTGAGAGAGTGTAAGGGAGGGAGAGAAGGAAGGAGGGAGGGAGGGCGGGAGGGAGGGAGGGAGGGAGGGGGAGAGAGAGAGAGAGAGAGAGAGAGAGAGAGAGAGAGAGAGAGAGAGGTGAGAGAGACACATTGACTGGTTGCCTCCCACATGGGCCTGACTGGGAGTGGGAGCAAACTGACAACCCAGGTCTGTGTTTAACTTGATGGCCCTTATTTTATCTCAAAAAACTACCTCTAAGGGTGTGGCCAGACCCTATAGGGAAATTCCTCTGAAGCCTTCACTGCACTTCAGCTCTGGGCAGCTGACTCAGCAGCTTTTGTTCCCATTCAGAGAACTCCAATGAGGAGCAAATGTTATCAATAGCCATCCCCTACGCCAGGCAGCCTGGATATTGAGTCAACGCTAAGGCAGAAGTGGGGGGCAGGAGTATGGGGGGGCAGTGCAGGGCTCACCCTGGAAGGCTGCCATTCTTTCCAAAGAGAGTTTAAGAAATGGGGCTCAATCCCCAATGGGGGCCATGTAGGAAGCAGCTGGTTAATGATTCTCCCATCAATGTTTTTAATTCTCTCTCCCTCTCCTTTCCTTTTTTTTTTAAAAAAAAAAAGAAAGAAAGAAAGAAAAGAAAAGAAATGGGCCCTGCCAGCATTGCTCAGTGGTTGAGCGTTGACCCATGCATCAAGAGGTTTCGGGGTTTGATTCCCAGTTAGGGCACATGCCTGGGTTTCAGGCTTGATGCCTAGCAGTTTGGGGGCAAGGAGCGTGCAGGAGGCAGTCAATTGATATTTCTCTCTCTCTCTCCCTCTCCCTCTTCTTTCTTTAAAATCAATAAAAACATATTTAAAAAAGAAATGTATGTGTGTGTGTGTGGGGGGGGGGGGGGAGTAGGGGGAATTAGAAAGACAAAAGATGGGTGAAAGTGGTATACTCAGTAACTGACACCAAAATTCAGACCTCCCATTCTTTATGCGCAACTCTGAACTCAACGGACCAGCATTCAAGGCTCTTACTCTAAGGCATGTCCACCCATGTCCTGCAAATGTGTTTGTGAAATGCTATTATCTGCTAGAATCCCAGCCATGTGCTAAATTTATAGGGGTTTGTTTTTTTGTTTTTAATTTGGAGCAAAGATAGTGGGAGAAGAAAGCAGAGATTCTCAGGTGAACTGCCTTTACATGACCTGCAAACCTTAAAGAGACACACATTAAGGCTGAGACGCCATTATCCCCAAATCCCACAGATGGCTGGCTAATAGGTTGGTCCTGCTTCCCAAACCCTCAAACTCTAGATCCACACCCTAGAAGAAAGCAACCCCGTGTTAACTGGTCTGGAGAATTAAATCGGAGGAAGAATACACTCCCCTGGGCAGACCCAAGACCACCTGGGCAAGTGGGCTAAGGAAGGAGCCCGTCTCTGTCTCCAAGAGGCTGTGTTCTGCATGAGGAGGCAGGACGCCGTTGGTTAGGAAGACGGGCTCGGGCCTCAGACAGACAGAAGTGTATATTCAAGCTCTATTGCTCTCTAGCTGTCCAATGGTGGGCAAGGAACTAAACCAGAGTCTCGATTTCCTCGGGTATAAAATGAAATGGAGTTAAGGACCTATGTCATGGGTTTGTTTCAAAGATTAAAAGAGATAATGCATGTAAAGCCCTTCACATGGTGCCTAATGGACAGTAATGGGCTCAATAGGCTTTTTTCAAGTCTGTGTTTGAACCTAAGAATCATTTCCTTGTTGGCAAAGAGCCTTGTCTCCACGGCCATTTCTCTACCATGGAAATTAGGCTTGTGGTTCTCTGAGATGAGTACAGACATCCAGGCACCCCCAGGCCTTTGAGGAAAATGTTAATAAATTCTACCCACATATAGCAGAGGCCAATGCTTCGGAGACTCAGAAGTGAATTGCTTTGCCCATCAACCCACACGAGCCAGCTTATTACTGTGGATGAATGCAGAGATATCCTAAGACCTGAGAAGCTTGGAGAGAATGAGGCCTGGAGATCCAAGACCTTGAAGACTAATCAGTTACCGAGAGCTATTCCAGATGAGAGGTCACTGAACCACGTGTATGCCAGAAACACTTAGGCGTGCCTCTCTACCCATGAACAATGCCACCTCTTATCAATGCTTTAGCAGATAAACACATTGAGATAAAGGGCATTGATAAGCCTAACATGAAACCATGGCACAATTTTAGGAAGGGACCATAGGCAATTACTAGTATGTAACAAGCATCAAGGAGGAAGGAGCTGGAGTTAGGCAAACCTTTATCTGAATCCTGGCACTTAAAAGTTGTGTGATCTCAAGCTAGTTACCTAATTCCTCTGAGTTTCAGTTTCCTCATACGTTAATTGGGGATAGTTATAGTATCTACCTAACATGGGTGTGGGGGAAGTTAAATAAAAGCATATGTGAAAAGTCTTGGCACATAGTAAATGCTATTGTTGCAATAAAACCCATGGCTTATGAACCTATAGAGAATATAAGGTTATAGTTAACTGAGGTTTCACCAAGAATAAATCATGTTAAACCAATCTCATTTTTTAAATACCTGTAGAGTTATTGAGCATGTTATACATTTGTTGACTCTTGATTTTAAACTAGCTAGTTGATTAAGTGGTCAAATGTAAGATGGAGAGCAGTACAGTTGGGTAGATCGATTTAATGGAATGACACGAGGTTCTGTTTTTACCCTTGTCTGATCTAACATTCTTATTAAAGGTTGGGAAAAAAGATGCAGAAAACACCATGCTGGAGAGGCAAGCCAATACACAGCATAAAGATTAAAATTTACCTTAACGAAGGCAACAAAATGAAATGAAAGAGGCCCTAGCTGGTTTTGCTCAGTGGATAGAGCATTGGCCTGCAGACTAAAGGGTCCCAAGTTTGATTCAGGTCAAGGGCACTTGCTCAGGTTGCAGGTTCAATCCCCAGTAGGGGGCATGCAGGAGGCAGCCAATCAATGAGTCTCTCTCATCATTGATGTTTCTATCTCTCTCTCCCTCTCCCTTCATCTCTTAAATCTATAAAATATATATATATATATATATATATATATATATATATATGAGAAATATGCAAATTGACCATCACTTTGCAACACCCACCAGCCAATCAGGAATGACTATGCTAATTAACCTGCCAAAGATGGCATCGGTCCTACCCCCCAGCCACTCCAGGCCTCTGGGCAGCATGCATGCAGGCACAGAGCAGCCAGGCAGGGTGGGACAGCTGCTATGAGGGGAAGGGCAGGAAGCGGAGGGAGCTACAGGAGTGGCGCTCCAGCTGGAGTGAAGACTGAATGCTCTGGCCGGAGCAAAGACAGAAGGCAGCGGCCAGAGAGAAGGCCTGGGTCCCGGGTGCCGGAGGAAAACCGGTGCCAGCAGCCAGGGGAAGGAAGGCCTATTGTACAAATCTTTGTGCAACAGGCCTCTAGTTTTTAAATAAAATGAAAGAGGATATTGTCTTACATTCAAATAAATACTCTGTAGGAGTCAATGTTACAAGACGAAGGAAGATTGGTGGAGGAGTGATTCATATAGCAAGACTCATTTATGCATGCATGCATTTATTTATTAAGAGTCATTCATTCACTCAATAACTATAGGAGTATCCACTCCAGGCCAGCCACTACTGGTGATGAAAAGACACATAAAGCTCTGCTCTCAAGGAGATCCCTGTCTAGTGAGAAGACAGACCTGGAAATGGAACAGCACAGCGAGAGAGGAAAGATCACCTAATCCTGCTTTACAGCAGTGATACTGAAGTAAGACTGGAGGATCAGCAGGCATATGCCAGATAACCTGATACGGGAAGGAATGGTTTTCTAAGTGGATTTTGCAGAACCTGCAAAGGCCCTGAGACAGAGCTGACTGTTCTGGTTGACCCTCGACAATTACTTTACAGGCACCTTTGGGATCTGGAAAAAGTAACATGCATAGACACATCAGGCCTCTTGCCTCACATTCCCAGTTCAAGTACACTCCTGGACACAACTGCATCTTACCATAGGTGATGACAAGCAGCTTGAAGTTGAGGTTTTTGAAGAGCCGGATGATGGGATTTAAGTACGAAGTTTCCGGTACTAAGGAATAGCTCAGGGATTGGGCCCTGCTGGGGGGATGTTTAGGCTTCTCCTTGAATACTGAAAGGAAAGAAACAGAGAGATCACTGAACATCCCTGTGGTTACAGCCCAGCAGAGTTACACATGGACAAGAGCTGACTCCATCACCCAAGAAGGAGCTAGGACTCAAAAGGAAATATTAATTCTTCAATTAAATCCTTTACAGCTTCCTCTCTTGAAGCTGCTTTTCATTGTCTATGGCTGAGTGTGTGGTCTACTGATTACTTTTTTTTTAAATATTGATTACTTTTTCTTAATGGCCTCTGGATGACTGCAATAATTGGGGCAGTGTTCAAGGATCAAGGAGTCCCATCATGTTAGGGGCAGAAATATAATATTGGGGACTAGCTACTAGTTATAAGAAATATTTATCATGCTGTTTACCATGATTTTTTTGTTCTGATTAAAGAAAATACATTCTGGAATATAATGAACAACATGAACTGATGAACAAAAATAGATCCAGAGACATAGAAGCATCAAACAGACCATCAAACCTCAGAGGGAAGGCGAGGGTGTGGGGGGGAAGGCGAGGTGTAAGAGATCACCAAAGGACTTGTATGCACGCATATAAGGATAACCAATGGACACAGATAGTAGGGGGTGAGGGCATGTGCTGGAGGGGTGGGAGCGGCTGGGGAGAGGTCAATAGGGGGAAGAGGAAACATATGTAATACTTTAAACAATAAAGAATTTAAATTTAAATTAAAAAAAAAAAGAAAGCACATTCTAACCTGGCTGGGAGTTGTACGCCCTGGGACATGGGAGCTAACATTGGAACGCAGTCCATCCTCCTGTCCTGAGAACTGCCCATCGTTATGGAAATATTTACAGCCTTGTGGCTGAAGCAATCTAGCCCTGGAGGCACCTGCTCTTTACAACCTCCAGCCCCTATTACCTGTAATCTGTAATCTGGTCCCGGGGTGCCCGGAGGCACCTGCCCTTTGAGACACCTCCCCCCAACTCCGCAGCCTGCATAACTTATAACTTGCAATGATTATACCATGCCTACTTTCCCATGCCTGTAATTCCTACTTTCCCATATCTTTGTCTTTCTGCCCAGTATAAGCAGCTGGCTTATGGGGAGAGGCAGAGCAGATTTTTGTAGACAACCTGCTGCTCTCCCATACTGCCAGCATTACTGGAATAAACGCTCATGTATGATTCAAGGTTGTCCAGTTACAATAATAGCCAGCAAAAAAAACACACTGCCGAGCACGGAAAACCACACAATAGTCACACATGGATAGAAAGGACATGAGAGCTGAGGCTTTAGGATTAGTGAGCCCAGCTCATGGCCTAGCACCCAAGCTCCTCCTGAGGGGGAGGAGACTGTGTTGCCTGTGCTTAGCACATAGCCTGGCACAGGGCAGTCAATAAATATTCCTACGTGAAAGGATCTTCTATTAGAAAAACCTGGAGTCCAATTCCTAGTTTTTCAAAGTCTGAATCAGACATCTTCCTCACAGAGCCTAGAGCAAGCATGTCAAACTCTGGGCCCGCGGGCTGCATGAGGCCCACAACCTATATTTTTGTGGCCCAGCCAATATAGTGGTACGTAAGAAACATTTTAATGAAAATTTTGTAACTTAATTTTTACAATATTCTGTTATACATCCTATATAATAAAAGGCTAATATGCAGATTGACCAACTGGGGAACGGCTGGTTGCTATGACGTGCACTGACCACCAGGGGGCAGACACTCAATGCAGGAACTGCCCCCTGGTGGTCAGTGCACTCCCACAGGGGGAGCACTGCTCAGCTAGAAGCCCTGAGCCAAGCTCACGGCTGGCTAGCGCAGTGGCGGTGGTGGGAGCCTCTCCTGCCTCCGCAGCAGTGCTAGGGATGTCTGGCTGCTCGGGGGAGTGGGCCTAAGCCATCAGTCAGACATCCCCTGAAGGTTCCCAGACTGCAAGAGGGCTCAGGCCAGGCTGAGGGACCCTCCCCCCTAGTGCAAGAATTTCGTGCACCTGGCCTCTAGTAATTATTAATAACGAAGTACAACGTTCACTGACGACTGATTACTATAATCGTGTTGCATTCATTTCCCTTACACGCCTTACGCGCAGGCACACCATTTCTCTCCACTAATACTAGCAGCGAATATTTTAGCAGCCGACTGCCACGTCATTAGTCTTGGACTGACTTGTTTGGTGTGCGCAACAAGAAATATTTCACTTTCAGAGAACAAGAAAAATAGGTTTATTTGCATTACGCTTACTAACTTGTGCAGTTACTCAGTGTCTGGTAAGTTAGTGTTCAAGAAAAAATATTAATTTTTATTAAAATGTTCTATTATTTTGTGTTAACGATTACTCATTTATTTCAGCCCTTTGTATTTGGCATGTCTCTACTGATATAAACCTACGTTTCTATGAAAATTGAAGCTTTTGGTTTTTTGTGGCCCACAGAAACTTAGACCTTGTTTATTTGGCCCGTGTTAGCCTTTGAGTTTGACTTGCTTGGCCTAGAGGATTAACACAGCCTCCCATGGGATTGGCTACTCTGACGTGAAGGACTGCGGCAGGGCAATGGGGAAACCATTCCTTTATATCCTATTTTCAGTACAACTGGTACAATCAATTTAACTGCTTGGCTGCTATTCAGTTCTCTGGAGGGCAGGACAGTTTAACCAGTTTTTTTGGCTGAACTGGTTCCCCAATTGGGTCCAAGCAGGCACCATGTGGCCTCCCCCTCACTCATCCCTATTCCAGTTAAAGGAAGCTCTCGAAATGAGGTTTAATGTCTTGAAGAGCAAAGTCTCTCCCTCCCCCAACCCTGCACCTTCAGAAAACCCTCCAGCCCTGACTACAGAGCCCTTCTTCTTTCCTTTTTTGCAAAGGTTTTCATTTTTAGTCTTTATTGTTACTACAGAGTATTACAGATGTCCCCCACTTTCCCCCCTATTGCACCCCTCCACCCAGTTCCTCACCACGCCATTCCTTCACCCCACTCTCTGTGTCCATGGGCAATACACACATGCATATAAGTTCTTTGGTTCATCTCTTCCCTGTCCCTGCCCTTCCCTCTGAGATGTGTCAGTCTGTTCCATGTTCCCATGCCTCTGGTTCTATTCCATTTATCAGTTTATTTTGTCGTTGGGTTCCACATATAAGTGAGATCATGTGATATTTGCCTTTCTCTGACTGGCTTATTTCATTTAGCATATCTCCAGAGCCCTGCTTCGTTCTTCTCCGGAAGTGGTCCTGGGTAATTTCCTCCTGGATGACTTCCTTGCTGTTGGGAACCTCTCATTCACTGTCTTGGCTGTTCGCCTCCCCTTCCATCAGGGTACAGAAAGCAAGGCAAGGGACTGATCCCTGCCACAGCAGGTGCTTGCTTCAGGTAAGATCTTTCAGTCTGTGCTTGATAATAAAATGCCAAAATGTAGAAATGCCCTACCTCCAGGATTTCAGCTGCAAAGAACCAGGCCCTCACCTGCCACAAACACAAGAATTTGGAGCTGGGAACATTCCAATTTGAAACTTAAAGTCTGGCCGAGTAAGAGGATCCCTGGCTAGATTGTTCTTTCCTGCTCTCACTCACAGCTCTACAGCTTCTACCTTCCCAGGAACACCGAGTCCTCTGTCCGAGACATCCTGCCCGCTCTTAGAGGCCTCCAGGCAGCCCTTTCTCAGCGTGGACCCAGGGAGGGAATGACAAGGTGACAACAGCTGAATGAAGTAAATGATTATAAAACTGACTCTAGAGGTGAGGCCAGAAGGAAGGAATGAAACCTTTAACATGAGTGAGTGAAACTTTCAGGTATTAGGAAGAAAACCGGTTAACCTTTAGACGGGTGACTAACTGAAAATGAAAACCTTTACTCTGCTGTTTCTGAATTTATCACAGCCCATATAGTATCACTCAGATTATAAAAGAGGATATAAAATTATATTATCCATCAGTTGTATGGTGAGGAAAGGTATCTAGGCTTGTGCTGATGATCACTTTAAAGTGTATACAGATGTCAAATTAGAATACTGTGCACATGAAACATATAATAAAAGAATTTTGAAATTATATTAACCAAATATCTCAGTGATTAAATATACCTTTATATAAAATGAATAATAGCTATCTGAGGTTGATATTAACTTGTTCAAGACTAAACTAATGGTCATTCTTTTTTGTATTTTCTAGATTTTTTCATAATGAGAAAATATTACTCTTATAATCTTTTTAAAGAAAAGCATTAAAATTGTGGTACCCAGGTATTCTCGGGTGAATCTATGAGATTAGTGTTTGTGGGTTAATTCTGTTTTGTTTAGTTCCAGAAATTTAGAGTATGGCCTTACACAAGTTTAGGCTTAAATCCGATCTCTGCCACTAAAGGACTATCGAATCTTAAATAAATTTATTTAACTCCCCTAAGTCTTCCTCTTTGTTAAATGGGACTGATAATGGTACCTTCACTCATAGGGTTGCTGAGGCTTACATGAGATCGAGCATGAACAGCACAATGCCTGTGCTATCATAAATGCTCATAGGGTTTCACCAAGGGGATCAGCAGCCTGACCATTAATTCTTGTGAGGTCACACGGGGGAACAGTTTAATTACAATCAAACCTTTACTGAGCCACTAGCAAAGTGCACAAGACCAGTTAGCACCCTATTGGGGGCAACTGCTTAGGCTAAAGCATTTGAAGACTATTAGAAGCCTGGCCTTCAGATTCTGTAAGTGTCCACCATATTCTAGAGCCATGCGCACAAGGGCCCCACCAAAGCCAGTAGAACCTCCTTACGTCCCCACCCCCAGCAGTCTAATGAACTTACCGATGATGACAAGGATGAAAAGCAGGGTGGCGATACCTGCTATTAAGTAGAACATGATGCTGATGTCGTAGGCAAGCTTGTCCTTGTCGTCGCTATTGGGTACCAAAACAGGAGGGACCAAGAACCCAATCGCAATTCCAAGCTATAGGAGACAGAGAGAGTCAATTTTAGTTACCAATGTCCACGAGGTGATGGCACAAATTAAAAAGATTCCTAATAAGAAACACAATCCCAGCCCAGCCGGTGTGGCTCAGTGATTGAGCGTCGACCTATGAACCAGGAGGTCATGGTTGGATTCCAGGTCAGGGCCCAGGCCCGGGTTGCTGGCTCAGTCCCCAGTGTACGTATGCAGGAGGCAACCAATCAATGATTCTCTCTCATCATTGATGTTTCTATCTCTCTCTTCCTCTCTGAAATCAATAAAAATGTATTTTTTAAAAAAAAGAAAGGAAAAGAAACACAATCCCAGTATTTCTTAAAAATTAAACAGGGACATTTCCTCCTCAAGATATCAGAGAGAGCTTTCTTTTTATTGACAACTCAATGCACACACACCCCTGACCACCCTCACCATCAATACCTATTGAAAAAAATTATAGTTGGGACCCTGGTTGGCGTGGCTCAGTTGTTTGGGCGACACTCTGTGCACCAAAAGGTAGCTGGTTCAATTCCCTGGTGAGGGCACATGCCCAGGTTATGGGCTCAATCCCTGGTAGGGGTGTGCAAGAGGCAGTTGATCAATGTTTCCCTCTCACATCGTTTCTCTCTCTCTCTCCCCCTTCCTCTCTCTCTAAAAAATCAATTTAAAATATTAAAAATAAAAATCATAGTTGGGGTTCTCAACGCAGGATGGCTCTCCTGCAGCTGCACACTAACGAACAATGGTTCCTATACTGCAGTCTCTATGGTACAGTAAAACAATGTGGACTTTTTTGTGTGTCATTTAAATTCTTGGTTTCACTGACTGTTAATCAGGAGCTAAGAGACCAGCTTGGGGAAAGTTGAAAACTTCTACACCCTATAACTCCAAGAACTTGCATTCAGTAAGACTCAGAAGCCTAAAGTTATTACCACATTTACAAACATGAAGGCTTAAGTTCATTGTGTAAATAATTTAGCAATTGACAAGGCATCTGTAGTATAAAGTCATATGCAGTTGCATGCATCTATACACAGTCTATGGGCAAACTGGCTATAAACACACAAGCTATAGGAGACAGAGAGAGCCAATTTTAGTTACCAATGTCCAAGAGATGATGGCACAAATTTAGACACACACACAACAACAACAACAACAACAACAAGTTAAAGCAGCAGTCACCAACTGGTGGTCTGTGGACCACTGATGGTCTATGAAGTCCAAAAGGTTGGCTACCACTGAGTTAAAGCATCTCATATTTGCCTTGGAGTTCAAACTCTATTTAACCTGACAGATAATATGACTAGGATATGTTTCCAAGGACAGAATGCCTCGATTCTGGAGTAACTAGCTGTGACTCACCTCCCAAAGCCCTTCTGCCACATGTCATACCAAAGCAGAAAATGAAAAACAGCCCGAGACCACGGGCAAGCTTCAAGTTCCAAGACTGAAGGAAGGTAAGTCCATTGTCTTAAGGTTCTACTTTTTCTTTATTTTATTTGAAACTGTAGGTAGGGAAGCAATTTGCTTTCATTCCACACTATAATGCCATTCATCAGTTGCCAATCTGCTGACCATCTTGATTGGTTTTCCAGACTGTCAATTATAGCCACTCAGGATGGTCACTAGTGGTTCCCGGCTCTGGAACATTCACAAGTCATCATCTACAGGCCCAGTATAGGGTTCTTCCACTGTATGCCAATCTATAATCAATAAATCAAGCATCTTTAAAGGACCTACTATGTGAAAAGCATTCTGATAGATATTTTGGGAGGTACCAAGATGTATGTGAAAGGATAGGGGTGTGAAATAAAGATTAAAAGATAACACAAATAGTGATACTTGTGTGTTGAAGTTATAGAATGTTATCATTTAGAAGTTCCTTTGTCATCATTTATTACAGCAATTTTCAACCAGTGTGCTGCAAGAATTTTTAAAACAGGCAATACCTGACTATTTTGTCAGGGCACTGACCTCTTTTCCCTTAGACTGTCAAATAAAAAAATGACAACAGACAACACAACAATAAATGTTTGCTGTGAATGCCCTATCTTGAATCATAAATATATAAGTCATATAACAGAGTTGCATGTTATTGGTCATATCTATAACAAGGTTGGGTCTGATTGATTAATTCTTGGTACCAAAAATCTTTATATACAAGTAGAGTATAGACATTTGCTTTTTTTAAAAAGTCACTTTGGAGCAAAAAGGGTAGGTAATTTCTATTATTATTATTTTTTTAAGTCAATCAAAATTATACTGATTTTTGGTCATAGTGGCAAAAAATATTTTTGGTATGCTGCAGAATTTAAGTAATTAGTTTATGTGTGCCATCAGCTGAAAAAGGTTGAAAATCACTGCTCTATTACAACCTAATTATTAGAGGGCCAAATGGAGGCTAAGTGAGGTTAAGCTCAAGAGGTTAAGTGACTTGTATAGGGTCACACAGAGTTCTAGCAGATCTCACCTTCTCGGGCCAGCATCTCCTCCACTGGGCCTGGCAGCGGCCTCCTGGGCTAAGAGCCATGAGTAAGGCCCAGGTGAGCAGGCTTCTCTGGAAGAGAAGCTATTTCATGTCCTTAGAGCTTTATCTAATCTTCGGTCACACTGATTTGTCAGATTACAGTCTGGCTTCTTCATTGTAATCCGGAAGATTTAGAGTAAAAACCAGCCTAGACAGAGGGGCAAATGCAACCTTCATGGCTGGGAACCTGGGCCCGCTGCAGGTCATATTTGGCCTTCTAAGTATTTGGAGGTGGAGATCTAGAAGTTAAGTAGAATCCCGGAGGGTCCCTTTTGCAAGAATGAGGGAAGTTATGGGACATCATCTAAGGCTCTGTGATTCTTTTATTCCCCAAAGCACCCTGATATAGGACAACTTAATCCTCAATAATCTTCTGCCTCAAGAAGTAAGGATGGAGAGGCAGACTGGGAGACTCAGGGTTTTTTTGTGTTTTGTTTTATTTATTGAATTTATTCAGGTGACATTGGTTAATAAAACTATATAGGTTTCGGGTGTACAATTCTGTAATACATTGTCTGTATATTGTATTGTGTGTTCACCACCCAAAGTCAAGTGTCCTTCCATTACCATTCATCCCTTCTTTCCTTCCCTCCACCCCCTTGCCCTCTGGTAATCACCACACTGTTGTCTGTGTCTATGAGGTTTTTATTTTTTCTTAATCCCTTCACCTTTTTCACCCAGACCCCAACCTCCCTCCTCTCTGATAGCTATCAGTCTGTTTTCTGTATCTATGAGTCTGTTTCTATTTTGCTTGTTTGTTTATTTTGTTAATTAGATTCCACATATAAGAGAAATCATATGGTATTTGTCTTTCTCTGAATGGCTTAGTTCACTTAGCATAATACTCTCCAGGTCCATCCATACTGTCACAGAAGGTAAGATTTCCTTCTTTTTTACAGCCGAGTAGTATTCCATAGTGTAAATGTACCATAGCTTTTTTATCCACTCATCTACTGATGGGCACTTGGGCTGCTTCCAAACCTTGGCTATTGTAAATAAAGTTGCAATGAACATAGGGGTGAATATATTCTTTTAAATTAGTGTTTTGGGTTTCTTTGGATATATTCCCAGAAGTGGAACTGCTGGGTCATAAGGCAGTTCCATTTTTAATTATTTGAGTAAACTCCATACTGTTTGCCACAGTGGCTGCACCAATCTGCATTCCCACCAACAGTGCACAAGGGTTCCTTATTCTCCACATCCTCTCCAACACTTGTTGTTTGTTGATTTATGGATGATAGCCATTTTCACGGGTGTGAGGTGATATCTCTTATACAACTCAACAACAAAATAACATACTGTATTTTCCGGTGTATAAGACGACTTTTTAACCCAGGAAAATCTTCTATACGCCCAGTCGTCTTATACGCCGGAAAATACGGTACAATCCAATTAAAAAATTGACAAGGGACCTGAATAGACACTTCCCTAATGAGGACACAAAGATGTCCACTAGACATATGAAAAGATGTTCAACATCACTAATCATCAGAGAAAAGCAAACTGAAGCCACAATGGAAGACTCAGCTTTCATTTTCCGTTTTATTTTTGCCCTTTCTGCAAACTCAAGGGTGATAGCTAAACACTGTCACTGGTCATGAGCACTTCCAAAGCAAATGTCACCATTAAAAACACATCTGTGCAGCCTGAGGGCTTTGGCTAACCGGAAGAAGCCATCACTTGTCTTTCTGGCTCATGCATTTGGCAGAGCCAAAATAAACCCAGGAAACCTCTGGGCTGCATCCGGGGTAAGAGTCCCATACTTAACCCACTACACAAACACACCACGTGTTCTATCGACTCTAGGAGCCCTAGAACCACTCTCCCCATCACCAGGGGGAGCTCAACAAATCCCCCAGTCACGACTGAATCTAAACCCTGGCACAAAGCTGCCCTCCGAAGTGCCGCCTGGTCATGAATATTGCCAGACCATCAAAGTAGGATCCTGGGGCTTCCACAAAAGGCAGGGAGCTCTGTGTCAACACCAAGGTGAGGGCTTCAGTCCTAATGGAACAGGGACAGAAACATTGGTCTCGTCTGAGCCCTTTGCTAGGATCCCAGGCCATTAGCAAGGGGGATGCTGCTCTTCTTGGTAGGAGGCAACCACCTCCTCACCCACCCAACCTCATTCCTCCTATGCCCATCCCCCCATCCAACCTGCTATGCAGAGCAAGGTGAGCTCACTCTCAGCCCCAGGGCCGGGCCCCTGTGGCATCTTTCCTTTCCCCTGGACATATTCACCAAGTCAGAGCTGGGATGTCCTCTAGGATTTCAGGGCTTCCAGGAACTGGCTTCCTGTCACCGAGGGTCAAAAATGTCCCCCTATTGGGTCAGCAGCTTTCCCTGCAGCAGACCCTCAGCTTAAAGGCTTACTTCAAACTTGATCTCCCAATGACCTACTCTGAGGCTCACGCCCATGTCATTCATTTTAAAATACATGTTTATTGATTTGAAAGAAAGAGAGAGAGAGAGAGAGAGAGAGAGAGAGAGAGAGAGAGGAATAGAGAGATAGACACATTGATGAGAAACATCATGGATCAGCTGCCTCCTACATGTCCCCCACTGAGGATCGAGCCCGCAACCCAGGCATATGCCCTGACTAGGAATAGAACCGTAACCTCCTGGTTCCTAGGTTGATGCTCAACCACGGAATCAAACCCACAGGGCAGCCCATGTCATTCATTTTAAAATGAACCCCACACCTTTCTTCCTTTCCACCTCAACATTCCTCGGAGACATGGTCACTCTAATACAGTGGTTAAGGGGTCAGGCCTTCGGGTCAGAAGGCTCTCAGCTGAGCCTGTTTCCTAATCTGCAAAAGGAAGAGAACACTATCTAGTTACACCATCCAGCTCACTGCGTGTCCTGAGGACTGAAAGAGCTCATGTGAATGGGCCTTTCCGCAGAATGCTTGATTCCAGACAAGGCCCTCACACCCCAGCTGCAAGCCTGGCTCTCCCACTCTGCCCTCTCACACAGTCATGGGGGCAGGCAGGAAAGGAGGGGCCACCAGGACTCATAAGACCAACCATCCTCCCCTGGTTATCTTCCTCTTCCTCTCCTGGCTCCTTCCCTCTGCTCTTTTCTCTCAGTCACCTTTGACTCTGCCCTCTCCCATCCACTGTGTCCTTGGAAGCCCGCCTTGAATCTAACCCCTCCCCTTCAGGCAACTGTGATCTCTCCTCCTGCATAATATATTCAGGGGCACAGTCCTCAGCACTTCACTGACCACAAAGTCCATGCTCAAGGACCTTCAGGAGCCGGCCCCCTCAGAGGGAGCACCGAGTCCAAACCCCTCAACCTGCTATTCTTGCCTTCCTTCACCTAGTTCCAAGCCACCTTTCCAGGCCCACGTCCACCTACTTCCTCTCTGAACCTGATGGGATGATCACAATTCCAACCTTTTCATCTAGTCCAGTGATGGTGAACCTATGACACGCGTGTCAGCACTGGCACGCGTAGCCATTTCTGATGACACACGGCCGCTGAGGTGGCCGCATGCCGAGGATGAAACATTTGCTGCTCCTGAGGATGAAACATTTGCGAAATAATGTTTTTTCCTCAAAGTGACACACTACCCGAGTTATGCTCAGTTTTTTGGCGAAGTTTGACACACCAAGCTCAAAAGGTTGCCCATCACTGTTCTAGTCTCTACCTTTATCTAAGCAGTTTCTTGCAAGAAAAAGTCTCCCTCTTTTAATTTTTGGGAGACTGCCTCAAGGTCAGTTTTCCTTGATTATCCTAGCTAGGCGTGATCTCCTTGCCCTAAACATCTCTACTCCTTTGTTCTCAGCCATTTTTCTGGCATAATCTGGTGCCCGGTAAACAGAACAGAGGCTTCCTCAATACCTGAGTGTTGAGTGAATGGGCTGGAGTTAACTAGCAGGTCAGCAAAACATCACTTCCCTCCAGATAAGTCGGAACTGAGACCCACAGAAAGACATGGTTGGAAATTTAAATCTAGACAAGGCTCTCAGAGAAAGTTTGCTATTTAAAAAATACATGGTTGAGGATCCTTTTAAAATCAGAGCCCCATGAAAGATAAATTTGAGTTCAATATAGATTTCCACACACTTAAAGCCCATCAACCTATCTGGGCCAGCTTAAAGCACCCAGCCACCCCCCTTCAAGGTTACATTTATATGATGAGAGCCTAGATACTTGTATGTGTCCTGGAATCTCTATAGTCAATCGCAATGGTCTTGGAAAAGATTCACCTGAAGCTAAGGTTCACAGAGTACCACAGTTGAGGAAAACTTAAGCTAGATAGACAAATGTAAGAAAATGTTACCATATAAAGGGTTGTTTAAGTCCATGCCAATTTTATGGTCACTAAAGTGTAGTATGCCTAATGCCCATCTCATACAAAAACGTGCCCACATGGGACTGTGCGGCTCGACACAGCAGTCACCGGCAGCAGGGAGACCCCCACTGGGTCTCCCAGGACCACAGCCACGTGGGGATTATGTGAGACGCTGGGAAGTAACTTCAACACTCACTGCCCCACTGGGTACTGGTGTGGGCATTTAAACTCCACAAAGATGGTGCCATTGAGGCACACATACATCATTCTCATCCTATAAATACCTCTCCCTGTCTGTCCTTGACGTCACTTTGACATTTGCTTGTACCTCAGTGGGTAACTAATCTGAGCAAAATGATGCACAAACAGGGGTTCCAGGGCCCCAAATGTAAGGGACAAGGTTAGCTGAAGGTGCTCCTCAGGAAAGCCACCTTTGGACGGTGGGGGAGGCTCAAGGGCGGTCCTGGAACTCAGTCTGTGGATACCCCAGAAACAAAGAGAACGAGGTGGTTGCTAGGGCACTGAGACATCTATGTTGAACTGGCAAACAAGCCCCCAGCCACCTAGGAATGCCAGGCAGCTCCTAGACAAATGCCAGGTTAAGCAATGATATGCATGCAAAGCCTGCTCATGTGACGGTAGTTTTGCAATCCCCAAACCCAAGCCCTTGACTTCTTTTAAAAAGGCTAATTCAGAGCTGAGGAAGTACCAGACCTGTGGGAACAAAACCAATCCCATTGATTTGGGGGAGAAATCACTCATGAAAGGGGTTTATGGATTTAAAAGGCTAAGCTTTGGTCTCTAAGAACTTAGGGAGCAGGGTGAGAGCTGGTCAACTCTAAACTTCCTTAGAGCTCCCTCCCCAGTCACAGAGTTTGTCTGTAACGCTGTGATTATGCTGGTGGTTTATGCTACTTTGACACTCTTGGATTTCCTCAGTCCTAGAGGTTAGGGAAATGCAGGAAGCAGCAGCTACTAAGGTAAGAATAGTAATAACAGCTGTACATTATGCTCACCATGCCACAGGCACCGTGCTAAGCACTACACACACACACACACACACACTTTTAATCCCTATTTTAAAATCGAGGAAACTGGCATTTAAGTAGCTTGCCCCAGGTCATAACAGTAAATGATCAGGCCGGACTTCAAGCTCAGGCCATCTATACTAGAGTCTGCACTCTTAGGCTAAACTCTCAGGTCATGGCTATTCTCCAAACTAGAAGGAAGGAAATGGATGCATAATGAGCAGCGTGCTAAGCGATTTTGCACATGTTATTCCATTCAATGCCTCACAACAACCCCTTAACTTTGGCATCATTCTCTCTGGTTTGGTTTTTACAGATGAGAAAACATCTGTAATTTGCCCAAGGTCACCCAGCTTCTAATGGCAAAACAGATTCAAACCCATGGCTGTCTGACTCCAAATCCTTTGAAGAGGGTGAATGCCACCAAAGTCACTGCCCTCAGACACCTGCAGTTCCTCTTGTCTCATATACTCGATTCTGTAATTCAAGCACCTCTCCATACGTCTAGCTGTTGGGGGGGCGCAATGGTGACAGGTGTCTCCAGCCACAGTCTGTTTTTATTGACCACTTAGTTACTCCCTATGGGATTTCTGTGTTCTTATGCAATGCTTAGTTTTGGGGTTCTTTCCCCGAAGGGTGTTGTCTCTGTAATTAGATTGTTAGCACCTTGAGGACAGGGACACTGACTAACATTTCCTTGTGTGACATCTCCCCACACCATGCCCAGCACCATGCCAAGAACAGAAATGGAGCTTGGGAAACGTCTTCTGAATAAAGAGATGACGCTTCGAAGCTCAAACCTAACTCAAAGATGTCCAGTCTTTTCTACAGCGAACCAGTTGGGCACAGTAGCAGTTTGAAGTATTGTGTGAGTTGACCACCAAAAGAAAGCAGATACAAATAACACAGAGAAAACCTCAACTTTGGGGCTCCCCAAGGTAAGGCCTGGAAGCCATTGCAATATCGGCTCATCAAATTCCTACTCTCAAACCTACACTCAGTGTATATTGAACACCTACTAAAAAGTAAGGGAGGAGGCAACCGTTGCAAGCAAAGAGCTCACATCACCAAGTGTATAAGCTATCTAATATACCTTGATCTTGACCTATAGCCTTGGTTCTGGGTTTCCTCCTCATCTTTGGGGGGTGCAAGGTAGCTGAAGAGCAGAGGTCCCCTAGGCTGTAAACAGAGAAGATGCTACATTTAGAGGAGGGGTCTGAGTTCTACAAAGAAAAAAAAAATTTTTTTAATTAGGAATGAAAAGGAATGCTGACAAAGGGCTTTATTATTATTTTTTTTTAGCTGAGCCTCACACTAATGCCTACTTTTAATCATCAACTCAGGAGGCTCCTGGTACACACGCTCCTCCTTGTAAGGGTCAGCGTTCCTCTTGAACTTGACCTCATGGTAATATCTGCCAAGGGCCAGTCTATGTCTACATGAGAGCAGATGTGAAACCTCCTCTGCCTGCCCTTTCACCGACAGCACGAGTCACTGCTGGCTTCACCACTCAAAGGTCCTTCTGATGACAGTGCTGAGGGCCAATGACCACAGGCTCGTAGAACTTCCCCAATGACTCAGCCAGAAAAGAGGAAAAATGAGAGGATGTCTTTCAACCACCAGGCCAGCTAGAAGTGGCAGAGTGCAGGCCTCATTTTCTCCAAGTTTGTCACATTTGAAGTAGACAACATGCAAAGCTCCCCATTCAAATGCTTTGGCACTTCCCACCAACTCTGTCCCAGAAGCCAGCTCACAGCAGCCAACAGACGGGTCCTACTGTCCTGTGTGCTGTTGCCCTGCTCAACTCGACCACGCCCCGCCTCTTGACAGATGGTGCTAGAACAGCCTGAACCAGAAAAAGCACTGAATGTCTGCGACGCCATATGCTGTCATTCATGGGACAATAAATGTCTCTATTCCTCCCAAGTTTTCTTCTAAGTCTGATGGGACTTTCTTGGTAACAGCACCCCCCACTTTCAATTTTTGGGAAGCGAAACGCAGACCCAGGCGGCTGGTTACTCAGGGCCAGGCCCTGGAAGGGCTGTTTGCTCTCTGGCCTACCATGAGCAGAACCAGTTCCTCTTACTTTAGGGCGTGTCTCCAGAGACAGACAGGGTGGGCCCCATGGAGCTGTTTCTTAAGATGCCAGCTTCATTAGTTCACCAACCCTGCCTTGTGATCCCAGAGAGAAAAGTGGGAAGGAAAAGAAATCTAAACCTTGCACCGAGAAAACTACTAGTCACCCCTAACACCAGACCTGGCCCTGCCATTTAGGGAGTTCCTCCCAGACCTGCTTACACAAAAACATCTCCCAGTGTCCTGCTCTGAAGTCTCCCTCGTCCTCCTCCTCCTGCCATCTTCACCATTAGTCACTCCTTGCTTGACTGCTTTGCAGTCTAATCTCTCTTCCCTCAAAACTGAGCTCAGAGACCTTTTCTCCCACTCGCGGTTGTATCCTCAGAGCTTAGAATGTTGCTGGGCACAGAGTAGATGCTTAATAAATATTTTTTTAATAAACAAATTAAGGCTATGGTACACTGTCTCAAAATAAAACCACCCATACTTCTTAAGAACTGACTGCTCGCAGTAGCGGGATTTCGCACTAACAGGTGTAGATTTCTTTTTCCCAGGATCGCCAGGACGGGAGCAGCCATGGGAACCCACATCTCCCCCACCTCTCCTGGGCCAGTCTGCAACATCTCTACAGCTCCGCGCCACCCCTCCCATACCGGAGTCTCCGAATACCAGCCACCACCCCCTACTTTCCACCTCCCTACCAGCTGCTGACTTATTCCCAGTCGGCAGACCCCTACTCGCATCTGGGAGAAGCGTACGCTGCCATCAACCCCCTGCACCAGCCGCGCCAGCCGCCAGCCACAGGCCTGGCCCGGCTGCCAGAGCCAGGAGGTGCCAGGCTGGCCTGCTACCCCATCTCTCCGGGCTGGACGGTGGCGCTATGAGCGCCCGCAGGGATGGCTTCCGCCGCTCGGACCTGCTGCTGCCCCACGCGCACGCCCTGGACGCAGCGGGGCTGGTGGAGAACCTGGGCCTTCAGGACATGGGGCAACAGATGGACGAGGTGCAGATCCTGGATGAGCAGCACCTGCTTCTGCACGGTCAGACTGTGATTCACAAAGGTCCCATTTCAATGACCAGGAACCCCTTGAGTTTCCCCTGCCAGAAGGAGCTGGTGGGGGCTGTGATGAACCCCAGTGAGGTCTCCCCAGAAGATTGTCCCTCCTGAGTTCCACATCGAAATACAAAGTGACAGTTGCCGAAGTCCAGAGGCGATTGTCCCCGCCGGAGTGCTTAAATGCCTCATTACTGGGAGGTGTTCTCAGAAGAGCCAAGTCTGAAAACGGAGGCCGGTCCTTGCGGGAGAAGTTGGACGAGACTGGGCTGAATCTTCCAGCCGGCAGACGGAAGGCTGCACACGTCCCCTCCTGACGGCCATAGGAGAAGGGGAGGCTGTTCATTTGGCTCGGGATTTTGCGTATGTCTGTGAAGCTGAGTTTCCTAGCAAACCGGTGGTGGAGTGCTTAATTAGACCTCATCTCGGAGGACGGAATGAGATGCAACAAAGAAGAACATGCTGCTGGCTAGCAGAGCAAGTGTGTAAAGAATTCACGGACCTTCTCAGCCAAGACCGAACACCCAACGGGAACAACCGGCCGGCCCCGGTCTTGGAGGCGAACATTCAGAATTGCCTGTCTCACTTCAGCCAGATTACCCACAGATTTGGCAGCCAGGCCACCTGTGCTGCCGTGTCTGCTGTGCAGAACTACATAAAAGAGGCTTTGGTCATCACAGAAAAATCCTACATGAATCCCGGAGACCAGAGTCCGGCCAATTCCAGCAAGACCTTGGAGAAGATGGAGAAGCATCGGAAACGAAACAGGTGGAAACAAAGGGACGAAGAGTCTGAAAGGGGGGAAAAATCTCCAAAACCACTCTCACCGGCATAGACGGGGAAACTCTCGGCCTGGGGGGACAAGTTGAGCTTTTCCTTGCCTTCCCATTGAAAGACCTCTGTTGGCCTCCGGAGTTGGGCCTGCCCTCTGGAAGTCCTTAGTACTTCTCTGTCTCCTTAACTCTGGACAAGTGATCGGAAGGTGACAAGTACTGGTTCTCTATTCATTAAGCTTATGTTTTATTTGGAACCCCATTCTTCCTGTCTCTGAAAGTGGTGCTACAAGTTTTCAAACCTTTTTAAATCCATCCCCTGGGCTAACAAAAACCCCACCTGCTTAGCTGTTGAAATGTCAAATCCATGTGATTCAAATCAATAATAACTTTCAGTGTTAAGGTCATTGCTGGCTTCCGGCCCACTAAATATTTATCTTAAAAAAAAAAAAGCGTTTATCTGGCATCTTCAGATATCAGATCCTGCATTCAGTAGGAGGAGATTCTTCGCTTAGCAACTAATTAATAGGTGGTATTGAACACACTTAAAAATCCCCTTGTTCAAAAGGGGCTTTTGGGTTTTACAAAACACGTTGAAACAAAGCCTGCTGGTTTTATGGTTTTGTTTTTTTTTGTGTGTGTGTGTGTTTTTAACTTTGAAAATTAACTCTTCAAATGGAAGATTCTTTGAAATGACATGTTCCTTTAAGGTACTGAAGCTTTATTTGCATATTTATTTCACATCTTGGTGATTCGAGTAAACTTGAAAAGGGTAGGTATGAAGCGTTTTTTTTGCTACGTGTCACCCCCAGGTCCCAGAGGAGCACTGTTATTTTGAGAAACAGTGTGTCTCATGTACAGATTTTATTTATGCATAATTTAACCGGGTCTGTAAATACGGGTGCACTTCTTAGTGACTTTTTGAGAAATGGAGTTCCATTTTAATAACTTTTAAAGGTGATGGGGTCATCTAAAACCATCTTTAGGTTTTATTCATATGTACACAGGGTGTTACAAATTAGGATCCTGGGCTCTGTTCTATTTAACTGAAGCTCTCTGTTCACAAAGCGATAACTTTGTGTCTCACTCCTGTTGGGCTAATCCCAAACAGGAGTGCGCGGTGCAGTGTATGGGGTGCCATGGAGATTTGGAATTGAACTCCATGCCTGTAAATGTTTACACATTAAATTGTGTATATGATACCTGTACAATAAAAAGTATTCTCTATAGAAAAAAAAAAAAAAGAACTGACTGCAAAGGTAAGAGTGCTAAGCCTTATAAGTGGATGTGTGGCTACTCCTCCAAGGTGGTCCTTCATGAGACAGACAGGCCAAAGGGATGACAGCCTTTACTCACAGACTCTCATTTGTTACGCTACCTGCTGTCACCTGGGGGAACCAGGAAAGCTGGCTGGAGAGGATATAATCCAGGACAAATATGGAAGTTCAAAAAGAGACAAAGACAAGATGGCAAATGGTGCAGGAACCTTATTTTCTTTTTTTTTTTTAATATATTTTATTGATTTTTTACAGAGAGGAAGGGAGAGGGATAGAGAGTTGGAAACATCAATGAGAGAGAAACATCGATCAGCTGCCTCCTGCACACCCCCTACTGGGGATGTGCCTGCAACTAAGGTACATGCCCTTGACCAGAATTGAACCTGCGACCTTTCAGTCCGAAGGCCGACGCTCTATCCACTGAGCCAAACCGGTTAGGGCGAACCTTATTTCCTTTAATCTGCTCTTTATTTTGACATTTTTTCCTTTGACTCAAACTGGCTCACTCAGCGCCCTGACTTATCCACCTCCCTCTCTCTTGCTTAATCATTAAGCCCTCAGGACAAGGAGGTTTTAGTTGACATCCAGGTGTCTTAGGAACAAGGTCCTGGGTCTATTGACTATGAGACAGAGTTTTCAAACTAAAAACAAAACTTCGGTCTCGATTGTGTTTTAGCTCCGTTCCCAGGAAAGCGGATCCACAGAACAAGTCCTTGTGAGGTTGGGCAGGACAGAAAACTCCATGGCTGACATCAGGACCAGATGCAATGACCAATGACCCCGTACCCCTAGTACCAGCCAATCAGTAGAGACCATGACCCTAACTCCTTTAGTCGCCATGATTAATGATTTTCCCCTACAGAATTCATCTCTTGAAAGCCATCAGAGAGCCAGGTCTTTGAGCATTACCTACCTGTGACTCTGGCATGGCACCATCTCCTTAATAAATCCTTACTGTCTTGGCTGCAAACTTCTGTTTGTGTCTTATTGAGCTTTGATGCGTGGAGGCAAACAGACCCCTTCAGTCCGGTAACAATGGCCAGGGGCCTGTGTGGTTATTTGCAAGGGACCGAGACCTGGCCTAGGGTGGAAGCACCCTAGTACAGGTGGTGAATTTTTGTGGAGAAGCATGAGAATTCAGGGGGCAGCCATATCTGGGGCAGGTGATATGGTACCTACCCTCTTCCCTGAGGAGAGATTGGAAGAACTCTGGGGAGAGAAAGCACATCTTCACCAGGACTGTCTGAGCCCCGTTTGGTACCTTTGATCACTTGTGTGGTACAGCCAGGACCACCAAGCCCTTGGAACACTGCTCCTAGGCCCCGCCCCCTAGCTCCTGATGGCAGGGACTCAATCAGTTCTGGGCTGGGCCACCACCTCCACTTTTTCCTACATGAAGGGAGGAGCCATCCTGGGCACATGCGGACTGAATTGCTGCTTTGTGCCTACCCTTGGCAAAGGCCCTTCTTGGAATCAGAATGCTCCGCAGGACTCCCGGAGCCACCGCATGGCTCAGCTCACCGGGATCAATCCGCAGGGACGCTCTGGGAGAGGCTCCTACAGCCAGAATGACCAGAGCGGGTTGGGAAAGAAAGAGCTGACTGTAAAGGTCAGAATGCTGAGCCCTATAAACAAGGGTGTGGTCCCTAACCCAAGGTTGCACTTTACAATTTAGATAGGACATGATCTGTGTAGAGGGAAGCCCTTTCATTTTCTGTGTCATGGGGCAAATCTAAAGTCCTTCTTCTTTTTTTTAAGGGCACGTAAAAGCTCGCATTACACAGTATTTCAGTTTTCCAGGCACTGCACATGCAGCATGTAATCAAAGCCTCAAAACCACCAATATAAGGGAGGCAACAGAGAGCCCTAAGAGATCATGTTGTTTTCTCCATTTTATAGCCGAGTTCAAACCACTTGCTGAAATCATAGAGTTTATCTGTGGCAACGTAAACATAGGGATGTCTGATGTTCCCATCCCTAGCCCTGCCCTGTTCCCACAGAACCTTGCTGAGCCACGAGGCACTGAGCAGACACATGTCCCAGGAGGACGTGGTCTGAGACTCGGGAATGATCCAGGCTCTGAGGGGATTGTGTTGAAAAAAGGCTCTATAATAAATCTGATCCAAAGTAACCTCCCAGGGCGATCCAATCATAAATCCTAACAGGGTAAATAGTCATGCCCAAAACTACAAAAGGCTTATCTTTGCCTTAAGCAAGCCCTGTCTGCCTCTTATCAAAGTTCTTTCTGAACAGTGAGTCAGAGACAGTCCAATGAGAGAAGAGAGTTTCTCTGTAAGTCCCTAAACAAACCTCCAGCCAGTGATCTGGGCCCTGAGAACACAACTCCCTCCTGCCCCCACCCCACCCCTCCTTCCCCCCCTACACACACAGTAGCCTTCAGAGAACCAAATGTCAGCAAGGAGGACTGTCCTCACGGCACAGATAAAGCGAGGGGTTGTTGAAATGCCAGTCCCAAGGCCAAACAGCAGGCCAGAGGCTGAGACTGTCTCTCGGTGACCAGGACAGTGACCCTGGAGATGCAGGAGGCTGGTGAGGGGCTAGATGAGGGGAAGTGTCTCCAGAGAACCAGGGATCCCTGACCTTCTCAGGCCCTGCCCCCAGCTCAGCCAGCCCCTACCAGCTGCTGCTCTCCCCTAGAACAGGCTTCCAAGGCTTTTGGAAGTGAGGAGGTAGGTGGGGGAATTTTCTCAGGGCAACCGGTTGTGAGGAAAAGGTGAGGAAAAGTAGTAAGAAAGTTGGATCCAGATGCATTCTTCTCCCACCTGCACCCCCACCCCACTGAGGTCACGGCAATCACAGAAAAAGCTCTGGAATCTGTTAATCACAGAAAGTTCTCTGGAATTTTCCTTCGGCAATCTATATATATAAAAGGCTAAGTGACCGTCCAACCATCTGACCACCGGTACATATGACGCGCACTGACCACCGGGGGCAGACGCTCAACGCAGGAGCTGCCGAGCTGCGGTGACTTGGCTGTGGCGGTTCTCAGGTGACGCACCCCAGAACCAGAGAAGAGGGAGCCCGATTCCACCTTTGGCCGTGGGTTATGTTGTTGCTGGGGCACTGTCACCCCAAATCTGGTTTACTGCTGAGCTGCAGTAATTAATATTTCTTCTAATTAATTTCCTTTCAATGTGCATGAATCCGTGCACCAGGCCACTAGTGAGAAAATAATGCCCCAAAGATAAAGTGTGAAACCAGAACACCAGTCATTCATCTTTCCATCCAAATGCTCTTAGTCCCCACTCGGTGCCAGGAATGGCCTCTTCCAGTGTGTGTCCTAGCAGCAAGGTCTTGGGAGGGCTGACCTCTCCTAGAAGGGTGGTGACCTGGCCTCAACCTAACTCACCAGCAGAAGAGTAGACTGCTTAAGTTCCCCCAATGTATGACACTAGAAGGATCAGTCAGCTGAGATGAAAGAAAGTAGCTGGAGTCTAGAGATAGAGAGGATGCTTCCGTACCTGTGTGTGGCAGGTAAGGAGACTATAGATGTGGATTCAGTAAATGTTTGTGGAGGGCTTATTTGGTTTCAAGGGTTTTAAGCTACAGACTTCCTCATTTAACTTTGGTGGCACCCTGTGAACAGGCTTTTTGGTTTTTTTTTTTTTTTTTTAAATTTAATTGATTATAGAGAGAGGAAGGGAGAGAGAAACATCAACTTGTTCCAGTTATTTATGCATTCATTTGTTGATTCTTGTATATGCCCTGACCAGGGCTCGAACTGCAACTGTAGTGTATTAAGACGATGCACCAACTGAGCTACCCAGCCAGGGCCAGCCTTTCTTGTTACAGATAAGCTGATGCCTGAAGAGGACAGGTGTCCTGCTGGAGGCCCCAAACATAGCTGCCAGCAGAGCCAGGTTCCAGGCTCCCACCCTGGAGTTCTCAGACGTCAGTGGCATCAGAATCCCCTGATGGAGAACCAAAACCACAGGTTCCCGAGCCCCACCCCAGAGAGGCTAATTCCTTGGGTCTGCCCTAGGTGCCCAGGAATCTGCATTTTGAAGTCCTCACCCAAGGATATTTTTCCATTGATTTTTAGAGAGTGGAAGGGAGGGAGGAGGGGGATGGGGGAGAGAGAGAGACAGAGACAAAGAGAGAGAAACATTGATGTGAGAGAGACACATCTATTGGTTGCCTCTCGCACAAGTCCTGACCTGGGCCAGGAACCAAGCCTCCAACCAAGGTACGTGCCCTTGACCAGGAATTGAACCCACGACTCTTTGGTCTGAGGGATAACACTCTAGCCACTGAGCAAAACTGGCTAGGGCAGAAGCTGCATTTTTTAAGGAACACTAGGTGATTCTGGTGCTGGACCACACTTAAAAACAACTGATTACTGCCCCAAGGAGAGAAATCAAAAGACACTTAGCTGCTGGTTTCCCAGCGTTGTCCTAGGCAGGGAAGGTGTGAGAGAGGTGCACGCTCCTGCCTAGATTCTTGGTAGAGAAGAAACGGTTCTCTGAGTGAGCTCATTGGGTGGCTCCACAAAGCTCTCCAGCACCAAACAGGAAGCCCAGGACAAAGGTCTGAGGAGGTACAGATCACTGGAGGGGCAGCCACCATCCAAACAAACAGCCCATTAGAATGGGCCCTGCTTTGATGTGATGACTCATGGCTGCTCACTTCGTACAGTTCTCAGAGTAGATGGACAGGGCAAATGGCCTTATGCACAGAGAGAGCTGGTCCAGAGCCACTGAGGACACCCCGCTATGCTAACACAGTAATTTGGGCTGAAGTCAGGAATTCTAGGAAAGAAGAAAATAAAAGGAGAAAAACTAACCCTCAATCTTGCTCCAACTTCTGTGCCCCTCCCTTCAGGGCTGTCCAATCAAAAGTGGTCTCCCGGAACTGAAAGGGGCTGTGTTCACCTCTCTCTGGAGGGAATCAGATAGGATGGGAGCCAAAGCAAACACTGCTCCACCGAGAGGTTCTGAGACACAAGAAGTTGGTGAGCAAGTGGAATCCAGCCCTGCTCCCCTTTTCCCGCTTCCGCAAACATAGTCGGCGCTGCTGGTATCTGCCCTCAAGCTGGAGCAAGGCCTCATCTTGAATTGTGTTGGCGGGAAGAGGCTGAGCTAAGGTTTTTGCACAGAATAAAAAAGAAAAGATGTCTATACTGAGCTCAGAAAGCAGAAGAGTCCGGGTGGGGCATCGAAGCCTGCAGTATGCCCTCCCACCCCTGAGCGACTCAGCAAAGAGAAAGGTCCTTTGTCCTGCAGAATCAAGGGGAGATGCTCCGTCGGGCTGAGTTTGGGAATGGTGTTGAGTAGAGGTCAGGAGACAGAGAATGAAAAAAGAAGAAGAAACACCAGCTTTCACCTTAATGCTATGGTTCTTTATCATCCCTGATGGGCTTCCACCCTCATCATCCTGCAGTCCATTCAGGCTGTTTGATGTTGGCATTGGGGGCTGAGGGGCGGGGGACTGAAGTCCAGGGAAGGACATCCTGTTCATAGCACCGCTGGAAAAAGATCAAGAACCAGGCAGGGGGAAACAACTGTGTCCACCTGATAAGCCTGGGCGCCCCACTTCCTTCGGCACAGCCTTAGGTTTGTGAGACTAAGGTCTGATGTGTGGGGGTTGGGGTTGGCCCAGTATCTGGGTCATCCGAGACCCCAAAGTCTTCACAACAGACAGCAGGTCTCATCAACCACGCACTTGGAAACTAACGCTGTCTTCTAGCACCTGCAAGCTTTTGATCGAGCAGCTCTCAAGAGGGACAAGTCCCCATGGGAATACTACCTGGGAACTTCCTGGAATGGCCCACCCTCCCCTATTCACCCAACATCTCTTCACTTCACTCACTGCGAACTGGCTATTAGCATCACCTCCTCAGGGAGCTGTCCTGCTTGCTCCTCACGGCACACACTGAGGTATGCCCTACCATGTGCTCTGACCCCTTAATTAAGTGTTGGCCTTTCCTACATCAGGAGCCCCTGCAGACAGGAGCCCACTGACTACCTCTATTGGTGATAGCATCGGTTCTTCATTGACCATTTCTTGTCTGATAAACTGTTAGCTGAAGGCCCTCTACTCCCTGTCTCATCTCCATCTTACAAAAGAAGTCAAAACTTAGAAAAGTTAAGAAACTTGCCCAGGAGTACACAGCAGAGCTGAAGATGGTGTTCTCAACCAGCCTGGACTGGTGGGTCTGGCACAGTTCAAAGCACATAGTAAGGACTTAATACTCTTTTCATTGAAAGAGCAAGATAGAGCCATAGTCCCTTCCTCCAGGCACCCGAGCTCTCGGTGAACTCATTGTCACCTGAATTTCTTTCAGGAAATGGAAACCTGTTTAATAATTGGTCCCTCCATTTGTACTTGCCGGTTATGCCCAGAACCCTGAGATATAGGAGAGATGTATCAAGGGTCCAGCTCCCTGACACGTTCCCCATTCAGTGGGAAGAGGAGCTGGGGGAACGGGGAAAGATAAAGCAAGAGGGGGAAACACAAACCAGCAGAAAACCAAGGCCAGTACCCAGTACACTCAGCAAGCACAGAGGCCAGGGATGCCTCCAAGTATGGAGACTGAGGAGATGATGGCAGGAGGTGAGCAGTACCCAGCCAGAAGGGAACACCTCACAAGCAGTGGGGATATTTGGGTTTTTGGTGTGTGTGGTTTTTTTTGGGGGGGGGGGGGCGCAGTGGTAAAATATACACCATATAAAATTTATCATTCTAACCATTTTTAACTGTATAGTTCAGTGGTATAAAGTACATTCACATTATTGAGCAACCATGCCCTCCATCCACCTCCAGAACTTTTTTCATCCTCCTAAACTGACTGGGTACCCCTTAAATAATAACTCCCCAGTCTTTCCTCCCCCAGCCCCTGGCAGCCACCATTCTACTCTCTGACTCTGTGAATTTGACTACTCTAGGTACCTGTGGTATAATAAAAATATATTTGGTCTTTGTCACCATTCCTGGCACAGAGCTCTAAACATGTTTGGAATTTCCTGAGTGTCTTTAGTCATTCATAAGGAGCCCCCTCCATCACACCTGAGTTTGAGCTAATGGGTCACCAGAAGACCTAGTGATTAGAATTTGGAAACTTTCAATCATACCCTTCCCCACCTCTAAGAAGGAGAGGGGAGCTGGAAATTAGGCTCTATAAAAACTCTTGAACAAGGAAATTCAGTAATCTTTTAGGTTGGTGAACACATCACGTCAAAGTGCTGGGAGGGTGGTGGTGTGAGGAGCGAGGGCATGGAAGCTTGTGCTTCTCCCCGAACCTTGCTCGGTATCTGCTCCCTTTGGCTGTTCCTGGGTTGTATCCTTTATAATAAACCAGTAAATGTCAGTAAAGTGTTCACCTGAGTTCTCTGAGCCATTCTAGCAAATTGTAGAACCTAAGGAGGGGCTGTGGGAATTCCCAATTTATAGTTAGAAGTACAGGTGGCCTCTAGGATTGGCAAATGGTATCTCGTGGGGAGGCAGTCTTGTGGAACTGAGCCCTTAACTTGTGGGATCTGCACTAACTCTGAGTAGTTAGTGTCAGAATTGAACTGAATTGTAGGACAGAGAACTGGAGAACTGGTTGTTGTCAGAAAAAAAAAAAAAGACATCTCAATACCTTATGTAAGTGCCATTATATAGTACTGTGACTGGCTTATTTCACTAGGTATAATGTCTTCAAGATTCATCCATGTGTAGTATGTGTCAGAATTTCCTTTCTTTCTTAAGCTAAATAACATTCCATTGTATGTATATAACACATTTTGTTTATCCATTCCCCCAGAGATGGACCCCTGGGTGGTTTCCACCTTTTGTCTGTGAATAATGCTGCTATAAGCATGGGTGCAAACATCTGTTCAAGTTCCTGCTCTCAGTTCTTTTTTATTTTTTATTTTTTATTGATTTCAGAGAGGAAGGGAGAGGGAGAAAGAGATAGAAACATCAATGATGAGAGAGAATCATTGATGGGCTGCCTCCTGCACACCCCCTGCTGGGGATCGAGCCTGCAACCCGGGCATATTGCCTTGACTGTAATCAAACCCGGAATGCTTCAGTCCACAGGCCGATGCTCTATCCACTGAGCCAAACCAGCTAGGGCTCTGCATTCTTTTGGGTATACCCTTCTGCTTAATTTTGCTGTGAACCTAAAACTGCTCTAAAAAATAAAATCTATCCTACATAATAAAATGGTAATATGTAAATTACCATCACTCCGCTACGCCCACGATTGGGCCAGCAGGAGGCGCAGGGGGCGGGACTCAGGGTGGCCGGGGTAGCTGATTGGGCCAGCAGGACGCTGAGCTCGCGGCGCCACTGGCGCCGGGAGCTCAGCGTCTCTGCCATGGCTGCCCCGGAGGCTTTCGGAAGGCCTGGGGCACCGGCGGACAGCCGGCCAGGTCCCCCGCGATCAAAGGCCAAAGCGGGGGACCTGGCCGGCTGTCTGCTCCGGCGCAAGGCCTTTCGAAAGCCTCCGCAGCGCCGGAGGCTTTCGGAAGGCCTGGGGCACCGGCGGACAGCCGGCCCGCTGGTGCACCAGGTGCATGATTAAATCATGCACTGGGCCTCTAGTTTTTTATTAAAAAGACTTGGTGGCTCAGTTGGTTGGAGCATTGTCCTGAACACCAAAAAGGTTGTGGGTTTGATTCCTGGTCAGGGTGAGTATGGGAGGCAACTGATCGATGTTTCTCACATCAATGTTTTTCTCCCTCTCCCCCTCCCCCCTTCTCTCTGTAAAAATCAATAAACATATCCTTAGGTGAAGATTGGGGGGGGGGGGGGGGGAAAGGCTGTTCTTTTCCTACTGAATGGTTTTGGCACCCTTGTTGGAAATCATTTGATTATATCTGTGAGGGTTTATTTCTGGACTCTAGTCCATTGATCATATGTTTGTCTTTATGCCAATAGCATCCTGTCATCATTACTGTAGCTTTCGTATTCGTTTTGAAATCAAGAAGTGTGAGACCTCCAACTTTGTTGTTCTTTTCCAAGGTTGTTTTGTTTCTTCGGTGTCCCTTAAATTTCCACGTGACTTTTAGGATGCATTTTTCTATTTCTGTGAAAAATTATCATCACAATCTTGATAGGGATTGCATTGAATCTGTGGATTGCTTTGCGTGGTATTGACATCTTAACAACATTAAGTCTTCCGATCCATGAACACAGGATGTCTTTCCATTTATTTAGGTCTTTAATTTCTTGCAGCAACATTTTATAGTTTTCAGTGTACACGTCTTTCACCTCTTTGGTTAAATGTATTCCTAAGTATTTTTGATGCTATTATAAATGGAATTTTTTTCTTAATTTCCTTTTTGGGTTGTTCATTGTTAGCGTTCAGGAATACAACTGGGTTGAAACACTGCAAATTCGGTTTTCAGAAGGAAGTGGGAATTGGGAGGCACAGCATGGGGAAGGGAGGTGGGGAGAGTGAGTACAAAGGTCATGAAATTTCCCACCATTTTGATTTTTTTTTTTTCTTGGTTGGGTATTTGTTTGGTTGCTGTAGATCTTGACTGATTTTCAGAGGTCCCATAAAGAAGTTATTTTAGCCAGTTTCTAGTTTATCTAATGTTTCGGGGCGGGGGCGGCGGGGGGGGGGGGGGAGGTCTGGAGCTTCCCAGGACACCATCTTGTTAATGTCACCCTCCGGGCAGCAGGAGGCTTAGTCCCTAAGCAGTGGATCTTCACGGAGACAACTAAGGAGCTATATCAATCAGAGCTGAGAGACTAGTTGGCAGGGAACAAGAGACAGACAGGTAGGGATGGTGAGGGAGCAGGGGTCCTAGAATGACTGGATTCCATGGAATTAGCGAGCACCTGCAACAATGCCTGGCAGAGAAACAGGGCCAAGAGAGTCAGGCCAACCCCAGCGTCCTCCGAGCAGAGTTGAAATTCAAAGAAAGAAAAGGATTAGGAGCATCTGCAGTGGTTTCACCGCACATTCCATCAGGGATGTCCCCCTCTCCCCATCCTGACTCAGGGTTTCCAGGACATTTTCAGAACCTTAAGTGAATCAGAACGCTGAGCCTCCAATACCAGCAGGACCAGGATAGTAAAAAACTAGGAAAAGACCTTGGCGAGTGGAATGGGGAAACAGAGAGATGGCTGAACAAACGGGCTGAGCAATTGAGAGCAGACACAGGTCACCAGGGCAGTAAGCCCCAAACTGGCGCAGGATCACCCCCAGGGGGGCCTTTCCTCCCCTGGCATATGGCTGGTCGTGTGATTCGGACCCTCCCCTGACCTTTCCCCCCTAGAGAAAAATTCTAGGCCTCAGGGTGTATCTCAGCTCCAGGCCCGCCAACACTAGGGCCAGCTGCGGTGACTGACTGCCTGCCCTGGCTCTGATCAGTTACTGGAGACCATGACCCTGAAAGGACCACCTGGGAAGCTGATGAATATTCTGTTGAGATCTCCCCTAAGACCTCCCCTAAACTCCCAGCCTTTAAAACCTTCACACAAAAAAAGGACCCAGTGCTCCCTCACTCTCCTTCCGGGGGGCACGCCCACACTTTTGCTTCCCCCTCTTCTTCCCACAGGCGCGCATCTCCTAAGCTTGAGACTTGCAACCAGGGGAGAAGGCAGCTTGTCCTGGGCTAACCCCTGAACCTGCCCCAAGGCCCCCTTTTCAGTGGGACTCTCCCGTGAGCTGACAGCAGCCCCACCTCGGCTCATCTCTCTCTGAGAATTTTACTCGAGAGCCAAAGCAGCCCCACCTAGGCTCACCTGATGTTTCTTCTCTCCTAAGCCCTTCATTGTTTCGCTGTCTCCGGCTTCATGTTGTGAAATTTTTCCTGCTCGGAGTCAAGAACCAACACACTACGCCCGAGGCAGACACGCTCAGGGCCAGGTCCCTGTCCAGTAGCATTCCCCCAAATCTGAAGGGTGAGGAACTGAGCTCACAAATGCTTCCACCTGCACACAGGACCCAGCATACAGCAAACACCTCTTAAACCAGCCCTGACCAGAACCTGGCTCTAAGCAGGAGGGTGCCTTCCCACGGCCTGCAAGTCCCCTCTCCAGGTGATTTCAAAAAGTCTGATCGCTAGCCCCACCTGGGAGGCCAGCTGAAAATACAGGCGTCTGGGCCCCTCCCCTAGAAAGCCTGGTGAAGGAAGTCCACGTGGGGGCCCAGGCATCTGTATTTTTACCCAGGCCCATGGGTGAGGTGAATAATCCCCATTTTCAGGAAGCACTTGTCTCGTTTCCTCCCCAGAGTTGCTAACCTCTGACCTCTCATTTCCACCTGCCTGCACCCTGATGGCTTTCCCTTTCCCCTGGGAAGGAGAAAGAAGAACTGAAATTCCATTTCACATTCCCCTCCCCCGAAGTCTCAGATGGGACAGTTTTACCTGACCTGCAGTTTCTAAATATAGACTGTTATTTTTCTAAAGTTTTGAATCAGTCAGCAGCATTTAACAAACAATTCATAAGCCAGACACAGAAAGCCAAATAGTATATGACTCTTAGAATAAGATCCTACGAGGTACCTAGAATAGGCAAATTCATAGAGACAGAAAGCAGGAAGAGGTACCTAGGGGCTGGAGGGAGGGAGCAGGGAGGAGTTATTGTTTAAGGGGTACAGAGTTGCTGGGGGTGATGAAAAACTTTGGGGTATAAATGGCAGTTAACACTTACCATTGTGAATGTATGTAATGCCATTGAATTGTACACTATGAATGGCTAAAATGATCGCCATTATGTTACGTACATTTTGCCACAATTTAAAAAACAGATTTCACATTAAGAAAATCTGGATTTCTGGTTTCTCTTTAAAGAAAAAGAGAAGATCTGACAACACTGGGTCATGGTTTGGATGTCAGTGGTCGGTGGAAGCTGAAGCAGCTGCTGTCTTTAGATGGGACATGTGACCTCATGTCTGCTGTCACCCCACCACATGTACGATGTCACGAGTACATGACCTGGCACCCAGGAGCATTTTGGGACCTGCAGGCCATGGGTCCCGCCCATTCTCATTTTGGTCACCACTAACTAGCCTTGCTCTGCTCCCCCAGCCCCTGCCTGTTTGTCTCTTCTAGTGCAACAGGGGAGGCCAGAAAGTGGTCGGCCATGTGGGCGGGCGCTCCGGGTGCCTTAACAATAACAATCAATGGAAGAGAACCAGAGTTTGCCTTCTCCTCCCCAAACTTCACTCAGACTTTGAAAGACAGGCTCTCACATTAGAAGATCCAGAACGATAAGCCGAGAGTTTAAGACACCCCAGTGGCCATGATTTTGGAAGAAGACTAGGCTGACCACCTGCCTTATGACCCTGACTCCTGAGTAAGTCTCAGAAACACTCACCCTCTCTAGGTGGCACCCAGGATCAGCCAGTCCAGCCAACACCACCTCCCCAAGGCCCATCTTTATCTGCTAGAAGCCTGAAGGAGTTTGAGAAAACAGCAGAAACAGAAAGGTTACTTTGATCTCCTCCCCCTCCTTGCTCTTCTCCCCGGAAACAGACAAAACCCTCCTGTGAGAGGTGCCCTCCCTAGACCCGAGGAAGGGAGCATCCTTATCTCTGAAGACAGCAGGAGGCTGCCAAGAAGAACCAGGACACAGGCCTTGTTCAGGTTCCCTAGTTCAGTGGTCGGCAAACTCATTAGTCAACAGAGCCAAACATCAACAGTACAACGATTGAAATTTCTTTTGAGAGCCAAATTTTTTAAACTTAAACTTCTTCTAATGCCACTTGTTCAAAATAGACTTGCCCAGGCCGTGGTAGTTTGTGGAAGAGCCACACTCAAGGGGTCAAAGAGCCGCATGTGGCTTGCGAGCCGCAGTTGGCCGGCCACGGCCCTAGTTTACTATAATTCCCTCATACTCCTAACCTGTCACATTCCTCCACGATTGTCCACTCTTCATCAAACCTGGCATAAAAATACACAGGTCTAGCCCTGGCCAGTGTGGCTCAGTTGGTTGGTGTTGTAGTAAAATATAGAAATGTTGAAAAATGCTTAAAGAATGTTAGAAAAGTTTTAACATGTTTAAGTTAACTTTCCTTAAAACTTAAAGTGTAATATTAAAGACACATTTGTCACTGCCTTGAAGCATGTGTACCCCAGAGATAAGGATTTGAACTGATGCAGAGTGACTTGTCAAGATAAACACTTGCGCCCTGACCGGTTTGGCTCAGTGGATAGAGCGTCGGCCTGCGGACTGAAAAGTCCCAGGTTCAATTCCGGTCAAGGGCATGTACCTTGGTTGCGGGTACATCCCCAGTAGGGGGTGTGCAGGAGGCAGCTGATTGATGTTTCTCTCTCATCAACGTTTCTGACACTCCATCTTTCTCCCTTCCTTTCTGTAAAAAATCAATAAAATACATTTAAAAAAATGATAAACACTTGCGTGAGTGATGTACTCTCCTTAGCCCCCTCGCCTTGTTCGAGATTAACATATGTGCATTGACGTAAATCATTGATAGCCACCTGAACTGCTATGGGTACGAACAAGCTTTAAATATGGACCCCTGCCAGATGACAAAAGAAAGGCTAACAACCCCCAGTCGAGATGCGACCCGAGCTCTTGGGTGAGGAACACTGGCACCCTGCATCCGGACCAGACCAGCTCAGCTGCTGGACCCCAGAGGATAGCACCCTGGGGATTTTTAACTAAGCTTGTACCGCAGCTCAGGAATTTATTTGTGTAATAAAAAAGCTGTGTGATTTGCAACTGTATATGTTTCATGTGGTGTAATTCCTCCGGCAGCTAATTGAATTATTTTGCGTGCCCTTAAAATTAAAATTAAAGCCTTTGATCTTTTTGGTCCTAAGTCTGCCCTCAGTCCTGCTGGCGTAGAGCAGTCTCTTCATCAGCAACTACTTGAATGTCCCACACCTGCACGGTTCAAGTTTATCTCAAGGGACGCCTTAGATAAACACCCCAGATCCTTTCCCAGGATCTACTTGGGACAATTGGGCATCATCCTGGACGCCGAAAGGTTGCCAGTTCAATTCCCAGACAGGGCACATGAGGGTTCGATCCTCATGTTTCTTTCTCTTCCTCTCCCTTCCTCGCTAAAAATCGATGAAAATATTTTTTAAAAATACACAAGTCTAACTGTTCTTCATTTTCTTATGAAGGCTCCTATGTCACATAACACATTAAATAAATGTGGATGGTTTTCTGTTAATATGCCTTTATCAGTTTAATTTTTAGACCCAGCCAGGGATCCTAAGAAGGTCAAGGCAAAGTTTTTCTCCCCGACAAATAGCATTATTGTTCCAGGTCTGTGGGGTCCAGCCTGACTACTGAACGCAATCCCATCATTTGCCAGGGAAGGTGGTTAGTCTGGAAGTGTAAAAAACATGCCAATTTCTAAAGACCCAGTATGAAAAAAGGATGTAAAATAGCTTGTTAGTAATATTATATTGACTGTGTTGAAATAATACTTTGGCTATATTGGATTAAATAAAATGTACTAAACCTAAATTCACCTGTTTAACAATTAGTTTACATTTTATAGATTTTTAATGTTGCTACGAGAAGATTTAGTTATACATGTGGCTTGCATTGGTGGCTTGCATTAGATTTCGGTGGGAAAGAGCTATTTTCCACAGCCCAACCAGCTGTGGCTTCCACAGAACTGATTTTATAAGGTAACTAGAGGCCTGATGCACAAAGATTCGTGCAAGAATGGGCTTTCCTTCCCCTGGGTGCCAGCACCGCCTTTGCTCTGGCCCGGAGCCGCCTTTCTGCTTTGCTCCGGCCTGGAGCCGGCTTTCCGCCTTCCCACACTGCCCAGAGGTCTGGAGCGGCTGGGGCAGTACAGAATGCTCCCAGCAGCTCGGCGCCTGTGTATGCAAATTAACCCACCATCTTTGTTGGGTTAATTTGCATACTCACTCCTGATTGGCTGGTGGGTGTCACGAAGGTGTGGTCAATTTGCATCTTTCTCTTTTATTAGTGTAGATTGTTTTCTCCTTATATGGAAAACAAACTGATTGTTTCCTCCTCTCTTATTGGGTGCTGTGCTCTGAGCAGCCCAAGAGTCCTTGAGACGGCCCTTCCCTTTCTGGGTGCTGCAGGCTCCTCAGGGGGGCTGGCGCTGACTTGAAGACTTCTTTTATCTCCTACATCTTCCTGGTCCTTGAACACCAAGCTATCACCAGACTCCAACACAGGCTTTCTTCTAACCCTTGCACAACAACAATGTGTCCACATCACTCAAAACCCCACACAGATCCTTTTCACTTGAAACAATGGAACAAGTGTTGCTAAAAAAAAAAATGCCAGTCTGTTACCACTTGTTCAACTGGCCAGAGGGAACCGGAAGAGCCTCAGCTGCAGTCGGAGCCTCCTTCACTCCCCTCACCTCGGCTCCTTGGCTTGTGATGTCGTGTATATAACCTCATTTGACCTTTCTGTCTCTGAACCTCTCAGGTATGTGGGATCCCTGACTCTTTTACGTATGTGGGTTCCCATATGTAATTAAATGTGGTTATTTTCTCTTGTTAATCTGTCTCATGTTGACTTAATTATTAGGCCAGCTGAAAGAACCTAGAAGGGTAGAAAAAATTCTCTTCCTCCCCCACCTAGGTAAAAGCTTGTTGAAAGAATGAATGAATGAATGAATGAATGAATGTTGGATTGAATGCAAGCAGGGCTGGTGCCTGCGTGGAGCCTCTAAGAAGCACTGGAAGAGAGAGGTCAGAATGACCAGGGTGCAGGCGTTCTGCCGACCAGTGTGAGTCTGCAGGCCATGAAGAATTATTCGGAAGAATGACACTGAAAATCTGTTTAACAGCTTTGTGGCGCCTTTTCCCAGCAAAGCTCAAGGTGCTCTGTTAATATTTCCCCTCCACTCAGTCACGCTTTACTCAGAAAGCACGGTTAAAACACACGCTGAGAACCAAGTATGATTTATCTCTATGAGAGGAAGCACAAACAATTCCGTTTTTTCAGAATTTTTTTAACTTAGCACAGTGGGTTGAGCCTAAAAATATCAAACTAAATAGATGGCTCCGTGACACAAATGTATGCTGTCAGAGAGTTTTAAAATGTAAAAGTCTTAGCATTTCCTGGCCTTGGAGGGGAGCAGGGGTGATGAGTACATAACTATTGTTATTAAATTTTAAAGATATGTCTGGTGTTAAGTTCCCTCACAGGTATGGGTGTGTCAGAAAGGGTCTGAAAACCTATTACTCTCTCTCTCTCTCTCTCTCTCTCTCTCTCTCTCTCTTTTTTTAACAAAAACAATTCAACATCATTTATTGTCATCTGGTAGTAACATAAGGGTATTGTAAGCCAACATGAATAAATGTTTAAGAACTATTCTCCCAACAAGCCTAAAAAACACAAACTGTATTGCTTCTCAATAATTTCTCGCTCCATTAGTCATTTCTAGGTAGAGACACTTTGGAGCAGAGTAATATTACCTCCTTTCAGCATGATCCGACCTAGTTGTTTTCTCAATGAATCTCTTCTGCAGCATCTAATACTCATCAAAACCAATGCAACAGCCTCTGCCCGCACATTCACTGGTTCATAAAGCCACACCTGAATCCGAGATCTCTTCTGCACGTATCTGAAGATGAGGTTGATGGGCTGCACCATCACTTTTTGGCCCTGGCCGTGGTACGAAGCTGCATGCCCCCTCAGAGAGCCACCTCTGGAGCAAAGGATTTTATATGCTCCTTCCAAAAAGGAAAGAGATTTCTACACCATCCTGCTGAACGTGGAAAAAGCTTACTCTTAATGGTTAACCAAACAAGCGCTGGACTCTCTGAACTCACCAGACCACCTGCGGGCTCCTCCCAGTTAGTCCTGCCCTCCCCAAACAAAAGGTTTGAGATTTGCAGTGACCCTTTCTGTATCCTGTTCTACTGCAAATAAGGAGATATCTCTCTCTGGAAGCTTGCAGGTCCTGCTCTTCACCCCCACCCACTGCTTTACCTTCTTAGAAAGCAAAAATCCAATAATGTCAAACCCAGCAGGAGGGCTGCAATGGGGATGTGAAAATCCAGTCACATCACTTTAGAGAAGGAGGGGGTTGGTCAGCGTCACCCTCAACATGTATTTTTAGTTGCCCTGAACAAAATCCCTCGTTTCACCCCCAGACCTCAAATCATTTCAGTCTTCAGGATGTTCAAACCCACAGGTGGAAAAAAAAAAAAAAAAAGCTGGGTAAGAGCTTTCATGTTGCCTGTTTGTGTGCTAAAGAAGCCCTCTCTGTTTTCATTGATTGCTTACACTACTGCCCAAGTGGCAGGGCTGACTGGCTTGGGAAAACTTAGTTCAAGTCAACTTCCTGGTGATGAAGAGGAGCAGGGTGGAAACTGGCCTATAGAGCAGTTTTGAAAATTTCTGACCCAAATGAGAAATTTCTAAACGAAAGGTTAAAATTTCTAAAGGCAACAACAGGTAAGAGAAACGGGCCCATCGGAACTAAGGGTTACTGGTCCTTTTGAAACACGCTGTCACCGCTGAGCGTGCTGAGGGACCGGCAGGACCAGGAGGCGGTGCTTCAGATAACGAAGAGCCCCATGTCTGATCTGCTTCAAATATCTGCAGAAGACAACCAGATGCATAACTCACTCAACTTCCTCCAACCACACGGAGAGGCAAAGAACTGTATATGCTCCTTCCAAAAAGGAAAGGGAAGAGATTTAGAGGTGAGCTGCCCGGACCGTTCCGAGGGTTTGCGTCTTTGCAAATTCAGAGGGAGATTTCTACTCCATCCTGCTGAACTTGGCTCTCAACCCGAGGGAAGGAGTTTGGCACACAGCATTGTTCCCACTGCCCTGACTTGAGCTGTGTACAAAAGGAGGCGAGAACAGTGCCAAACGCCACCAGGGCCCCGCTCGCTCGGCGACACCACGTAGCACAGGGGAGAGTGCACTCTAGGAAAGCTGGCTGCTCAGGCCCAAGACACCTGCTAAATGCTGATGGTCCCGGCCCTGGAGCTGCTCCCGGAGGAAGGACAGCTTTCCTGGAGTCAAAGGTCTAGGCTGGAGGACTGACAGGTTAGGAATGAAATCATAAAACATCTTATTTTTCAAAGCATGCTTTCTGCTGGGGGAGGAGAAATTGTGGGTGAAAGAAAAGACCCCCTCCTTTTATCCCCCCCCCCCCGCCCCGCACTTCTCTTCCCCAGTCACCCAGTCATAATCACCCCATCAATCACACAAAACCATAAAGTCACCCGGAGTCACCAACTCAGCTGAAGTCAGAAAATGACAGTCTCCCACACAGTTCAGGACGGTTAGATACAATCTAACACGCTCCGTCCCGCGGCGATACCGGGGCCATTCCTCCGAACACCCACCAACGCTTCTACCCACCTGATTGCCGAAGACAGCTATGGAGCAGGCTGTTGAAACTTCATTCGCCCCGAACCAGACGGAAGCGATGCGGGAGGGCATGCCCAGGATGAAGACCTGGGCCACAGAGCAGATGACCTGGCCCAGCACCGTGACGGGGAAGAGATGTGGCTTCAGGCTCCCTAACTTCACCCAGGCCCCCAGACAGTTGAGAGCAGAGCCCGTGAGGGCGATGGTGCGGAGGCCAAATTTTTCCAGCAGCCAGGCCACCGGCAGCAGGAGAGGGATGTAGGTGAGCATGTAGACCATGGACAGCCAGTCGATGGCAAAGGCACTGACCCCGTAGAAGTACTTGAAGATGTTATTGATGGAGCCGTACTGGATCCACTGGAAGGCGTTGCACATGGAGTAACAGCTGAACACCAGGACCACCGCCCATCGGCGCCTGCTCACCCGGATCATACTGAGGTCCTCGCGGCCGGAGCTACTGGGTTGGGTCAAGTCACCGGGGTGGGCCAAGGTGCTGGGGAAGGCTGAACTGCTGGGGTTCGCAGAGACACTGGGGTGGAAGGAGACGCTGGGGTGGGCCGAGACACTAGGATAGGCCGAGATGCTGGGATGGGCCGAGATGCTGGGATGAGCTGAGACGCTGGGATGAGCCGAGACGCTGGGATGAGCCGAGACGCTGGGATGAGCCGAGACGCTGGGATGAGCCGAGACGCTGGGATGAGCCGAGACGCTGGGGTCAGTAGGGACGGTGGGTGGGGCAGGAAGGCTGGGGTCCGCCGGTGGCGCGGACTGCTGCTCAGGGGTGCCATCGCGCTCCTCCAGGTTGGGGTCCTCATTCACCATGACCACGGCCTCTCCTGGAGCCCCGGGCAGGCGCTGAGAGCTCCGGCTGTCCTACGGGGCAGTGGCCTCAGCTGGCGAGGCAGTGGCCCTGGTCCGCCCCAGAGGAAATGGAGGTCCAGTCCTGCGTAAAAGCCGCGAGCGGGGCTCCCAGCGCTCACCTCCAAACTTCTGCCCCCACTTTTCCGGGGGGTGGGGAGGCGCTGTCCTGACCGCTGTCCCCCAGGCCGGTGCCAGGAGTCCTCCTAAGGCGTTCTGGCCACGTCCAGCTCCTCGGTCCAGGAGAGACTGAGCTCCTGGTGCAGCCAATTCCCGGACTCCGTTCGCTCCCGGCCCGCTGGGGCCTCGCCCCTCGGGCGCACGTGACTGCCCCGCCCCCGTCCCGCCTGGCTGGCCCCCACCTTCCACCCCTCCTCCCCCCCTCCCCCCCGCCTTCTCCAGCCCGGCAGGCCCGCAGCCCAGTTGTTTCGCCATAGTTTGCGGGGTGTCTTCCTCCCCCACGCCCCGGGCGCCATGGAAACCGCCGGGTTCACCCCTACCCCCTGAACTGCCCCGCAGAGCCACTTGCCCTCTCTCTCCCCGAGGACCACGCCGTCCGCCTTTCCGCGTCCTCGCGCCGGTCCGCCTCTCCAGCGCGCACCCCGGCGCCGGCGCCTCCGGAACGCTCAGGGGGATCCAAGAGGAATTCCCCCCACTTTTCCCCCCTGGGCTGGGCCCCTCGGCCCTTCCCGAACTCCGGCAGAACGAGAGATGCGTAGATGTCCCGGTCCGGTGGCGCTTCTGGGGTAAAAGGGGATTGCAGGAAACTCGCTTTGCCGGTTGCTTTTCGGGGCGCTCGTAGACTTGTCTGGGGAAGCCCATATCTGAACCTCTTAGGCAGGGGTTTCTGTGGAGAGGGACCCCGGGGCTGCCTCCTAGGCGAGGACTGGCGGGAGAGGGGAGAGGGGAGTGGGAAATGCCCCGGAGCCGGCGGCGGTGGCGAGGTCAAAGGCACCGCCCCCGGCGTAGCCCTGCGCTGCCACCTGCTGGCCCCAGCGCGTTCCGGAGCGTAGACCGTCATTCGTGGTCCCGGGGCCCACGGGCCTTGCCCACCGATCCGTGTAAGCCCCGGGGCGGGGTCAGAGCCCACAGCCTCCCGAGGTTCAAACACCAGCTTAGCTCCTCCTAGGTAGCTAAGGTAGAGGAAGGCACTCCACCTGTGTCTCCGTTTCTTTAATCTGTAAAATAGGGATGATGAAATAATAGTACCCGCCTCAGGGTTGTTTTGAGGCTTCGGTGAGTTAAGACACAAAGCACTTTGAAAGTTCCTGGCAGATAGTTAAGTAAGCATTTCTTGAGTGTAGGCTATTCTAACAACTGGACAGCTCATCTTTGTTGTGTTGTGCTAAACATGGTTACTGTAGTATCGCATTTAAGCATCACAAGAATTCTGTCATGTGGTTATTATTGCTTGCCTGCCTTTTGTATTGGTCAGAAAACCGAGGCTCACAGAAGTGAAGTAACTTCTTCCTGAAGGGCCCAGCTGGCCTGAAGAGCCATATTTCTCCTGCAGGTCTATTCAAATGGCAGTCTGGTTGCTCAAGTGCAGCCAGGGGTCAGCAGTGTGGGCAACCCCTGGGAGCCTCTTAAAGGGCAGATGCCCAGGCCCACCCCTGACGTCCTGAACTAAAAGGCTGCATTTTGTAAGATCTCCAGGTAAAGTTTGAGAGCCACAGGGTGCCACCACTTTTTTTTTTCCTTTTTTCATCTTTAGACTAAAAATGAAGAATTTAAAGTTCTGGGCAGTGGTTCTCAACTTGGGTTGCACTTTAAAAATCATGGGAGTGGGACCTCCCCAATGTCTCAGCCATAGCCCCAGTGCTTTAGGGAGGGCCTCTGGGAATGGAGCCTGGCCTGGGCGTGTGGAAACTCCCCAGGGGATCTCAACAGGCAGCCTAGTGGGGTCAGACCTGTGGGCGGCAAAACCCGCACCAGGTGTGAGACCAGTGGAGTCAGACAGGACCTTGGCTCAGTAACCTCAGTACTAACAGAATTCAGAGTCAGAACTCAAACTGTAAGAGAAAGTTTATTTAGAAAGTCACAGAGGTAGCAGTGAGCGGTAGTAAGAGAAACGGGCCCAGGAAACAAGTTACAGAGGCAAAAGAAGGACCCTTGGAGCTTAGGAGAAAGAAAGAGGCAAGGAAAACGCACCGGGGAAGGGGTGGGGAAAGGGGTAGGGCCTGCTCCAGAGAGAGAGCTGAGCTGGGGCTCCGTCCTAAGGGCTTGGAAGGGCAGAGATTTAGGTGAGGTGCCAGGGGCGGCTCTCAATAGAATATTCATCAGCTTTCCAGCTGTGTCCTTTCAGGGTCGTGGTCTGTACTGATTGGTAGGTGCCACGGCATCGTTTGTCTGGTTTTGCTGCTTTTCTGGGCCTGAAGCAGCAAATTAGGCCTAGATGTTATCCCTCCCTAGGGGTTAATGCTTAAGGGAGTGGTTGTGCAAGGTCCCTTATGGGAGTCACAAGAGGCCACTCTTGGACCCCTGTTCGTACCCTAAGGCGGTCTACTGAGTGGCTATCCACATGTCTGGGGAAGAGTCCGAACCACATGACCAGCCAGATGAAAGGTCAGGGGGTCTAAACCGAATGACTAGTAATAGGCTCGGGGAGGAAAGGTTACCCTGGGGGCGAGGTCCTTGTTTTCCCAGTTTTGCCTGTTGCTAGGCACCTGGGGCTTTTCACCCTGGTGACCTTCTAGAAGTACCTGGCCGTTGTCCTAGCTCTGCTCATGCCTGTCTAATTGCCTGCCACAGGCTCACAGGCAGGGGAACGCTGCTTGGAGTCACCCTCTTTCTGCTAGAAATTATGGCTTATCATGGACTCTAATGGAATGTCTGAAGAGGAAACTTATACCCATCTGACAATCTCTACACTAACTTAACATTCCCTCTTCTCCACGTCCCAACGGTGTTTCCCATCATTCTCCGGGAGCACAGAACCTCCATTCTCTCGGAAGGGCCTCTCACTGCTTCTTTCCCCCAGGTCATCGCGGTCCTATCCCAGAACTCTTCAGAATCTATTCTTAACTTCAGATATGGAAACGGAGGTTGTATTATCAAAGTCCCACAGCTAATCAGGTTCAGAACAAGCAGCAATAAGACAGATTTTCCGAATTCCCTTCCAGAAGCCTCTTCTGGGCAGTGCTTCAGTTTGATGGCAAATCTCCAAGTGTCTAACCCGGGATCCATGCGATATTTGGGGTTGCCTTTTCTGATGGAGTGAGTGGGTTCTTTCCTGAGCTCTGGACTCAGTCCACTCAAGATTTGAAGCTCTGTTCTGCCATTATTAGCTTTGGGATCTTGGGCACTTACCCTCTCTAGCCTTCAGTTTCTGAATCTGTAACACGAGGATAAAAGTACCTGCCTCATAGGGTTGTTGTAAGAATTAAACTAGATAATGTGTGTTGATTTCTTCAATAATATTCTGACAGCCACCAGCGTGGTGCTGTCTCTTGGCTGATTCCCACCAGGGATACAGCAGCTACATAAATATCGGGTAGATATTACGTAGAACTACCCTATATTGATTTTTTTGGGGAAAAAAAAGTTTATTGAGCAGCTTACTATGTGGTATATTTATTTATCACTGTTCTATCTCTAGGTATCTATAGGTACACCTTGCCAGGGAAGGAGAAATACATTTTAGGGGCTGCTTCCTGAAAAGGGACCCTGATTCCTAGTTCTATCCCAACTTTAGTCCCCAAGGGGAATCTGAGGGAACCTCTGGCATGGAACTCAGCTTTTGTGGCTCTCTGCAGAGTCGTAGCAAAGTCTGCCCCCTAGAGGCTAACAACACTCCTGGCAGTACGAGCAGAACTTGGAAGTCAAAATGTTAACCTTATTGGTAGCTTACCACCACCTGAACAGGGGCTGGAGACGTGAGGGGCAAGGAGTTTACTGAGTGCATGGGAAGGCTAAATTGCTAATGAATGAATCAGGTTGAGACCCTGGATTATTCTCCCTTAAAAAATACTGACACTTGGAATTTGTAAAAAATGTTGTCCTTACAGATCTTATATGTGTGATGCTTCATACTCACCAATATTCTCTTTGCCTTATCTCCCACATTTCCCATATGTTTCCAGCTCCTATTGGGTATATCTTTGTATACCATGGAGCACTTACTGAGATAAGCTATACACCACATGCTCTCAGTCCCTGTTGGTGGAATTGAATTGAGTTACACATCACCATGAAATTTCCGATAACTTGGACAAAGAGGTGAGCCAACAGGTTTTCCAAGAAGAAAGGTTTCATAAAACATTTTTTTTTTTGCACAAAACCGGTGCAGAATGTCATTAGAGTTATCATCAAGCCTGGAAATCCCTGAAGTCAGGGGAACGATGCTTTCTGAAGGAAAATGACTTTCTGCCTGGAATTTTATACCCAAAGTACCAAAAGAAAAAGAAAATATGAGAAGAGAATCAAACATTTTCGAGCATGACACGCAACGTGTTTTAAAAAAAGGTACTGCCTTCTCCTCTCTCTCAGGAAGCTGCTAAAGGATCTGCTCCACCAAAACAAGGGAGGAACCTAGAGAAGAAGATGTAGGATCGAGGAAGCAGGGATTCCAACACAAGAGGCCATGGATGGGAAGTACCGAGGTCACGACAAAGGACGATTCCAGGCAGGCAGCTATGTGCCAGATGCAGAAAGCAGCCTGTTCAGATTGAAGCTGGCCAAAGGGCTCCAGGAAAGAGTCATTCAAGAAGATGACACTGATAGAATTTGCGAGGAGATTTACAGGACTGGGGAAGAATGAGAGGCTGGGATAGTGATCAGTATAACAAATCTAAGTAAGTGGGGAGGGCAATTATTAACTCCAGTAGAATATTCAAAGCAACAGAGGAAAGGGATAGGGGGATCGTGCTTATCTTAAGTGACTCGGTTGTGACTTAGCATCATCACAATCATAATAATGTGAAGGCTGGAAGCTGATATAACCAAATATGACATAATTATATGGGGAGGATGGAGGGATGGGAGGTGGGCACATGTGTACGGTAGAGATGAGGGTAGAGTAAATATAGCTAAAACTCTGTCTGCCGTATTGGAAAGTCAAAGGCAATGCCTCATAGGGACAAAGAAGTATCAATATACCCATGTTATTTAAAGCTATGGAGAGGAATTAGACTCATCTAATAAGAGCTGAAAGTAATTGCCTCAAGGGAACAGGAAAGGGATTGAGCAACTGATATTTTTGATACACGGCCATTTGATTCTTTAGGTATAGCTTTGGTGTGTGTGGTTGTTGTTTTTTTAAATAAAGCCCTAAATTTTTTTAATGGAATCAAATTGAGTGGAGATTGAGCTGCTTCACCAAGCCCCATGCGTGATGTCTAGGAGTGTGGTAGGTTCCCACATTCTGGATTTTATGTTGGTTCTAAAACGGACACCCAAGACTCCAACCCTGGCATTGCAGAGATGACTCTCCGCTCCAGCTGTGTCCTCCAAAGCTGTGCCAGGCTGTCACCTCAGAAAACTGGGTACATGGTCAGAGACTCTGCTATCCACACCCTAGTCTTGCTTGACCCTTCTCTGCCCTTCTTTCTGCCTCTAGCGCCTTTCACGCTTGTAGATTCTGTGTGGGAGGGCGGGGGAGGGGGTCTTATCCCTTCTATTTTCAACTTCAGCCCCAGCATCTAAAGACCATGCCAAGATCTACTTCTTCTCTGGAATTCTTTCTGTCAATGAATAGCACTGCCAGCTCCCAGTCAGCCAAACCCGAGTCTTGGGAACTACTCAGACCCTCCCTTCCCTCGCTCTCAGTGTCCACTGGCTGCTTATGTCCTTACCATCTTCACTCCTCTCCTTTCCCTGGACACCAACTTAGTTCAGACTCTCGGGACCTCTCACCTTGATCCTGTGGCCCCCTCCTCATTGGCCTCATTCCTCCAGTTCACCCCCACACCACTTCACAGGGCTTTCCAATTCTCTTCAGGCTTCTCCCTGCCTTGAATCCTCCAGGGGCCACCCCCAGCTTGCCAAAGGCTCACACTTCTCAGCTTAGCCCCCAGACCTTGGTGATGTAGCTCTGGCCACATCTTCTACCACCGCCCACTCCCACCTTTCACTCCAGGAAGGCGGGACCACCCGCAGCTCCCCACAAGCATTATGAACACATCATGCCTTGCACATGTCATCTTTTCACAAAGCAGGACCGGCATCGCCGCCTCCAGGAAGCCTTCCCAGTGCCCTAAGTATGATTAAGACGCGTCCTTGACACCCTGCACGTACATCCTTATGGTAACTGCTGTCACACTATGTCATATATGTTTCTTTTCCTCTTTAAGTTCTTTGAAGTTATGAGTCATATCCTATTCATACTCAAACCCCAACCTCTAGCTCCATGTCTATCTAGCCCACAGAAGGGAAATGAAAGAATGAATGAATTGACTTCTGGGATACAATTCCAATGATGAATCCCACCTCCAACTTCAGGGCAGTTCGCTCAGTTGGTTAGAGTGTCACCCCGATATGTCAAGGTTGCGGGTTTGATCCCTGGTCGGGGCACAAACAAAAGTCAACCAATGAATGTGTCAGTAAGTGGAACAACAAAAATCTGTCTGTCTGTCCCTCCCTCCCTCCCTCCCTCCCTCCTTCTTTCTCTCCCTCTCTCTCTCCCTCCCTTCCCCTTTCTTTCTAGAATCAATAAGTGGTGGTGGTGGTGGGGGAATCCCATGTCAAGATGACCTCAAAATGAATGAAAACGTGTTCAGCTTGATCTGAATGCTCATGTCTCCTTTGGTCGCTTTCCTTTCTCTTTCCTGAGGTGCCTCCTGCATGAGGTCTGGAGCTCACCACCACATCTCACGGAGCCCACAGGGTGGGACGGTTAGGGGGGGCGATGCTGTGCTGAGTGGGATACTGGATGCCTGCCCCTCTAGGGTCCTCTGGGTTCAGCGAGTCCCCGGGTCTGTCCTTGAAGGGATGTGGCCAATGCCTGCTGAGGCTAAAGGGAGCAGGGAGACCCACTTTCCTTAGAGGAGAGTGCAAGATGAAAGCCTCCTGCCTGGAGGGGGAGACGCTAGGCTCTGTCCCAGATGCGTCGTGTGAGATAGATTGTCCAGTTCCCTGGAAACACCTGGCTGCACCTAGAGAGGCCTCCGACGGCATTAGTCCTTCTTTAAAGAAAAGGTTTGTGTCCATGGGTCACATTTCATTCCCTCCCCTGTATGTACTTCAGTGGGTTTACGGGTCTCCACTATGTTATTCTTCATACCTTTCTATATGCTTTAAATACTTCTTAATAATTAGAACACAAAAAATTGCTTTAGCCCTAACCAGTTTGGCTCAGTGGACAGAGCGTCAGCCTGCGGACTGAGGGGTCCCGGGTTCGATTCTGTACAAGGGCATGTACTTTGGTTGCGGGCACATCCCCAGTAGGGAGTGTGCAGGAGGTAGCTGATCGATGTTTCTCTCTCATCTATGTTTCTAACTCTCTATCCCTCTCCCTTCCTCTCTGTAAAAAAATCAATAAAATATATATATTTTTTAAAAGTTGCTTTATAAATATGAGAAAGACTTACCTAAAAAACATGAGTCAAAGAGGAAGGATATATTAAAATGGCCTTTTTTTTTTTTTTGCATAATCTATAGAAAGCCCAAAGGTGTGAGGCTTCCTTTGCATAATGGAATAGAGGAACTGTGGTAGTAGCGAGTGTGTTAATTGCCAAGGCAACGGTTAAAGGCACATGAGTGACAAAGCAGGGGGTGCTGACGGGCAGGGTTATGTGCTGTTGGAACCACAGCGTTAGAAAAGAGACAGACAGAATCCTTTGGTTCAGCCCCCTCGGTTTATGGGGGACAGCACCCAGGCCCAGGGAGCTGTCCTCACAGAGTCATTCATTTATTCACACAGTCATCTCCTGCAGGCCAAGCGCTGTGCTGGGTGTCAGGGAAACCAGCACAGCAAAGCCAGTGGTTCTCACCCTCTGGGACTCCACAAACCAGTGCGTAGTGAGACCGATGTGTGAACACATTATTAAAGGGCAGCGCAATAAATGCATGCTGGCGGTCCACGCAGATTCATGGATTGACAAAGCAGGAAGCCGGAGAGAGCTCAAGGGAGGTGTTTGAGCAGGATCTTGGGAGGGGGGTGGGTTGGTAAGACTCAGCCAGGACCTGTGGCTGGTGCTGGGGACCCAGGGGTGAGCAAAACTGACATGGTGCCTCCCTGCCCTCCTGGAGCTTACCCTCTGGTTGGGAGGACAACATCCATCTAATGCTCACACAATAAGTAAAATTGTGATAAGTACTGTGAGGACTATTTGTAAGAGTTCGTAAAGAAGGATGGATGAGCTAGATCAGCAATTTTCCAGCGGTGTGCTGCAAGAATTTAAAAAACTTGCAATACCTGACTATTTAGTCAGGAGCACTGACCTCTTTTCCCTTAGATTGTCAAGTAAAACAATGACAACAGGCAACACAACAATAGCCATCTGGTGTGAATGTCCTGCCTTGAACCAGGTCATATAATAGAGTTGAATCTTATTGGTGACATTGCATAATAAGGCTATACCTGATTGGTTAATTCTTGGCAACAGAAATTACATACAAGTATAAGCACCTGATTTAAATATATATATATATATATATCCTACATAATAAAAAGGTAATATGTAAATTACCATCACTCCGCTACGCCCACGATTGGGCCAGCAGGAGGCGCAGGGGGGCGGGACTCGGGGTGGCTGGGGTGGTGATTGGGCCGGCAGAACACTGAGCTTGCGTCACCAGCGGCGGCGCGAGCTCAGCGTCTGCACCATGGCTGTGCTGCGGCACAGAAGGGGCCTCTGGGGCAGCGAGCCGGGCATTTGGAGGCCCCGGCTGACTAGGCGGTGCAGGCGGGCGGGCGGCGCGGCTCCCCGGGGAGGAGTCTGGCAGCATTTGGGCCGCAGGAGCGCGCGGCGGTATCCACAGAGGACGCGGGTTTCCACGCAGCCCGGGCCAGCCAAGGGAGGGCTCATGAGGGAGCCGGAAGGCAGAGGCAGGGGTGGTGGCCCCAGCCTTCCTGGGCGGGAGGCGAAGGCAAGACCCTGGCCTGGGCTCCGGCCGCAAGAGGACCACGTACCCGCCCCGCCTCGCCCTAGGGGCCCAGGGACTTCGGAGCTGCCGGCCACACCGGGTCCTGACCAGCGGACAGACAGCTACATGTGCATGATTTAATCATGCACTGGGCCTCTAGTATATATATATATATATATATTTTTTTTTTAAATTTTATTTTATTTCAGAGAGTAAGGGAGAGGGAGAGGGAGAGGGAGAGGGAGAGGGAGAGGGAGAGGGAGAGGGAGAGGGAGAGGGAGAGGGAGAGGGAGAGGGAGAGAGAAACATCAATGATGAGAGAGAATCATTGATCTGCTGCCTCCTGCACACCCATGACTGGGGATCAAGCCTGCAACCTGGGCATGTGCCCTGACAGGGAATCAAACCGTGACCTCCTGGTTCATAGGTTGACGCTCAACCACTGAGCCACACTGGCCGGGTGGCACCTGACTTTTTAAAAAGTCACTTTGGATCAAAAAGGGTAGGTAATTACTATTATTGTTGTAAATCAATCAAAAGTATACCTACTTTTTGTGTGCCACAGATTTTTAGTAATTAGTTTTTGTGTGCCATGAGATGAAAAAGGTTGATAATCACTGAGCTAGATCATAAACCAGATCTTCGGAGAGAGTGAGAAGGCAGAAAAAAAAGCGCCTGCAAAGGCCCTGAGCTAGGAGGGAGCACGGTCCTTCAAGGTGCACAAAGTCGGTGTAGCTGGAGCAGAGGGAGGGAGAGGGTGAGACCAGGGAGAGAGGCAGCAGCTAGACGGTGCAGGCGTAATTAAGGGTTTTTTCACTCTTTCCCAGGAGCAAAGGGGAGCCACTTAGAAGCAGAGGGTCTGTAAGCAGACTTGTCACTTGGAGAGGTTACGCCGATGGCTTTGTGGAGAACCCAGTCGGGGTGGAGGACAAGCGTGAGAACAGATTCTGAGGAGCCCGTTGTGGTCACCCAAGTGACCACACAATGACATTTTCGAAGTGAACACGGGCAGTGGCAGGAACATGGGGGGAGGAGTGGGCAGGTGAGAGGTAGTCCGTGGACTGAATTGGATGGGGGAAGGGGAGCGGCGAGGGATGAGTCAGGATGGTGCCCTCTGAAGGGAGAGGAACAGCTTCCGCCTGTAAATCTTGCAGGGAGAGAAGCGAAGTTGTCAAGGACAAGTGCCCCGTATCGCCCCTGCCCCCCCCCCGCCCCCCGCCCCCGTTCTTCCCTCCTTCTTCCTACAGCTACCTCAGCCGCTGCGAGATGAACTTAAACTCAGTGTGAATTCCCATGGAAACCCAATAGGAAAGGAGCGAGTCCTGAACTCATCTTCTAGTCCTGCACTCTTTGGCATCCCGCCTCCTCAAGGCGCCAGAGTGGGATGCTTGGCTCAAGCTCACCTTCATTCTGGGGGTAAATAGAATAATTAGAAAGAAACAAGTCTCAATTGAAACCCACGTACGTGTGGGTCCCCTTTAGGTTTGCCCCAGTCAGTAGTTGTGGAGTCCACGCTGTCGCTGCCACCAGCTGTCCTGAGCTCTGACTAGTCTGGCAAGTGCTCCCCGCTGTCTCAAATGGGGAAACCAAGAATGCTGATGGCTCCCCAATTTTCAACAACTTTTTTTTTTCCACTTTGAATTGATTGCAAATGACAGGTGCCCAACGCAAACCAGCTTAAGCTCAAACCGTCAGTGCCTCCCACAACCATTCAGTCATATGTACTGAGAATCAAGTACCTCTGGAAATGAGGTACCTAGTCCCCTACCCTTTTAGTGCTTGGAGGCACCCCGTTTTGTTGATAAGGACCAACCAGCACATTTGCCAGAGTAATGCCCAGGAGCACCTGTGATGACGAAGGCTGCCTGTGCTCATTTAATTTCTCACGCACCGTAATTGGTGTGATTCTGCAGGTGACTGGACGCCACGGGAAGCTGTGTCTTTGCAGGGGAATTTCTTGCTGTTACAGATCTCTGTGCGACAGCTTCCTTTCTCCTCCACCTTAACTCTCATTCCTTGACACCTTGCTGACGTCCGAACGTTGGGACGCGGAAACATGAGTTACCTCGTGACTGATCAGCAAGGTGTGCTTCTTACTCCCGTATGCATCTAAGAACTCTTAAAAAAATTTTTTTTTCTAAACTCTCACCCGAGGATATGTTTTTATTGATTTTAAAGAGAGGAAGGGAGAGGGAGAAATATTGATACGAGAGAGAAACATTGATTGGTTGCCTCCCGTACACACCCGCCTGGAGGTCGAACCTGCAACCTTTTGGTGTACGGGATGACACTCCAACCAATGGAGCCACCCAGCCAGAGCCCAGGAACTCTCTTATCTGCCCAACAGGAGACCACTGTTCAGCTTCCTGACCCACAAAGTCCCGACTGACACTCCTTGATTTAGAGCTGGGGTCCATGGACCAGTGATAACTGAGATGATTTCAGATGCTACGTGAGCAACGCAAGGGTCACTGCCCAGCTGAGGCCAACGCACTCACTGTCCGGGCCCAGGAGGGCAACCCAGCCCATCTGGGGAGGGGGACACCCCAGCACTGCCCTTCCTCAAAGTCCATTCTTAGGTCACTCCACTGTGATCCCTTCCAAATCTCCTCTGCACCCCCCAGTCTTCCTCCCCTTAACTTTTTAGGGCCCACCCTCATTGTGCTTAACTCCTCAGCACCCCCTTCCCTAAACCGCACCCTGCTTTTGTCTCTACCCATGCCTGCTCCAGGTCCCTTCCCATGTGTCCTCTGCTACACCCCCAGTCTCAGCACTCTGTCCTGGCCCATCCCTCACTTCACCGGAACCCCCACACCTGCAGCACCTCACAGTCAGTCCCCACCACAACTTCCCTTATCACAACACCCCCAGGGCCAGCTCTCCATCCCAGGTTGCAGCTTCCTTTTTTTAAAAAAATATATTTTTATTTATTTCACAGAGGAAGTGAGAGGGGGAGATAGATAGAAACATCAATACTGAGAGAAAATCATGGACCAGCTGCCTCCTGGACGCCCCCTACTGGGGACTGAGCCCACAACCTGGACATATGCCCTGACCGGGAATTGAACTCCTGGTTCATAGGTTGACACTCAACCATTGAGCCATGCCAGCTGGGCACAACTACTGTTTTATCCTCCTGTCCCCGAGATTCCCAGAGACCTGAGGCCTCTCCCACTTCCACGCTCTCCTTCCCTCTGTGCAGCCCCTTGGGACCCAACTCTCACCCCCAGCTCTCCTCTCTGCCTTCCCCGCCATTGCCCACCTCTGCCTCACACCTCTGCCTGCAGGGTTTGTCCTGCTGATCACACCTTTCCTTTTGGTCTCCCTTCTCTGTTAGTTTCTTTTTATAATACACTAGAGGCCTGATGCATGACATTCGTTCATGGGTAGGGTCCCTAAGCCTGGCTGGAGATCAGTGGGGCGACTGGCAGGGTTAAGGGGGGGAGGGGCCCGCTGGCACCCACCTTGGCCGGCCTGGGGCTGGCCACACGCCGGCCCAGCCCCCTGCCACCACCGCAGATAGCCTCCCTCTGCAACCAACAGGCGGGGTGAATTGGGGGGGGACATTGCCGGCCCACTTGCCAGCCCACCCCTCTGTGGGGTGACCGGAAGGGCAATGGGGGGCTCCCCGCTGGCCCCGCCTTGGCTGGCCTGGGGCCTGCGGACTGGGGGCAGCTTCTGCATTGAGCGACTGCCCCCTGGTAGTCAGTGCACATCACAGCGGCTGGTCATTCCGCCATTCGGTCAATTTGCATATTAGGCTTTTATTATACAGAATGTGTCCAAGTCATAAAAGTGAGTTGATTTAAAAAATGAAGTCAAAAAGGAGGCAAGCCGAAGCCGGTTTGGCTCAGTGGATAGAGCGTCGGCCTGCAGACTGAAGGGTCCCGGGTTCGATTCCGGTCAGGGGCATGTACCTTGGTTGCGGGCACATCCCTGGTGGGGGGTGTGCAGGAGGCAGCTGGTCGATGTTTCTCTCTCATCGATGTTTCTAGCTCTCTATCCCTCTCCTTTCCTCTCTGTAAAAAAATCAATAAAATATATTTAAAAAAAAAAAAGGAGGCAAGAACATACAATGGAGTCAAGACAGTCTCTTCAATAAATGGTGTTGGGAAAATTGGACAGATACATGCAAAAAAATGAAACTAGACCACCAACTTACACCATACACAAAAACAAACTCAAAATGAATAAAGTGTGGCCTGGGTATGTGCTGTTCCCTCTACCTAGAGTGGGCCTCTCCTTCAACTGCCTGACATTACTCACCCTTCAGTGCTTGATTGAAACATCACTTTCTTAGACAAACCTTTCCAGACTACCCCTCCTCCCCACAATATATTCAAATTGAGTGTCATGATTTCTCAGGGTGTATGTTCTCCTAACTCCCTGCTTTTCTTCCATGGTACGCATCACAGTTGTCATTCACTCACTAGTGTAGTGATTACCGTATAGTAGTTCTTTGATGTCTGTTTCCTTCCCAGACTGTAGGCTCCATGAGGGCAGGGATGGGTCTGCTTTATGCATCCCTCCACCCCATGTCCCTAGCAGTGTGCCTGACACAGGTGAGCGCTCAATACATTTTTGTTGAATGAATGAATGAACCAATAAGCAAATGGAAGAGCAGGTACCAGAGATGCAGCAGGCGAGGAGAGTTGATTCTTAGAGAAGAGATGCAAATACTAGTAGGAATAGGGCCTGTGTCAGCTGAGAAACCAAAGGACTCACAGCACCTAGTGTGGAAAGCATTAGGACTTAGTCTTGGATTTGCATACAGACCCAGCCCGCCAGTCATGCCCACACATGAGCGAACACATGCATGTGTGCACCTGGAGGTATCAGCAGTACCTCCCATATGAAGCATAAAGATGGGCTGATAACAGAAAACCTCTACTCAGGACACTTAGTGAAGTTGGAGCAGAAACAGGGACTAATGTTTTGATGGCCAGAATTCGTTCTTGAGGCAAATGATTCAATCAACTCAATCATTTGAGCCTCAGTGAAAACCAGAATCAATCTTGATAGAAATCATGACTGGCGTGGGCTCAGTGGTTGGGCGTCAACCTATGAACCAGGAGGTCATGGTTCGATTCCCGGTCAATTCCCTGTCGGGGCACATGCCCGGGTTTCGGGCTCAATCCTTGGTGTGGTATGCAGGAGGCAACTGATCAATGATTCTCTCTCATCACTGACGTTTCTATCTCTTCTCTCCCTCCCTCTTCCTTCCTCTCCGAAACCAATAAAAATATTTTTTTTAAAAAAAGAAATCATGACACTCAATTTGGTTTCAATGCCTCAAGCTCCCATCCTCCAAGTGCTCTCCCATATGCCTTATTCCATTTTCTAGCATTCTTATGCCCTACCCACCCTCCTGTTAATCAAAAGAAGACCTTCAGAGAAGGAGCAGGCAAAAATTCTGTCTAGAGTGTCAATGGTTGAGAAGACAAAGATTACTCTTACTGGGAGCATTTGCCCTTTGGTTGTAATAAATACCTTAAGCCACAGAAACAAAGTTAGGGGTTCTTATGCTCTTGTGATTGTATTCACTGCACTTGGAAGGCACTCAGCATGGCTATTTTAGCACAAGAGCTTTTTGTCATGCTAATTAGGTCGGACTTCCTTCCAGACGACCTGCCAGACAAAGCCTGGGCTTCGAGGGAAGCCTGGGTCCTGGGTGCCGGGTGCCAGAGGGAAGCCGGTGCCGGCACCTGGGGAAAGGAAGGCCTGCTCTTGCACGAATTTCGTGCATCGGGCCTCTAGTTATTATATATTATTTTTAAAAACCATTAAACTTCCAACCATCATAAAGAAATCAAGTAACATACTTAACACACATCTTCCTTCCATATCTGAACCTTATCCCATCCTCACATCCAGTCCTTCCTTATCACCATTGATGACACATTGTAGCAGTTACCAGATCACAATGGCCTCTGATCCAACATTCTGCTTCATGTCAAGGAGGTGTCTTTCCTGCAAGTATGAGGACCTCCTGGTTCACTAAACTGTGACCAGTGATGACAACTGCTGACTCCCAATTCAGTGCTGCAAGCCTGCACTACACTCTCTACCAGCAGCTGTGTCTCTTGAGTCTTGGGTGCTTACTGTGCTGACCAATGAAGGGCTTTTACCTTGGGGTCTACAAATGGGTTTCATGGAAGTCTATGAACCCCTGAAATCATATAATCCAAATTTGACGAATACATTTTGTAAGGGGACGGAGGAACCCATCGTTTTCATCAGATCTTTAAAGCAGTCTGATGACCACCGCATGTGAGAAATCACTGGTTTAGATGGGAAATCCAGGTATTCCAGGTAACAAGAAGCCCACTTTAGGCCATGCCACCTAGTGTGTGCTCTCACTATACATGGTGTGAGGTGCAGATGGGCAACTGGGTTATGTAGCACATAATCTAAAGTGGATTTCTTGACACAGATGATGCACTTTGGAGGCAGCCTTTGAGGACTAAACAGAGAAGTTACTGGAATAATTTTGGACAGAGTGAAGAAGCATGTGTTTGCCTTCTAGAAGGTGACCCTCTGTTTTCCCTCCATTTGCAACAAAGTTCCAAGAGCTGGACCTAAAAGGAACATTTGGGCAGTAGAGCAGGTACCAGAGCTGCAGCAGGGGAAGGAAACGGAGTCTTAAAGAAGAGGATAAGAATAGGGTTTATGTCAGCTTAGAAACCAAGGGACTCACAAGCACCTAGTGTGAAAAGCATGAGGACTTTGTCCTGGGCTAGCAGGCAGACCCTGCCTGACAGACTGCCCACACTTGTGCAAACTGGCTTCAGGTGGCCTAGGGTTTGGGAGAAGACCCAGGCTGAGCCGTGGGAAGCGCAGGGAGTGGGGATTGCTTCTGCTTGTCCGCCCAGCTATTATGTCCTGTTACGGCTGAGTCTGAAATCACTCAGCAGCCACACGTTTCAGATTGAGGTAACTCCTCGCTGCCTTAAAGGTCAGGAAAGCTGCTGTGCTGACAGAGGCCCATCTCCCCCTGCCAGTCCGCCCCACATCGACTCTTGAGTCATCACATCTGGGTGACTAGGCTGATAAAAACAAGGTTTCATGGCGTGAGTTGAACTGGGTGGGGGGGCGGTGGAGTTGGGCGGCAGGGCAGAGTGGTGGAGCAGGAAGAACACTGCACTTGGAGTCTGAGGATCTGGGTTCAAGTCCCTGCTCTGTGAACGTGGGCACGCTGTGTTGATTTATTTGGGTCTCAGATGAAATTATATAATGCAAGACAAGCTGCTTCACACGGTACCAGGGACATACTAGCTCTAGGTGCTCGATGAAAGTGACCGTGCAGGACCCACACTGAGGCAGAAGCCTTGGCTGGGACGTGATCAACCCTGATCTTCTCAGGAAAGTGCCTTCAGAGGTTGCCTGTTGATCCCTGCACCTGTGGAGATGTGCATCCTGGTCATTCCTTTATTCCACAAGTATTTCTTCAGAGCTGTGCTCTGATTACATCTAGCAGTCCGTTCTCTGTACCCAAGCGTCTTCTGCCAAAACACGTATTGATTGGCTGTCAGAAGTAGAACTCAACTGTCTCTCTTAAACTGGGAAGTGGGGTGGAGCCTGGAGGAGGCAGAAGGTAGAGAAAGGTTTGTCTCCACACTTCTCTGCCTTGTCACTAGGTGGCAGCACCAACTGGGAACTGCAGTGTCCACCATCCTGGCAGTAGGGCGCTCAAGCTTGGTCTATTGCTCCAGCTTAGGCAAGCAAGCAAAGGCAAGTTTGAGTCCCATCTCTGAGGTGTGACCTCAGGCAAACTCTTCCACCTCTTTTTTCTTTAATATGTTTTTATTTATTTCTTTTTGTTGTTGTTAACCCTCACCGGAGGATATTTTTCCATCGATTTTTAGAGAGAGTGGAAGGGAGAGGGAGAGACATAGAGAGAAAAATATCAATGTGAGAGAGAATCATCGAACAGCTGCCTCCTGCATACCTTCTACTGGGGATCAAACCCACAACCTGGGCATGTGCTCTTATTAGGTATCGAACCATGACCTCCTGATTCATGAGTCGATGTTCAACGATGGAACCACACAGGCTGGGCTCTTTCAACCTCTTTATATGTAAATGGGGGTAATAATAGTTCCTAACGTAATAATGAACAGACAATGATGTAAATGTTTGATAAAAGGCAGCCACTATTTTTTTGAACTATTATATAGCTGTTTTATTTTTTATTTTTATTTTTTTTTACCTTCAATTATTTTATTTTTTTTCCAATTTTTTATTATTATTTTTTTCTTTCCAATTTTTTTATTAAGGTATTATGTGTGTACATATCTTACCATTGCCCCCCCCACCCCACTCCCATATATGCCCTCACCCCCCAGAGTTTTGCGTCCATTGGTTATGCTTATATGCATGCATACAAGTCCTTTGATTGATCTCTTATCTCCCCCACCTCTCCCTAACCTTCCCCCTGTAATTTGACAGTCTGTTTGATGCTTTACTGTCTCTGTATCTATCTTTTTGTTCAATTTTATAATGTTCTTTATTATCCATAAATGAGTGAGATCATGTGGTATTTTTCTTTCATTGACTGACTTATTTCACTTAACATAATGTTCTCCAATTCCATCCAGGTTGCTGCAAATGATGAGAATTCCTTCTTTTTTATGGCAGCATAGTATTCCATTGTGTAGATGTACCACAGTTTTCTGATCCAGTCATCTGCTGACGGGCACCTAGGCTGTTTCCACATCTTAGCTATGGTGAATTGTGCTGCTATGAACATAGGGGTGCATATATCCTTTCTGATTGGTGTTTCTAGTTTCTTGGGATATATTCCCAGGAGTGGGATTACTGGGTCAAATGGGAGTTCCATTTTCAGTTTTTTGAGGAAACTCCATACTGTTCTCCACAGTGGCTGCACCAATCTGCATTCCCACCAGCAGTGCACGAGGGTTCCTTTTTCTCTGCATCCTCGAAAGGCAGCCACTATTATCCCTGCCCCCAGCAAGATTACTGTATACGGCATAGTCCCCTTACTCTTTCAGACTTCACCCTCATCTTGCACTTTTTGTCCCCTTTTTCAAGGTGTCCCTGATGCTTATTTAAAGTGAGCACTAGAGCTGGTGGGGTGGCTCGGTTGGTTGGAGCATTGTCCTCCCTACCCCTCCCCACCCCCCTCACCCCCTATCCCCCCCCCACCCCCCGCTCATATACAAAAAGGTTGCAGGTTCGATTCCTGATCAGGGCACATTCGGAGGCAACACAATGTTTCTCTCTCACATCAATGTTTCTCTCCCTCTCCCTCCCAACCCCCCTTTCCTCTCTCTCTGAAATCAGTTTAAAAAACAAACAAACCATATTCTGGGTGAGAATTAAAAAAATAATGAGCACTAGGTAAAAATTTTGGGGTGGGGGAGTGGGAAGGCAGAGGGAAAGTCCAAAGTATGATTTTTTTAGAACAGACCCAACTTTTCCCCTTCCTTCCCTCCTTCTACCCCTGTCTTCCTCTTCATTTTCTCTCTTCTGCCCTGGGATGGTCATTTTTATTTACAAATGTGTATTAGCCACCTGCTCTGTGCAAAGCCCTTGGCCAGGCAGGAGAGATGGGGAACAAAGGGAGCGGAGAGCAGAAAGACACACAGTGGAGAGAACCCCTCCCTCAGAGCTCTCACTGTCCTGTAGGCACTGAGCCGATACCTGGGCGTGGTGCACCCAGTGCAATTGAACTGGTTGTTAAAAAATTTAAGTATTTACGTTCTGGCTGGTCACTAGCCACCTCCCTAAAGCCCCTCCACACTTCAATGCAGGGCATGCCTTGACCCTGCTCCAGCTCCAACACCCATTCTGATGGGCCAGTGCCTGCCCTGAATTTCAATATTACTCTTCCCCCCCCCCCCCCCCACACACACACAGCAGGTTGGCTAGGCTCCACACAAATGGACTGAAGGGGGTAGAGAGAGCAGCCTGGAGGCTGAGTTCACACTCCCAGTGATGGTTTTCAAATTTAGATGGAGCCTGGGGTTTTTGCCAGAAGCAGTAGTGGGTCCTCCTCAGGTCAGGCACACCAGAGGCTGGTGCAGTGCTGGCGGAATGCCCAGTTTCTGATGGGACGCAGAGCATCCAGAACCCTCTCAAAAAGCAGTCCACTCCCTTTGGCCCTCGAGAATTAGGGTCCAGTAGCCTCCCAACGCCCCCTTCCTGGAAAAACCCGGTATCGTTCATCATTCCTGGGTTTTAGGTTCTTAATGAAACTTACTCTGACTGACTCAAGGGGAAGTGACTTTGCTGGAAGGATAGTGTGTCCTCACAGGACCCAGAGGAAGGCTGGAGAAAAGGCTCAGAATAAGGCAGGAGCAGGGCAGTTCTATACCACAGGCGTTCCCTGCTCAGGGCTCCCAGTTGGGTCTCCCACCATGTTGGGTCTTTCCTTTGCTCTACTTGATGCAGGCTTTTCGGAAGTCTGGGGACTCGGTGGTCCAGTCTGTGATCCACTGGGGGTCTTGGCTTCTCACAGGAAAAAATTCAAACTGAACCAGCATGGAGTTTAAAGGAAAAGTGAGTCCGTTAGTGAAGCAGTGAGACAGAGAATGGGCTATTCCATAGACAGAGCAGCCCCGCTTTAGCAGAATCTGCTTCCTTTATCGAGGTTCATTTACTTGGGGCTGGGGTGGGGTAGGGTATTCAATAAGGGGGAGGAATATTCAGGATCTTTTCAGGAAAGGAGTGGAGATTTCTCAGAGGAGTTCCAGTGAGGAAGGGGGTATTACTATCTTCTTGACGTTTCTGTAGATGGTTCACCACATACCGTATCTTCCTTCCTTCCTTCCTTCCTTCCTTCCTTCCTTCCTTCCTTCCTTCCTTCCTTCCTTCCTTCCATCCTCAATCCCTTCCATGGGCCATGTGCTAGTAGACAATTGATAAGCATTTGATGTAAATAATGCTGACTTCCCTTGAGAAGATGTGCTAATGGAGATGGGGTGGGACCTGGTACTGATATGACTCTCTAATGTCACTGCTCCAACAGCACAGCTATGAAGAGCTGATCTCCAGGAATGGGGACCTGCAAATGGTTTGGAAAGTTTAGTGTCAGTGTTTTAAAATGCCACAAGATAGGGAAATGAGGAACGATATTTTCACTTGTTATGCTGGAATGTTCTCTAGAAAAGCAAAAAGGGGAAATTCCAGGAATGCTCCTGGGCTTTCAAACTTTAGTATTTACACTTTGTATTTGCTAGGCTTTAAAATATACATATATGCATTTTTAAACAAAAGAATAATATAACTGGTCTTGGTTTGGGCCAACACAGATTTTATTCATCTCTTTATTACCTCTTCCTCCTGTCTTCTGTGAACATTAAAAAGCAACAACGTAAACATCAGAGCAAATGTTTACACACTGGGTAAGTTAACAAAAGTGGTGTTTCCTGAGGGACTGTAGTTTTTAGCATATGTTTCTTTAAATCAATTCACTTTTTTATGAAAGTGTATTTATTTGTAAAGGAAAATGAATAGCATTTGTTAATCTAAAAATAAAAAGGCCTGGACCTAGCCGATTTGGCTTAGTGGATAGAGCATTGGCCTGTGGACCAAAGGGTCCCGGGTTTGATTCCGGTCAAGGGCACGTACCTCCGTTGCAGGCTCCACCCCGGCCGGGATCTGGTCAGGGCATGTGCAGGAGGCAACCAATCGATGTGTTTTTCTCACATTGATGTTTCTCTGTCTTTCCCTCTCTCTTCCACTCTCCCTAAAAATCAATGGAAAAATATCCTCAGGTGAGGATTAACAAAACAAAAATGTTTAGATTGTCCTGGCCAAAAAAAAAAAAAAAAAAAGCCTTTCAAAGTGTGAGAGACAAAAAAGGGTTTGAGATCAATAAGAATAACTATTCAGCCCTGGCCAGTGTTTCTCACTGGTTAGAGCAGGACAGTGCACCAAAGGGTCTCAAGTTCAATTCTCAATCAAGGGCACGTACCTAGGTTTCCAGTTCACTCACAGATCCTGGTTGGGGCGAGAGTGGGAGGCAACCAGTTGATGTGTCTCTCTCACATCGGTATTTCTCTCTCTCTCTCTCTCTCTCTCTCTCTCTCTCTCTCTCTCTCTCTCAAAAGCAATGTAGAAAATATCCTCAAGGTGAGGATTAACAAAAAACAAACAAACAAACAGAATAGCTATTCTGGAATCATTGATTCAGGCAGAAGCCCAAATAATGTCCTGATTAGGAAACAAAGGTGATGGATATTTATGAGAAAGGGAAGGGGAACAATTAATCAATAGAAAAAATGCATTCCTATTGGTGCAGATAACATAACATAGTAATGCTCACTCCAAACAATGTTTGTAATTTTCAGTCCAGTAGTCATCTGTCCAGTCGCCGTAATATATGCTTTCTTGTTATCTTTGCAAACAGTATTTTTGGGACACAAGGTTGCTTAGGCTCTGTCCAAAGGTTGTTTTGCCCTGTTTTAACATTCCATGAGGTCTAAGATGTACCAGGCTGTTTCTCTGGCATGGCAGTTCTGGCTCCATTTTAAAGTGTTTTTGTTTATATTATTGTTTACACATTGTACTAAGTGGAAAACCCCTATGCTTATTGGGTAAATATATACCAACTAAATTCAATAACTATTATGCAAGTATTGCCTAAAGTCATCCTGCATCTGTGGCAACTGAGTTGGATTTTTTGTTTGTTTGTTTGTTTGTTAATCCTCAGCCAAGGATATTTTTTCCATTGAGAGTGTGGAAGGAATGGAGGGGGAAGGGAGAGAGAGAGAAACATTGATGTGAGAGAGACACATCAATTGGTTGCCTCCTGCACAGGCCCCGACCTGGGTCAGGGATCAAACCTACAACCCAGGTACCTGCCCTTGACTGGGAATTGAACCCGCAACCTTTTGGTTCACAGGCCCACGCTCTATCCACTGAACAACACCAGCCAGGGTTGGTGGTGATTGAGCTGCATTTTGAAAAATGGGTAAAATTTCAAAAAACTAAAGTGGCATAATAAAGTCATGCATCTCCTGCCACTTAGATTACAAACACCTCATGCTACTTATGTCAGAATCACCAGGGAATCTTATTAAAAACTAAAGGCCCGGTGCACGAGATTCGTGCAGGTGGGGGAGGGGGGAGGGGGCGGGCGGGGTGGTGTCCCTCAGCCTGGCCTGCACCCTCTTACAGTCTGGGACTCCTTGGGGGATGTCCACCTGCCAGCTTAGGCCCGATCCTGCAGTGGAGGCAGGAGAAGCTCCCGCCAGTGCAGCTGTGCTCACCAGCCATGAGCCCGGCTTCTGGCTGAGTGGCACTCCCCCTGAGGGATCGCACTGACCACCAAGGGGCAGCTACTGCATTGAGCATCTGTCCCCTGGTGGTCAATGTGCATCATAACGACCTGTTGGTCTGCCGTTTGGTTGATTTGCATATTATGCTTTTATTATATAGTATGAAGATCCTGGGCCCCACCTAAAGAACTACTGAAAAGATAAGAGAAGGATCCTAGGCAGAGGAAACAACACATGAGCAAAGACTTAGTGAAAGGAAAGTGCAAATTATGGTCAAGGACATGAATTTTTCAGCCTGGCCAGTACATGGGGTTTGTTTCCAAGAGTAGAGGGATGGACAAGGGTGCTAGGGTAGGTTAGTGGGTCCAGGTCTGGTGCTCTGGAAACACTGGGGCTAGCTGGAGGCTCTCTCCCCCTCTGCACTACGGATGCTTGGGGCTGGATGATAATTTGTTGTGGAGTCGGTCCTGTGCACTCTAGGATGTGTAGCAGTATCCATTGTCACTATTCACTAAATGCCACTAACACCTGTCTTCCAAGTTGTAACAACCAAAAATGTCACCCAACATTGCCAAGTGTCTCTTGAGGGACAAAATCACTCCCAGTTGAGAACCAATGAGTTTGGGGGAATAGTTTGAATTCCCTGTTCAGCTGTTTGTTCTCTTGGCTTTTGAATTAGGCAGAATTAGTAAGCAGCACTCCATAGTGCAATACATAGTAGCTTAACCAAATAAACTCTTTTCCACTTTCACTTAACAGAAACCCAGAGGCAGGCCTTCCACAGCTGGTACCATCACGTTTCTGCAGCATTACCAGGCACCCGGCGCCTCTTTTCCTCCTTATACACATGCTCCTGAAGTGGTTGCCCCACCTCCAACATCACACCTGCCTTCCAGACAGAAAGAGGGAGACCGGCATGTGCCAAATGAAATGGCCCCACCTTTTGTGTGTGTGTGTGTGTTTTTTTTAAATATATTTTTATTGATTTCAGAGAGGAAGGGAGAGGGAGAGAGAGACAGAAACATCAATGATGAGAGAGAATCATTGATCGGCTGCCTCCCAAATGCCCCACACTGAGGATTGAGCCATAACCCAGGCATGTGCCCCAACCGGGAATTGAACTGTGACCTCCTGCTGCATTGGTCGATGCTCAACCACTGAGCCATGCCAGCTGGGCGAAATGGGCCCACCTTTTAAAGAGCTTTCCCATAAGCCCTACCCAGCAATTTCTGCTAATATCTCACTGGCCTGTGTCACATGGCCATTCCTAGCTGCAAAGGAGTCTAAGAAATGCAATCTGTTAATCTGAGCACATTGCCATCCTAGACTCGGTGAGGATTCTGAAGCAAGAAAAAAAGGGGAGAAGGGCTTTGAGAGGTCTATTGTCAGTCTCTGCTCTTAACTTTGGTTTCTAGGTACAGCGACAAGCTCAGCAGCCTCTCAACAGTAATTTACCAGAAGAAGCCAGACGAATCTCCCAGGCAGCAATAAAATTTGTTTGTGCAAATTTCCCTAGTGAATTCCCCTAAGGGGCTTATTTCTGCCTGCTGGTAGATTCTTTAAACCAGGATCAAGTTTTTAGACTGTGTTCCTGGCAGTAAATAAACTAAATCACGTATCAAGCAGTTGAGAAGCAAGATTTTTAGGAGGCATATGTCCCTATTCCCTTCCCGACCTCATCTCCCATTCCCCTGGAATCCACACTAGGCCAGTGTAGTAGCCAGTCATCCACATAGCAAGAGTTCCATTAAACATCTCCTCTCCACACTTGTTACAAATCCTAAAATGCCACCATTAGGCCCTGATTCCTTTGGGTCAGGCATTACTCTGCCAAGGTGCCTCTTAAAATGCCAGTCCCCTAGGGCAGAGATAAAAGATGATTACATCTCTACCACCTTAGTGTTGTCTTAGTTCACCAACCCTCTCCCCCTTTGGAATTCCTGAGCAGCGTTGGCCACTGAAACATGTGAGGTGGAAAGAGGCCAGGGCTGCAGAGAGAGAGAGAGAGAGAGAGAGAGAGAGAGAGAGAGAGAGACTGTCTGTCTGGAAAAAAGTGGGGCACCCAGCTGGCTCACCTCCTTGACTGTAAAGCCACAGTCACAACTGGGACATTGGCTGGAGATATTAATAAACACTGCTGGTACATTTGGGTCCAGTAGATGGCAACCCCGTGACCTTTAAGTTGACTTGGCCTCCCTTTCTCTCCCCACCCACACTTCTCAACCCGAAGACTAAAAAATCTGGCTTTCCCGTAATTTGCTTTGACATTAACTCAGGGAATAACACTGCTAGCAGGAGATAAACACCAAGGATGGAAGGTGAGGAAACAGACATTCCCCAGGAGCATTCACATCAAAGCAACAGATAAGGATGACGCTGTCATGTACCATGTCTTGCCACACGCCGCCTGGGCTTTCCAGGGAGACAGCGTTGACCTAGATCAGGGTTGCAGACTGGCAGACCTCTGCAGTGCCACCCTCAGACTGGGCAAAAGAGGTTCCTGTTCTAGACCCCCATGTTATAGGAGCTGGCAGTGGTCCTCCTCCTACTATACCCCTTCCCATGGGGCAAGGAGTCTTTAGAACCAGAGGTACATGCCCACCCAAAGCCTCACACACCCAAGACACCAGAAACGCCTGCCCAAGTGGCCCTGAGCTGGCTCCCCGGAGCTGTAGCCCCCTTTCTCCTTCTCCGAGGTAGACCAGACCACTGGTATGTGCACCCACGGACCCAAGGGGTGACCCAGGAATGGTTGCTCTGTGGGAGGGTGTGCATGGACCCCCGTCTTGCAGGCTGGTTGTTTACCAATGTAAACATGAGGAGGAGCCAGGGGAGGGACAAGAAGAGGACAGGCTGAAGTCGGGGGCTATTTCTCTCTGAGCCTGTACAACATTCTGAAGCATGGAAGAATTCTAAATTCAAAAGCTGCCTTCCAGGTTGTTAGGAAGATACTAGAGGCCCGGTGCATGAAATTCGTGCACGGGTAGAGTCCCTATGCCTGGCCAGAGATCAGGGCTGATTGGGGCCTTCTGGCTGCCGGCCAGGGCCTTTCTTTGTTCCACGCCAGCCCCTGGTGGGTCATAGCGAGCAATCAAACTCCCAGTCTCCCAGTAGAACTCCCGAGGGGACACTTTGCATATTAGCCTTTTATGTATATAGATACCTTTCAAGGTAGCAGAAAATAGTATGTTTTGTTTAAAATGTTTAATACATTTTGTAAGCTTCATTTATAATGTGTAAACATTTAGACATATGGTATTTGGCCTTTGTTTGTATTCTTGCCCCAGTTCCTGCAAATTTTAGGGGTAAACCTACTCTACAAATATATTTTGTTTGGTTTGCAGAGTGTTTTAGAAATTGGAGGATTTCATGTAGAAATTCTAATTTGGGCTTTTCTTGACAAATGAAAGATATGGTTACACTGGGCCTGAATTCCACATGGCAATGAGGGGCAGCTGCCTGCTTTAGACAGATAACCGCTCACTCCTCAGTTTGCCACGCTCCCCACCACTCCCAATTGTCCTATGACTAGTGAGCCTCGTGTATTTACAGTGCCTGCCTGGGCCCTGGAGACATTTGAGTGTAAGTCAATGGCCCATCAGCCTGAGGGAGCTATTCCTGTCATGAGTAGGAGACTGGGACAGAACCTGGTGGGTGGGACATCCATAGCCAAAGCTCTGGATGTTGAAATCTATTCATAACTGCCCTTCCAGTTCCCCAGTGTGGAGATGAAGTCAGCATTAGCACTTACCCTAGGCCCAGCCTTCTGCTGGCTCTACCAGGCTGATCAGAAAGGAGAAGCAGAACTGCCTGGTGTCATTAGAAAGTGGAGAATAAAAGGGGGAGAGAAGTCCTTGCTGAGAGATGGGAATAGCACACGTGAGTTCTGGCCCTGAATGTCATTCAGAAGATGCTCAGCCTGGGTCATGTGTCTTCTGTGGGGGTTTCTGGGGGAAACTCACAGTGCTAGAGCAGGGGTGGGGAGAAAAATCTCTGATTGGAAGCAAGCCTGCCCCAGCCTCCCAAGAGAGGCCAGGCCCTGGCAGAGCTAGCTGTAAGAGAAAGCAGAGCCTGAAGTTCTAGTTCTTAAGACTGTGAAAAACAAAAACAAAAACAAATTATGTTCGGTGCATGCAACATCTGAAGTGACCACTGGCTTCTTTGATCTGCATATGAGCACAGGGAAAGAGCCACCTAGAGCATTAGCTACCAAAACCAGGCCCTGGAGGAAATGGATGGGAGAGATCCTGCTTGTCACAGCCCCTCATCACACACCCTCTTCTACACTGAGTCCATTGACTGGGAGAAGGACCCTATTTACCAAGTTTTGTTGGGAGACCAAAGGCTAAAATGCCAGATTCTGCCTTGGAAGCAATGCTGATACTCGGGGAAGGTCTTCTGGGCTGTCTCCCACCGGCTCTGAGCCCAGTTCCCCCACACTGGGCATCCATGGGCATCAGCTTCGGGGATGAGGGGCCCAACAGTGGCAATGTGCCTTCAAAGGTCCTTGAATTGGACTCCTCCCATAGACAGGCCACAAGCAGGTCCGCTTCTCCAGGCCTCTGCAGAGGTTAGTGATCATCACACTAGCCCAGCGATTTTCAACCTCTTTCATCTCATAAACTAATTACTAAAGGTCTGTGGCACAACAAAAAATATCTGACAAAAAAAAACAACACCCCACCAGGTATAATTTTCATGCATTCACACCAGATGGCTATTGTTGTGTTGGCTGTTGTCATTTTTTTATTTGACAATCTCAGGGAAAAGAGGTCCGTGCCGCTGACTAAATAGTCAGGGATTGCATGTTTTAAAAATTCTCATGGCACACCGGTTGAAAATTATTCCACTAACTCAATACTGGCATCATTCCATGAGGCAAGGAGATTTGGGCAGGAGAGGGTCTAGGGTTGAGACCTTGCTTCCAACCAACCAGAACTGTTGATCCTGGTTGAGGAGGTTCTGGCACAGGGGACCCGCCCTGCTCCCCTCTTTTCCGTCTGGTCACCACGTCCCAGACAGCTGCCGGCAGGGAGGCAGCGGGCAGCGGGCAGTGGCCGTGACTTTGAAGGACCAAGGGATGAGACAGAGGGTAGCTGCTGAAGGGGCTGAATCGGGCGCCTCCCATGTCGGTTTTGTCCCCAGCTGGCTCAGCAGGGGCTTGGGGGGGGGCCTGCCATTGCTCTTGGGCAGGGGTATGGAGCATGCGGGCCAGCGGGCACTTGGCCTGGGGGTCTCTGAGGAGCTGGGGGACACTGGAGCAGGGGTACCGGAGCACACTGGTTTCAGGCTCAGCCAATACTGTGAATTTGAAATTCTGAAGGCAACCCTGTGTCACCCTCCAACCGTGCTCAAAGCGGGGGCCTGCAGAGCCTCATGGAGACAGGCCAGCGTGTGCTCTATCACAGCTCCCGGGGGAGGTCTTCAGCAGGAACGTGCCTGTGACCCTAAGCCACATGTTGCCCCATGGGGGCATGAGGAAAGCACTGCCTCCCGTGAGGGGTTGCCCTTGTGTTACTGGGGGCTGGCACCATCCTGGCCCGCCGCACTGGCCAGGGCTGGCTGCTGGACAGAGCTGAGGAAGTGTCGTTGTGTGGGTGGGATGGGGGAGCATCAATCGGAATGGCGGTTGCGCTGAATGGCATCTTGCCCTGGTCCTTCTCCATGACTAGAGAATGACCTGCTGACAATCCAGAAAGCGTGGGGCCATGAGGAATGGAAGGGGGAGGGGTCCTGGTAAGGTGATTTGGGGAGGAAAATCAAGAAGATGGCTTAAGGTGTGTGTGTGGGGGGGAGGCAATGGTAAGATATGTACACATATAATACCTTAATAAAAAAATTTTAAAAAAATTAAAAAAAAGAAGATGGCTTGAGGGAGGATGGAAGAGTCTTTGAAAGCCCCAGCTCACCAAGCAGGTTAACAAACGATGGAAAAGGAGAGAGATTAGCGGAGTCTTCAGAGCTTTAAGGGCTCTTAAGGCCAAGAACAAAAAAAAGGCCCCAGCCCCACAGAGTTTAAGGGTTCCAGGGAAACGGACTTGCCAAACGGGTTTCTTTTTAAGACATTTATTTAGAAAAATAACCTTTCCCTGCTTCCTCTCTCTTGTGCTGCGGCGCTTGTGCGGTATACCTGGTACAACTCTGGGTTGGGCCTCCCACCCGCATGGGGTCCAGCACGCGCTGAGGGGCTGCCACCCCGCTAGGAGGCCTCGCCCACTTCCTGCTTCGGTCCTGTGTTCAGTCCTTGTCAAGGCCCCTGTCTCCGCATCTCCAGGTGGAGAGAGGCCTCTGGGGGACGAGGGCCACCTGGCCACAGTCTGTGTGCCCCTCCCGAGGCCTGCGGAGCAGCCGGGGACTGGGGGTGTGGGCTCTGCTCTCCCCCACCTCTGGAAAAGCTCAGGGCTGGAAGCGCGGGGAGCTGACGTGAGGCTGGTGGAAGGCGTGGGCGCTGTACACCACCTCGGGGGGCGAGGGCGCGCTGGCGGCCAGCACCGAGCACAGGGGTTCGTGGCTGCTGAGCACCGACGTGAAGTACTTCATCTCCTCTGTGAGCTGCTTGATCTCCTTGCGCAGAGCCGCGTTCTGTTTCTCCAGGTCTTCACTCTCCTGTGAGGGGGGAGGGATCAGCACTGGAGATTAATGTCGGGCCAGGCCCCAAGATCTGAGGGGTGGGGTGGGAGCAGGAGGAGCCAGATTAGATTGACAGGCACATCCGTGGAGCAGGGCATCGGGGGATTTGCACATGTGAGTGTGTGCACATGTGTGCATATGTTTGTAGCGCTGTATGTGTGTATCTGTATAAGCATGTGTATATACAGTATGTGCATGTGTATGCATAGATATTAGGTTGAACCACATGAAATTGCTGATAATTGTCTGTTTCGACCTATAAGAATGGCAGTTTCATATGGTTCCAACCAAATAGAGGTGTATGTGTGAATGTGCATGTGAATTTGGGTGTGAGTGTTCTCCTTTGTGCATGTATGTACATGGGTCTCTGTGAGTGTGCATATGGGTTGAAAGTGGCAAGTGTCTGTCAAAGGAAACCGGCTGGCAGGCCAGAGCCTGAAAAAATGGTAAAGAGTTTATGAGAACATCTGATACTGATTTCACTGTTTTTCACTCTCTGTTATACTATACTAGTAGCCCTGCGCACGAATCCGTGCACCAGTAACTTGCTGCCGCCCTCCTGTAGCTTCCCCTCCTTCCCCCTCTCCCCCCATAGCTTGCTGCCCTGCCCCCTCCTGTAGCTCTCCGCCTCCCGATTGTAGTTCGCTGCCCCACCCTTCTGCAGATCCGTGATCCAGTCCTTATGCGGTCGGTCATTACACCTCACGGTGTAACAGATAATTAGCATATTCCTCTCTTATTATATAGGGTATTTTCCAAGAGGTCCCAGTATTTGCATTTAGTCTTATTGATGGGGAATATAAGACATTTGGGTGGGGGGGAGGGGGCTAGCAATCTGAATCTGTGCCAGTAACCTAATGTACATTCTTGATAGCCTATAATTAAGTCACTGCCCCTTTCTTAACAATCTGGTCTAGCAAGACGTGTTTTCCTAATTCCTCCCTGTTTACAAAGGGGCCATAAACAAAGAATGTAACAGTTTAGCTGGAGGGGAGGTCACTAGCACCACCCAGGCCAGGCATTTACTAGTAGATACAACCTAACTTCTCCATTCTAACGACTCAGGGGGGCGCTGTGGAAGCCCACCACAAAAGCCTGGTAGTCAGAAAACAAAGAAACCGAAGGGTATAAAGGGAAAGCTCCCTCCATAGTCACTCACTCAGGATCTGGAGAACTGTCCCCCTGAATCACTGTACTAGGACATCTGAAAATAAGTGGGTTTACCCTGAGTCTCTGAGTACCCCCTGTGTATTTTTCGGTTGCCTGGTAAATTCCGTAACATTGTGAATGGAATCCCTGGTGAACTGTCAGTGTCACCCAGGTTATTAAATGGTCACTATCCACCCGTGTTTGTTTTTGCTCAGTTCTGCTCACCCAGGAGCCTGTTACACAGCGTTCTGGGTGTGTCCCAAGCCCCTGTGGTTCCTTTTTTCCAGGAACACCTTTCCCCTGTTGCTCAGATGAACCATCAGATATGTGCTGATCAGGAAAACTCAGGGTAAAGAGTGCTGATTACTGATCACATTATTAATTAATCAACAGTGACACTCTGGAATCAGCATTTGCTGGAGAACAATCCCACCTTCAGAAAACTCAGGGGGATTTCATTTCCAATGTGTTTTTTGCAGTTCACAAGCCTTGACTCAGTGAAACTTTTCCACTACATTGGTGCCCGTAGAGGAAGGGGAAATGGCACCGAAGATGCAAATAAATTGTAATTTCAGTTCAAAAAGCAAACTAATATTTGGAATCGAGGCCTTATTGTGCTAGTTTTGTATGCTTTAGGTCAGCATTTTCCAAACCTACCATGTCATTAGAATTAATTAGAGGGCTTGTGAAAAATATAGTTTCAGGTGCTTCCTGGAAATCTAGAAGTTTAAACTCAGTGGGTTTGAGGCTTGAGGTGAATTCAGGGAATCTGACTTTTTTAAAAAGACGTTATTTTTTTTAACTTATTGATTTGAGAGAGAGAGAGAGAGAAAAGGAGAAAGACATAGATTTGTTGTTCCACTTGTTTTTACTATAATTTGCTGATTCTTGTATGTGCCCTAACCGGGGATCAAATCTACAAATATGGCGTATTGGGAAGATGCTCCAAACAACTGAGCTACCCAGCCAGGGCTAGGAATCTGAGTTTTTAAGAAGTGCCCTAGGTCATTCTAACAATCAGACAAAGTTTGAAAATACTAGTTAAATATGATATTAAACTTGTTTTAATTATTCAAGCACGTATTTAGTACCTGTACACAGTACATATGAACTCAAATGTTTGTTGGTTGATTGGCTGATGACATCAACTGCTGGACTAGAAGTTAACTCAAAATCATGATGCGCAGTGGGGAGAGGTAAGATAACTTGACACTGAAGGTTTGCCTTCAATAATCCACTCGGAGCATGAGCTGCAGGCTGGTGAACGAGCTAGCTACATTGCCACCGGCCCTCACCCTGCACCCGGCACCTGCCATTCATAAAGGGCGGACGTGGTCATGCACAGCTTCAGCCTGGCATTTCCGGTATGTGGCTCTGAGCTAGAAAATGTGCCTAGGTAAGTACAAAGGAAACCCCCCATCTCTAAAGTGGGGTGGGGGTGGGTGGGATGCCAGGAGTCAGAGCCACTGGCTGCTGCTTCTGCAAGGTGTGGCTCGATTACCATTTTAGTTGTTTCAAGGCACGTCCCAGAGGCAGGGCATCCCCTCTTTACCGAAAGGGGAGATAAAACAGTACTCAGACCCGGAGGGGCAGGGGGTGTTGGTAAGACGGGAACTGGGGGCCTGGAGTGCTGGTCCCTTCCTCTAGCCCTTTTCCTCGCCCCCTCTGAGAGTTTCCACTGGTGACAACACTTACTGTAAACTCTGTGCTCCGAAGAGCCTGGGCAAACCCCAGGCGGCAGGGAGGGGCAGGGTAGGCGGCGCCGGGACCCGCTGCAGCGCTCTGACCTTCTCCCCGCCGAGAGGCAGGCCCAGCTTTCCGGAAGTAACGGCAGGTTCCTCTGAGCTCCGTCTGAGCCAGCTCGGCTGAGCTCCCTCCGGCTTTCTCAGCTCCCTCTCCCTGCCCCACTGGCGTGCAGACCCCAGAGCTCTAGGAGGGGGCTCGTAACCACTGCCGCCTCTAACCAGAAAACCACCTCCTAAGACAACAAACTTGCCTATGCCTTGGGGAGCAAGACTGCTTCCTGCTGTCTTCCCCCCCCCCCCCCCCCCCCGCGCCCCCCGAGAAACCAGCGCTGCCAGCCCAGGGGCCACGCAGCCAGCCAGATGCACAAGAGGAAGAGTTTGACTTCCCTTGCGGGAGGAAGCGGCTGATCTGGGGCTTCCTCCCTCCGCATCCCCACCTCCCATTGCTCGGTCCACTCTGACCCTCGCTGGGGTTAGTCATGCCCTGGACAGGGCTCACAACAGGGGCATCTGGCAAACATGGTCGTGGGAGTAGCAGTTTACACAGAGGTACAATGATCGCCTCCCCTACCTTCCCAGTGCGGGCTGGAAACTTAGAACTCAGTGAGGGGGAAGAGGAGAGGACTATTTGGGAGGAAACTTTCCGCTTCTTACAGGCAAGTCTTCTGTGACAGTGGGGGAGGGGGGGCCTGCATTTCCCTCCCTGTAACCTGCTTTCTGCTTTCCGGAATTCATTTAGGCCCTTCAGGCTCCTCACAAGAACCCTCCAAGGCGGGTATGGAAGGCCAGCTATGATTATTATCCCCACTTTACAGACGAGGTCAACTGAGCCCTGGGACAAACCTACTCCTCCCTCCCCTCAAAATGACTGTGGCAGCAGCTGCTGGGAAAGGGGGCTATAGGATTGACCTCAAGACACTTGGCTTCTAAGAGGTCCATAAACTTCGAAGGAGTGATTGGTCCAAAGCCCCATAACCACAAAGGAGCAGAGCAGGGCTCCCCACAGCTCAGCCCCGGCTCTCTGTAGCACACCCAACAGATTCTCCCGAGAGACTGGTGACTCAGTTGACTGAAGGTCCATAGGGATTACTAAGAAGTCCTTGGCTGCCCTATAGTCTCCCAAGAGAAAAGTGGGTCTTGGTTTGGGTGATCCTTAAGCAGCACAGTACAGGATCCCTGAGTCGGTCACACTCGTCCAATCACCGAGCTGGGCATCTGTCTCCTGCCCTGAGCTGGGAGGGAATCTCCTGTCCAGCTATTGTGCTAGAGGGCTAACTAACTCCAGGCAACAGTGGGCTCCATCTGTGCTAACTGGGGTCAGGGGTCCTGGATCTTGATCCTGGTTGGGTGACCCTTACTGAGCCCATTGCCTCACTTTGGAACAGGAAGACTGGACCAAAACAATGAGTCTCAACCTTGGATGCATTGGGATCAGTGGATCTCCTGGGGAGTTTTAACAATACTGATGCTTGCCTCTGATTTAATCAGTCTGGGGTGCAGCCTGGGCATTGCATTGTTGAAGCTCCTCAGGGGATTCTAATGTGCACTGAATGTTAAAAAACACAGGATTAGAAGATGTCAAAGCCCTCTTCAACTCTCCAATATTTCAGATCCCAAATTGACTACCTGAGTGTATTAGCAAACTAGAGCTTCTAATCCCCACTTGTTGAGAAGGTGTGTCTGTGTGTGTGTGTGTGTGTGTGTGTGTGTGTGTGTGTGTGTGTGTGTATGTATGTATATTGGGGACAGAGGTATGAAAAATCAATTTATATTAGAAAGATTAGTAGGAACCAAAGTTTTAAAACAATGATGCAGCGTGACTTAATAACTAACATTTATTGAATGCTACCATGTGCCAATCACTCTTTTAAGTACCTTACAGTTATCATTATGTTTAATCTTTGCAACAACCCAATATGGTAAATAACATTATTATGCAGAAGAAGAAAATCTAAGGCTCAGAGAAGTTAAGTAACTTGTTCAAGGTCACACAGCTCATAAGTTGCAGCAACAGTATTTGAATTGAGGCAGTCTGGCTTCAGAGGAGCCCACAATCCTCTCTTGACTTTGAAGTCTGTTTAAATCTTATTGATAATTATCTCCTGTAAGGCCTCATCCCTGTTGTATTTCCAATTTAATCTTCCCTCTTTTCCTACCTCATGCAAATCCAAATGCTAATGTTCACAATTCACCCTCACCTGTGGGCTTACTTGATGCCACTCCTATCATGAACCACAAGCAGCTTGGGGGTGGCTAAGAAAGAGGCTTCATGGGGGTGTGGGAACATTCTGGGGAATTCCCTACTGGAGGGGCCAAGGAGGGGGTCACTCAAAGAGCTCTTAAATGATGGGGGAATCCCCAGGCAGGTCCCTTACCACAGGGAAGCCAGCTGGGACCAAAGCTAAGGACAGGCTCTCGCCCAAAGCTCTGGCAGGGACTCTCCAGGCATTCTGAGCAGGGCTTGGGCTCCTTCCTGCCAGCTCTGGTTGAGTGCCTTGACCTTCTCCTTGAATATTCGAAACACAATTTCCAGAAAGGGAAAATAGTCCCTGTGTGTTTCTTCATTAAGAGAACATACAGTCACTTATTGGTAGGGTGACATTTTTAGCTCTCAACCACACTTAGTGTGCGAAGCTTATGTCCCTCACACCCAGTTATATGTTCTATCTCCACCAGTTGCCAACCCCCATCCACCCAATGCACATGCAGGGCAGACCCCCCCCATTCCTGGAGAAGTCTGCAAATTGAGAGATGGGACATTGCCCCAGCCATCGTGGGATCTATGCCTACGCCTCCTACTAGTCCTGGGGAAATTAGCCCTGACTCCTGTTCCTTACCTGAGGAGGGAAGGAGAAAAATCACAAAACCACAGGTCTTTGCACTGAATAATGTATATGTCTGATTCTGAGAAATCTTCACTTTCATGCCTTAAAGCTGAAGTGCTGGGACCATCAGCACCCTCCATCATCACCTGATGCTTAGCCACATCAGCCATGCCCTCAGGACCCTGTCTGGAGTCCAGTCACCCATTCCTTGGCTTTTAGGACTATGAGTTCATTGACCTCATCTGTGGGAAACACTGTAGGTTGACCCACTCAGCATCTATCCCAAACCCTCCCCCTTACTTTGCTCTAGAGAAAGAATTCCTCAAATACCCAGCTGCTCTAAACCATGTGACAGATTCTGACCAATGAAATATAAGCAGGAGTACCTATGGGGCAGAGCATTCCTTCCCAACTAAAAAGGCAAAGCCTCACCGGGACAAAGGCTCCCTCCCTCTGCACAGATTGATGCCTGGAGGTCCAGCAGCCAGACTGCAGCCTTGAGGACGAGAGTCACACACTGAGGATGGCTGTGCAGACAGAGAGAGGGAGCTTGGTGCTTTGATGACATCCTCGCACTAGCCCTAGTCTATCCACTTCTGAATGTCTTCTTATGAGAGAGAAATAAACCGTGACTTAGGTGTGACTCTGACAGTTTTCTATTATTTGTAACTGACTGCACTCCTAACTGATACCTCAAGTTAGCAAGGTTATCACTAGCAAGCCCAGTCCTGAGAAACAAACACAACTAATAATTGCCATCAATACATAGGTTTGAACTTTGTTTTGTTTTGTTTTTGTGGGGATTTTTGTTTGTTTGTTTGTTTGTTTGTGTTTGTTAATCCTTACCTGAGGCTATTTTACCATTGATTTGAGAGCGGAAGGGAGGGGGAGAGACAGAGAGAGAAAAACAATCGATCTGAGAGAGACACATAGGTTGGTTGCCTCCCGCAAGCAGTCGAGGTACATGCCCTTGACGGGAATCAAACCCACGGGCCTGACACTCTACCCACTGAGCAAAACTGGCTAGGGCTGTTTGTTTTCTTAAGCTGCCAGGGTTCTGAGACTGAGCGCTGGGGTTATACACATATAGTTGCCCCACACTCACTTCTCACATTCTACCACCTGCTCCTGACAAAGTTCAAACGTCACTGCTCCCAACTCTCAACCATGTCTGCACATTGCCATTACCCGAAGAGCTTTAATAAACCTTCATTCACAAACTTCACCCCCGAAAGATTTCAGTTTCATTGTTCTGAAGTGGGTCTCAGGCATCCATATTTTAAAAATACTTCCCAGGTGAGCTAAATGAGCAAGTAGTTTGAGAATCACATCAATAGCTGATTTATCTTTAAAATAATGTAAGAATATAAAAATATATACAAGGTTGAATTTTATTACATTAATTTTATTATATATATAAGTAATCTATAGCAATAAAAGCATAATATGTTAATTAGACTGGACATCCTTTTGGATGAAGCCAGAGCTGTGAGGGAAGCCCGGGTCCCGGGTGCCAGAGGGAAGCTGGTGCTGGCAGCCGGGGGATGGAAGGCCTACTCTTGCACGAATTTTGTGCACTGGGCCTCTAGTATAAATGTAAAGAACATCAAAAGGGTGGAAGAACATTTCTAAGTAAAAAAAAAAATTTCTGAAAGTTAATGCCTGTTTAAGGCAAAGTGCCTCACTATTACTATTACATTATACTTAATGAAAACAATTTCAAATAGCCCAGAATAGTTCATTTTTAAGATGGAAAGACAAGAGGTAGGGCATCTATTAGAATCTCATTAATTACAACATTATCAAACTAGTTCTGAACTATTGAGCTCCGTGAGGGCAGTGACGATCATTGTCTTCACTGTTTTGTCCTCAGTGACTAGGACAGTGCCTGGCAACTTGGAATTGGTAATCATTTACTAAAATCTGAGATCTGCAAATGGAGAGTCCACTAAAGAAATTCGTGATGCCCATAAAACTTCCCAGGAGTGTTTAACCAACCATTTAAGTACTTGAATAGCTCCCACTTTGTAATTCCAGGATAGTTACAAATAAGCGTAAGAGAATCTTTTTTTTTTAAAGTCCAAGTCGAACCCCAGCTTAGCAACACTTTTGTTCCCCAAACTAAAGCTATGGGGTGCAAGCAGCAGAATTACACCACCTTAAGAACGCTAGCTCAGACTTGACTTTCCCCATCTATACCAAAGGAAGGAGACTTGACCAGCTGCAATGAAAAACCAAATGATACGGATAACTTCATCTGATTGATTTGTAAGAAAATGCCAGGCTCTCTGCATTAAACAAATGAGTAAAGACAACTTTTCCCATATGCAAAACAAACAAACATAAAATAAAATTATTACTTTGTTGTTCTATTTGCTCTCTCATTTAACTCTTAAACAGCCCAGTGAGGTGCTATCGCTTCCGGTTTTGTAGGTCAGATTTATGTTCAGATATCTTCCCCAGCCAGGATTTGAAGTAGTTTTGTTGACCACTCCTCTGCCCCCCAAATCTGGTTCCTGTTTCCTAGAGCACAGTTGCCTTTATTCCTGAGTCCTCCTCACTCCCTCATGGACCCCAGCCCCACAACACCTCTGCCTGACTCTTGACTGGCTCCACTCAAGGCTCTTCTGAGAGCACCTTTACCCAGATCTTCCCAGTCTTCTCTTTGACCCATATTTGATCTCAGATGTTCAGGGCTTCAGAAAGGCCATCCCTGATCACTGTCCTCATCCCCATCCCTTAGAGTCACTGTCACCATTAATTACACTCTTAGATTTTCTTCAAAGCCTCTTCGTGTGATTCGTGTGTTCATTTGTCTGTTTTCCAGTCTGACTTCCAATTGAATGTAAAGTCCATGAAACCAGGGACTCAGTCTGTCCCTGCTGTATTCTCAATGCACCTGGCACATAGGAGGCCATCGTGTACTTGTACAGCAGAATGAATCATTTCTGCTGACATTAGCACTAGTACTGGGAGTGTGTATAATTTCCTGGGCCACCCTACCTCCTTAGCAATAAGGCATGTTCTTGTGGGGGTGTGAGTTCAATCCCCAGTCAGGGCACATACCCAGAAAATATTTTAGTTACAGGGTCCTCGGGTCCAGGAGATGACATTTTAGTGCTAGGACGCTAGTCCCCTCTGCTTGGCCTTGACATTTATCACTACTCTTGAGTTTTCCTGAGAGCTCCAGGTCTCCCTTCGTGGTCCCTCTACATCTAGGATGACCAGAGGTTTACGGGGACAGTTCCAGTTCGTACTTATTGTCCTGGCATAGTTGTTTCTAGTGCCCCTTTTCACTCTCAAAAGTGTTTCCATTTGGAGGATAAATGATAAGATCTATAAAAACCTGACCCCCAAATTCCAGGTCAATGACATCTTCTCTGTTCCTATCTACTATTTCATCCAGAGTTCACTTCACTATTTGATCATTTTCTTATGGTATTAAATAAAAAAATATACAGCATAACTACATTAAAGATATTTTTAAAAAATTCTATAAGACCATGATCCTAGTCCTCTAACAAGACTGTTTTCATTTGTGCATGTTGCCATCTTGTCCTTTCTAATGAACATAAAATACCTATTTTTATAAAATCTCAATCATAGTACAGATACAATAGGTATTTCCTTCCTGCCATAATTTTGTTATAATCACCACAATTAATATTTTTAATGTCTATACCGTCAAACAGATGATCCACAATTTACTTAAGATGGTCTTCTAATGTCAGACATGTGGTTCTATCAAAATGTTGCTATCATGAATCATGCTGCAGTGGACATCTTGATCCACGCTAGTTTTTGTTTGTTTGTTCAAATATTTCCTAGATAAAGTCCTAGGAGTGAGATTACTGTGGCACAGGGCACAGCCAGGCTTCCGGTTCCTGGTAAGTATTACTGAGCAAGCTGTATTACTGAAGAAGGGTAACGTAAGATGTGCAACATCACCGGCAGTGAATGCATACATCAATTTCCTTACAACCTAATTTTAAACACTTTATTTGGCCAACTGGCTCTTTGAAAACTTCTTAATAATATTACAAATTATTGATTACTACAGAGGAAGAACTTGCTATGTGTCAGTTTGGTACAGCAGCAATTTTGCCCCTCAAGGGACATTTGGGGGTGTTTGGAAATATTTTTGATTGTCACAACTGGGGCTGAGGGGGTGCTACTAACATCTAGTGGATAGAATTTACATGTTACAATGCATAGGACCCCTCCCCCCACCCCCTCCACACACACACACAACAAAAACTTATCTGACTCAAACTGTCAGTAGTGTCAAGGTTGAGAAACCCTTTGTGTGTGTCATTTTCAAAATCAGAATAGAAAATAAGGTTATTTTCATTCTGGTAGGGAAAATGTTACATAAGCTTTTATGTCATAGCTTCTGTCCACTAATCTATTGGAGTCTTGATGTTTTTCTTAAAAAGGATGTTCTTTCTACAGCATAAACATTAAATTTGCATTTATTTCACTTGATGAAAATATTTTCCCCAATATGTCATTGTCCTTTTCATCTTGGGCTACAACTTTAAGACCTTTTAAAATAAAGGAACACTTAAACATCAGGCCCTCTCAATCTTAGACTCTGTCCCTTGCTGGTCTCCTGCTGTATGCTTGGCTTCTGTTGCGGAAGAGTCTCTAGGGCATTCAGACATACTGCCTAATTCTTGGTTTACTCTTTGCAAAAGGACATGTGAGCGCAACACCATCTGCATAACAAAGTCCTGCTTAGCAATATGGCACAAAACAAAGCTAACGGTGGGGCCCTGGCCAGGTAGCTCAGTTGGTTAACGCATCATGCCCATATGCCAAGGTTGTGGGTTCAATCCCCAGTCAGGGCACATGTAAGAAGCAACCAATAAATACATAAATATGTGGAACAACAAATGGGTGTTTCTCTCTTTCAAATAAATAAATAATTTTAAAAGTTTTTTTAAGCTAAGGGTGAAAAGTCAAGAAGTTTGGGTTCTTGGTTGCCCTTGAGAAAGACATCAGTGTCCTCATTGGTAACACAGTAGTTGAGTTCAATGCATCTCCTTTTAATTCTGCGGTTCTATAGACAAGGGAGTCTGATAGCCATTATTGTTACTCCCTCGGTAAGCTGCCATGTGGACCCCTGACAGGACTCTCTACAAATAACCCACCATCTGAAGGGGACTTTGTCCTGTGGAATCAATCTATGCTTCCTAGGAAGCCGGGGGCCTGATGGAGTCCTACCAAGAAGACTAAGAAACCCCCCAAGCTGCTTGGGCATGGGCTCTTTGCCAAGACTCTCCCATTCTTTTTAAGAGAAAGAAGGCTGGGTGCTGCTGAGGACAGCTTCATAAAGAAAATAGTCTAATTTTTTTTAATCTGATTAAAAATGGTATATATTCATCATAATAAAATAAAAAAAAACGACAGAAAAGTGCTAGGTGTAAAGTAAGCTACTCAAAACTCAGCCACTCAGAAATAACCACTGTGAGGCTTTTAGAGAATATCCTTCCAGACATCTCTTTATGCATGAAACATGACCAAACCCACACATTTCACATTAACGAGACTGTGCTCTGCATACTCTTTGTCACTTACTTTTTTTCACTTGGTCTATGTCACTGACAACTTTCTGTGTTGATAAATACAATCTTCACAGTCATTTTTAAAGCCAGCACAAATGATAGTGGGTGAGTGTTTCATAATATGTATAATCCCCTATTGTTGGGCATCTGTCCAATTTTATAGTATTGATAAATAATGATGAATTGAGCTTCTTTGTGCAACATTTTTTCTTCAAATTCTTGTAAGTGAAATTGCTGCTCCAAAGGGTAGTCACAGATAAGATGTTAATATTCATCCTTACACAGCTTTTTAAAAAATATTGTTTCAGTGGAGATATTGATATATTTCATAGAGACATCTTTACTTTTTTTGACCAGGCCTAATGATGGAGGGGGAAAGTGAAATTTTGGAGGATGTTGCTTAAAGAACAAAAAATAAATTCAAGAAGAGATTCAAGGAGGATATAGGCTATGGAAGATGAATACATCTTTATAAGAGTCTGAAGAAAGAGGCAGTATAGCTTAGTGGTTAAGAAGACAGATTTTGACGTCAGACAGGTCTAGTTACAAGCTCTGTGAACTTGGACAAGTTACTTAACCTAACATAGGGCTTGCAAAGTGAAGTTTTTGTACAGATTAAATGAGGTACAGCAGGTAGCACACATAACACACAGTTCCTGGTACACAGTCCTGTGTTCAATATGTTTTTGATAAAAAATTCATAGCAATAGAAGCCAAGAGAAATGTCTCTTTTCCACAGGTGGTTCGCTGATTTTACACTGAAATTTTTAGGGTAGAACCAGTCAGAACATTGCTTCTTTGTGGTTTTGGTTATTGTTGTTCTGTTTTACGAATTTTTTATAATTTCTCAATGCCAATAAAGCTATGGGATGCTTTCCAAGAGAGAGCAAAAGAGCTCTGTGAGTGGAAAGGGACTCTAGGCAGACTTGTCTTTCAGGCCTCCCCAGAAGACCAAGAGCAATAGTGTTATTCTGAGGAGGCCTGGGCGGTTAACATCTTTGCTGAGCTTCTTTTCCTCTATTACTCAGATTTCTTCCAGTTATAAATATCTTATTTCTCATAGCATCAGCTTAAAGCTTTATTTAATGCATAATTTACACTCGTGATGTTTGCTATATACGGCATTAAAGATCTGCTCTGGAACCTGTAAACCTTCCCCTTTTATTAAACTAGCGCGGGACTCCTTCAGGAGCCGGCCCCTGGCAAGCACCTGTCCTGCCCCTGTCGAAGGGAGTACCTGAAGTTTCAGCTTTCAGACTTGGCCCCGTTACTCTACCTTGCTTCCAATTCCACCCTCAGGGCCAGATCTGACTTGCCAACAGCACAGCTCTGAGCTCTTACTACTGTCTGCCTGACATGGCCTCTACTTTCCGCCTTTTCGTGAACAAAGCTTCTCAATTGGTCTCAACTCTCTTTCCCACTGACTCAGAATCCTTCCTACTTGCAGGCACCTGAGAGCCACTACAATGAACCAGGATGGCCACACAAATAAAACCAATCTGCCGTCCCTTTTACGGCCTGCATAGTCCTGTAGACATTAGGGTTCTTCATTATAAATCTTAACGGATGGTTCTCCCAAAGGACTGAGGTATTTGTGGATGTGCAGAGGATAAAATGTCACAGTGGAAGACTATTCAGTGCCTAAAATCAAAATTTGAAAAGAAATCATCCTAATGCATATGTTGTAATGATCGATGTTGAGAATTTAAATATCTATATTATAAAAATGAAAACACCCAAACTATATTTTTAAAAGGTAAAAAATGCAAAGTATTTCTCTTCTGCTTTAGACTTTCCATCCTACTTTTCAGAAATAAATACCATTAACAGTTATTTGAAAAATGTTAAGTTTACACATATATATATATGCACAGATAAATTTTTGTCTTTATTAGAAACATGCATGGGCACAAACTATGTGCCATGTTCACACCTTTTGCACTTAAGAGTATAGACGTTTGATAATCTTTTCAGATTAGCACAGACAGATGTAACCTGTTATTTTTAACAATCCCATGGTATTCCACTGAACGAGCAAATTATAGTTTAATTAGTCCTCTACTGATGGGTATTTGGCTTGTTTCCAGTCTTTGCTATGACTAACAATGCAGCCATGATGATCTTTACATGTACATAATTGTGTAATCTGTGGGTATGTTTGTAAATAGACTCCTATATGGAAAATTGCCAAGTAACAGGGTGTGCACTTATAAATTGGATAGACGTGGTCAAATGCCCTCTTACTGGAGTTGTACCGACTTATACCCCTACTAGTAATGTGTGGTGGTACCTGCTTCTCTAATGCCTTGGCAACGTCGTGTATTAGCAGCATTTTCCTCTTTGCCAATCTGGCAGGCGACTTTCACATTGCTTTACTTGTCATTTCACTAACTATTATGAAAAGAAGCATCTTTTCCATATTTATTTGCCATTTATTTCTCTCTTCCTGTAAAATGCCTATTCATAATCATCGCTCGTTTTTTTCTTTGGGTTGTCAATCATTTTATTATTCATAAGAGCTCTCATATATTAACTAAATATGCCCTTTTTTGGTCATATGTGTTGCAGATGCTTTTCCCAGTCTACCATTTGCCTTTGATCTCGCATATAGTAGCTTAAGCCGTATAGAAAATTTCACTTTTATGTATAAAGGTAATGTCTCGCAGTATTTCCCTTTATGGTTTCAAGGTTTTGTGTTTTATGTGGAAAAAACTCCATTCCAAGATAAATTTTTTAATGCTCGTTTCCCCCAAATTTCTTTAGTTTTCTTTCTTTTTTTTTTTTATAAAAAACATTTAATCTATATGTAAGTTGTATAAGAAATAAAGATCGGGGGGAAAGGAGACATATGTAAAACTTTAGACAATAAAAAAAAAAGAAATAAAGAAGCTAGCTTCCCCGGCCGCTCCCCCCGCCCACCCACCCGCCGCCACCCGACAAAATGGCTAGCCAGTTGTCCCAATTCTATTTATTGAATAATTGCTTTCACTCACCGGTCTGAAATGCCATCCTACTCATTTTGCATTTGAACTGTGTCTTAGGAATTGACATATGTGATTGGGTCTTAAATTTGAATTTGTTTGAGGTTTATTTCTGTATTCTATTCTATCCAATATTCTGTCTTTTTCATATTGTTTTTATTTCTACATTTGTAATTCCCTTTAATATCTTATTCAGGTAATCTTTTCTAGTTGCCCTCCTTCTTTAGAATTTTTTCTGGAAATTCTCACATGGTTATTTTTCTCTGGGAACTTAGAATAGCTAATCTAGTTCTCTTCCAAATCCCAGAAAGTCCTATTGGGCTTTTACTGGGATCACATTAAATTAAATTTTAGATTAATTTAACAAAATTGCTATCCTTATATAAGATATACCTTTCCATTTATTTTGAGTGTTTTTAAGTCACTTAGAATAATTTTATAGATCTAAAAGATTAAGTTTTGCATATTTTTTGTTAAATTTATTCCTTCCTTCAATTTGCTGTTGTTGGTATTATAAATGGAATCTTGTCTCCAATTAAATTTTCTAATTGGTCATGGTTTACATATAGGAAAGTTATTACTTTTTGTGTTAACTTTGGAAGCTGACTGGATTCTCTTAAAATTTTTAAGTTTTTCAGCTGATTATTTTGGGTCCACTTATTAGCTACTGATACCTTTTGAAAATGAACTGGTCAAAATATGCCCTTCTCCTTTTAATCAATGTCTGTACTAAACCTAATGAACTCTATAGTTGTCTGTTGCAGAAACTTAGTGTAATGGGTGCTGTGTGAGACACCCAACCAGAAGAAAATTAAAACAGAATGTGGATAAAGCATCAGCCTGTGGACTGAAGGGTCCCAGGTTTGATTCCGGACAAGGGCACATCCCCAGGGTGTGGGCTCGATCCCCAGTAGGGGGCGTGCAGGAGGCAGCGGATCAATGATTCTCTCTCATCATTGATGTTTCTACTTCTCCCTCTCCCTTCCTCTCTGAAATCAATAAAAAAAAATATTTTAAAAGAGAATGTGGACTCTATTGATATTATGAGAAGAAGTACTTGGTCCAGTTTATGTGAGGGATAGTCGATGCTGGATGTTGTAACATTTGCATGAGATTAAATACAATAATCAAAAGAGGGTCTTTCCCTACTGTGTTGATTTAAAAACAATTAATGTACAGTATCTTGATGTAAACCACTATAGATAAATATGGAAAATGTTAAGTAATAAGTATTCCCCAATTTCACAGGAAAAACAAGATAATTCTTTTGGTAGATTAAAGATAGATAGTAGTGGTAATGTTGAAATTGAGAAGATGGCATTATCCTAGTATATACGAGCCTAGCACACTAATACAAACATAGTCCTTATGTGCTGCTGTACTCACAGTAGTTTCTAAACCCTGGTCTTTAAAGTGTTGATAGATGAGTCCTATGACTATGTCAGAGGGCCAGAGAATAGTTTCAGAACCTCAGCATGTGGAGCCAAGCATGAAAAGGAGTCCAGGGCAAACCAAGCACTCAACCCTAAGGATGTTGGTGATAACCAGAAGATTTTCTACCTGAATAACAAACGTAAGAGGCTAATGGATGGAGAAGATGGGTAATTACCACCTGAGAGGAAATAAATATTTAGACCAGAGCCAAACTTTCTGTTTGGTGGTGACAGATTTATATGTTGTGGCCAAAAGATTCTACCTGATGTCGAAAAACATCAGTTGCATTGGCTGCAATCCAAGCTTGCTATGTAAACTCTGATGTGACCTACTCATTGGGCAAAAAGTGAACGTGAAATCTGTGGTGCTCAAAAGAAAGGAGTGGGGAGGAGTTTGTGTCTAGGTGTGGAGAAGATGGGAACATTCTGGAGACTGAGGCTGGGGTCGGGGTGTTAATGTGTACATGATTGGAGGCTCTACAGACTCCAAGCCCCAGGGATTATCCTAATCTAGTTATGACTAGTATAATCAGATGGGCTAAATCTTTTGGTTCTAACTCTTATAGAGTGAGAGAGCTGAGTCAGCGCTGAAAACCTGGCCACAGCAAAGAAACATACAGAGCACCCTCACTGATATATCCCCAGTGGGTTGAATGAAGACAGTGGGTTGAATGTACAAGGAGACAATGGTGCAGCTGGAGATTGGAAGACTCCTTTGTTCATGCTAAGTGAGCTGGCATGAGTTTGGAACCATTTCCGGGGTGGGGGAGTGTTGTAGAGGAGTCTGAAGCATCAAAAGTGTGTCTGAACGTTCCAGCCTTGAAGACATCTTTCTGTGAAATTCTGCGATCTATAGATATAACATATTTTATTATTATAAGAAGCAAAATAAATCATCATAACTAACTATATAAATATATAAAATATATAAGTATGATGACTTATTTTGTTTCTTATAAAAACTATTTAATATTACTCTTTTTATCCTTAAATTTTTTAAATATTTGTTATATGCCAGGCACCATGTTGAACTCTGTATACACTATCTCTATAAGGTAGTAACTGTCATTTTCCATTTTAATCTGAGGGAGGTGAAGAGCGTCTCTAAGGTTGCTCACACAGATTGCAAGCAGTGGGGCTGAGATTCAAACCCTGTCCTTTTGACTGCGGAGCTGCTGAGCTATACTTAGTTTCTACATTTAAAAAAAATTGCAAACTTAGAAAGTTTATAGCAGTTTCCCAGTCTCAGGACATTGTCTACTTGCACAAAAAAGGAAGGTTTTATCCTTTCTGATTTTTATTTCTTTGTGTGTTTTTTTGTTGTTGTTGTTGGCTTGCTCTAAAGAATATTGAATTAGAATCAGACTCTGATAGAGACAAAATGAGCGATCATAGATTTTCAAGCTTAAAATAGTAAACTGGAGTTTTGTGAGATCCTAAGCCATAATGAAATCATGGAGAACATATCAGTAGCAGGATCAACAACTTAACATTTAGACTGCTGATCACAGTTATCAAAGAGAAGGACAGACTTGCTGTTCATTCATTCTTTCTCTTTGTTGTTCAACTCAACAAATATTTATGAACTTAAAACTATATTAGCATGCAAAGGAAGATACGCTGATTACATTTCCAATAAAACACAGGCATCCCATCAGAGATGTCGGTGCAGCCTGCTCTCTGCTTCCTCAGAAAGCTTTTCTCTAAAACTGCATCTTGCTTTTTCTTTTTTTATAAATTTACTTTTCAATTACAGTTGACAAACAATACATATTTATTTCAGGTGTACAGCATAGTGATTAGACATTTATATACCTTGCAAATTGATCACCCCAATCAAGTCTAAAACCCGTCTGACACCACACATAAACATCTTACTTTTTCCTGATAAGATGGAATCAGCTATTCTAACTGGCTGATTTCCATTGCTAATCTTTCAAATAAACACAAGCATATTCATTTTTGGTGCCAATTGCTCTTTTACCATTGAAATGAGTTACTAGGATGCTGGAGGTTTGGGAATGGTTCAGGAGGCAGGGCAGAAAGGCAGAGTTGCTAGAGAAAGTGGAGTGGATGGAAGAGGAAGGAGCCAGTGAAGTAAGAGTTAGTTAATAAGGACCAAATTAAGGGGCAGAGTGAAGAGAGGCCAGGTGATAAGGTATGGCAGACAAGGAGGGAGTATTGCTGACAAAGCACACAGCCAGAATCTAGAAACACCAACTAGGGTTTTGGGCTGCTGGTGGAATTGCAATTCAGCATTGAATTGCTCAAGCCAGGGGTCAGGGCCTTCTCTAGAAAATTTGAGACTAGAAGCAACTCAATGAGGATGGTGAGCATCCCAAGTAAGTGCACTAGAAACCACGTATTCCACAGACCCCCTTGGGATATGGTTAAAGAGAGAAGTTTCGAAATAAAACCTTGGTGTTCAGAAAAAAAAAAAGAAGTAACGTGCAGTACCCTATGGACCTCCTTGCCTCAAATGCAGGGTGGCTGCCCAACTGGGCTCCCAGGGGATGGGACTATATGAGATCCTAGCACTGCGGGATGTTGGGCTTCCCCAAAGCTCTTCATAACATCTAAATTCCTCCGAGACAGTCCTCCCTTCTGCTCTCTAGGCTCATAAGGGATGGAGCTTTCTCTGGCTACCCCATCCCCGAGCAGGTGATTCTGCCTTCCTTTCAGCCTCTGGGCTTCCCCTGCTCAACTCATTTACCCCTCATTCCTCCTCAGGGGTCAGCAAGAAGGGGCTCCTTTCTCTTTCAGCCTTCTGGCTCATTCCCTGCCAGAATCTTCTCAATGCACTAAAAGGAGAGCCTCCTCTCCCCCCTCACCCCACAGCCCATCACCCTTCTTCTTACTCCCCCCACATCCACTTCCCCACGCAGGCAGATTCAAAGCTGTGGTGTAAGCATCCATGGGTGGCAGGGAGCAAAGTCTAAGGCTCAAGAGGAGGAAGAAAGGTCTGAACACTCACCAAGTGCAGGGTGTCGGCTTTCTGTGTCTGCCTCTGTCGGCTCTTCTGGGCAGCAATGCGATTTTTCTCCCTCCTCTGAACTTTCCTCACATCGTCAGATGAGTCCTGGGGGAAGCAGATATGATGAGAATTAGGCACATCTTGCTTCTCTCTTCTGAGCTAACGCAGGCTCTCCTGCTGTTTGACATCCACCCATCCATCCTTCCATTTCTTCATTGTTTCATTTGCCCATCCACCCGCTATTTACCAAAAGGCCAAATACAGAAGGGAACTCTTCCCCACACTCTGTTATGCTCCCTTAGGTCTCTATAATTTTTTTGCCCAAAAGTTACAGGAAGAGGGCAAAGACCTTGAGGCCTCAATAGAGCTGTATTTGGAAAAGATGGTTAAGGCGATGAAGTGTGTTTTATCACCTCTCCCCCTCTTCAGGGTTGCTCCACCCTTACTCTCTCACTTTTTGGCTCAGAACTTTCTTGCTATTTCTTTTCAAAACTTTTTGAGCACCTACTATGTGCCAGCTTCTGTACACGTGGCTGGTACCCCTCTGCTGGCTGTGCTAGTGACAGGGGCAGTGCCTTCTGCTGCATTCCTGGGCTGAGGTCCCCATCCCAGATCTGTCTCTTCTTTCCCTGAATTCCTTTCATTATGCACAGTGACCTTGACATTCCCCATGACCCTGAGCTCAAGAGGTCAAGACTGGCTTTAATGGTGAAGATTACCTGGCCGTGGCAGGTAGTGAATGGACACTTAAAAGGACGAGGGGACCTTGGGTGTTCTCTAAGTGCATCTCGCAGATGGGCATGTCCTCTGCTTGGGCAGAGAGGTTAGCTCCAGCTTTCACCCAGATGCTGCAGGATGAATGGAGGAGTCTGAGTGAAACCTTTTTGCAAGTCCCCCCAGTCTAGAGGTGTGCCGTTCCTAGGGCAAGACTCTGTGCTCACCAAGCATATGCCTCACTAATTTGCCCAACACTTCCAGCCATTGCAGTAGGAGGGCATTGGGTTAGATAGGAAGGAAGTGCTCTTCCTCTGAGGGGCATGCGGACCAGGTTACCATGGAAGCCATGAGTAATTTCCTTCCTAAGAAGAGTACAGACTTCCAGGCAATCTGAACCACCCTGATACCATCTCGGGCAGAGGACTGGATTGTTTGCCCTCTAGGGGTCTCTACTAGGACTCCTCCCAACCTGCTCCTCTCCTCTTAATGCATGACCCATGCTATATTACTTTTATTTTGGCAGCAGCATTTCGAAAACCCTCTTGGATATCTGTGCTAAGAAAAAAATGGAAGACATTTTAATCCCATAATGTATCGGAAGAGAAAGAAGCCTTCCTATGGAGAAGGATGTCAAGAAATGTGGTAAAGAGAACACCCCAGAAACTGTGAAGCAGGCCGAGTACCCCATTTTTGGCAACCCCCACGCTGGAAACTTTGGACTTAGAAGTCACAATCTAGACTCCAAACGCCCCAGAATCTCTACCTCAATCTCTCTGGTTTCCCTGGAGCTGAGCTGAGCTGCTAGGAAATGTCTCCAAGTCTCTAGTCACCTCCTGATTTATTTCCTTCCTCCTGGCCAGAAGCCACGGGGGAGAGCGGTGTTGGCCGCAGCCAGCATCCCTCTGCTGGCTGTGCTGGTGACAGGGGCAGTGCCCCAGTAGATAAGATAGACGATCGAGCCTTCCGTGCTGCCCCGGTTCCCCTTCCTTTTAACTTCTTTTTTTTTTTTTTCTCTCCTTTTCTCTGCCTGACCCCTGTCTCTCTTGCCCTGACGGCTGTCTCCCGGAACACCACATCTCTAGCCTTGGGGTCATGCCTGCCAGCAGCCCAGGCCGAGGCTCCTCCTCTTGTGATTTACTGCCTTGGAGAACTGCAGAGTCTTTCCTGCGAGAGACCAGAGTTCTTTGATGTTCATTCTCCCCTGGGCTTCCTAGAAAGCTTCACGGGGTGGGAATCCAGGTGAGGCGGAGGCGAGGGGCACCTTTGGAGGACGAGGAGGAAAGGGGGCTTCGGCAGAATGGGCAGAAGGGTTAGGGTGTCTGCCAACAGGCTCGGCTTGATTGCAAATCCCACGTCTCAAGTCTAACAGACTGCTTATGCCACCGGCCACTCCCTCGCTCCTCGGCAACCTGGGCAGGACAAGGAAGCCTGTCCCGCTTGGTGTCCCCCCAGGAGAATCAGACGGGAGAAGGGAGGGAAGGGGGACCCTACCTGTTTGCCAGGAGGGGGAGAGCGGCTGAAGCTGGAGTCGCTGCTGTCGGAGCTGTGAGGCATGGCTGCAGTCTTCTGGGCTCTCCTCGCAGCCCCAGACGCCTCTGGGCTCTCTGGTCACCAGCTGGCTTCCCTTCCCGACTGCTCCCAGGCCACCAGGCCGCCAGCCCACCCCCTTGGCAGGTCCCTGCTCTGCCCGCCCGCCCGGCAGCCACCTCTGACCCCTGTGTCCTCCTCACTCTAGGGTGCAGAGGCACTGCTCCCCACAGGGACATGTCGTTAGCTCTGGGGCTCTCACGCTCTCTCTCTCTTGTGGTTTCTGGTAACTCACGCTGGAAGTCACATGGGCGGAAACTTAAGTTAGAAGTTAATTTAAGATAAAGTACATATATCTGGGAAAAGACCCACAGAATTATGTGAAAGAAAGAAAAAAATATACACAAAACCCCAGATACCTTCCGACAGTTTGAAGCTCTCTTTAATTGATGAAGATAAAAGAGAAAAACACCAGGGAGGGAAAAACCCCAGCCAGAATTAGCAAGTCCGGCTACTGTCAACACGCGCAGAAAGGAGAGTCGAGAGCAGGGAAGGAGTTTCCATTGTCAGCCGACTTGATTTTTTAAACCAAAATAAAACAGAGAGACTGGGATTTCTTTCTGGTTTTTGCCTGAAAGCAGCTGCCCACCCGTCCTCACTGCTCTTCCAGTTCAGCCAGCCTTGGGGGGTGGGGGCGGGGGATGTGGGGGGCTGGGGATGAAAAGGCCCCAGGACACAGTTCTTCCCTGACTATCACACAGAAGAAGTTATGGTCCATCTTGGCAGGGTGCTCTCTTTTAGGGAGAAGGTGCCTCTCCGTTGAGGGTCTTTTAAGAGCTCAAACTTAATGATTCAAGAAATTCACTAGAGCCCTGGCTGGTTTGGCTCAGTCGACAGAGCGTCGACCTGAGGACTGGTTTCTGGGTTCGATTCCAGTCAAGGGCACATGCCTAGGTTTCAGGCTCGATCCCCAGTAGGGGGTGTGGGGGAGACAGCTGATCAATGATTCTCTCTCGTCATTAGTGTTTCTATCTCTCCCTCTCCCTTCCTCTCTGAAACCAATAAAAATGTATTAAAAAGAAAGAAAGATTCACTAGGTCAGAGCCCAGAATGAAAAAACAAATAAAAAATAAAATGAGCATTATACTTGGAGTCAAACCAGCCACAATTTGAAATCTGGCTTGGTCACTTAGTACATCTGTGGCTTTGGGTAGCTCACTTAGCTCTATGCCCTCACTATCTCCATCTGTAAATGGAGGAAGAGAAAAGCTGCCCTACCCATCTCTCAGAACTGTTTTGAGAAGCAAATAATATAGCTCGGATTAGAATACCCGTAGCAGATTGTAAAAGATGCTGCAAATGGCTGTTACTTGTAGTATTACTAGCTTTGTAATGTTACTAGCCTTGCCATCAGTACATTTGTAGAGTTCTCAGTAAGCAATCCAACACTCACCTGGGCATTTTGGCTTTTTAAAAAGGACTTGACTTAGTTCTAGTAAGGCTAAAATCCAAATGCTTGCCCTAACCGATTTGGCTCAGTGGATAGAGCGTAGTGGATAGAACCTGTGGACTGAAAGGTCCCAGGTTCGATTCTGGTCAAGGGCATGTACCTTGGTTGCGGGCACATCCCCAATAGGAGGTGTGCAGGAGGCAGCTGATTGATGTTTCTCTCTCATCGATATTTCTAACTCTCTATCCCTCTCCCTTTCTCTCTGTAAAAAATCAACAAAATATATTTTTAAAAATAAATGCTTGCCTTGCTTAGTTTTAGGATCAACAGGAGTTATGCCCCTAAAGGATCTTGTATCCATTGGCTGAGTTTCTGCCCTAAGACAATATTGTTCTCAGGGTAAATTGAGCAAAACAAATTTCTTCTCTCCTAGAAGTTGTATTCGAGTCCGGGAGGCAGACAGTAGACAGTAAATAAAGAAGTTACTACATAATGCATCAGATGGCTTTAATTGCTATGGAGAAATATAAAGCAGGTAGGGGTTTGGGAAATTTGGGGGTCAGTGGGTTGCTAGTTCTACAGGGTGATCATGAAGGCCTTACTGAAAAGGATCATCTGAGTAGAGACTCAAGGGAAGAAAGGGAACGAATGGTGTGGGTGTCTAGGGGAAGAACATTCCATCAAGAACCTGAAATGGGCGTGACTAAGTGGTTGAGGATCAACCTATGAACAGGGAGGTCGTAGTTGGATTACCGTCAGGGCACAGGCCTGGTTTTCGGGCTCCATCCCCAGTGTGGGGCTTGCAGGAGGCAACCGATCAATAATTCTCTCTCATCGTTGATGCTTCTGTCTCTCCCTTCCTCTCTGGAATCAATAAAAATATATTTTTTTAAATCACCCTGAAATGGAAGTGTGTTTGATGTGTTAGAGGAACAGCAGGGAGGCCAGACTAGGTGGAGCAGAGAGGCAGTGAATGGCAGGAGATAAAGTCAGCAAGGTATCTTGCAGGGTTGGAGGCCACTGGAAAGATTTTGGCTTTTGTTCTGAGAGAAATGAAGACCCCTAGAGGACCCACCCTCCCACTTCCACTCTGTGATGCTCTATCTCAACCACTATTTATTTCCTTCATAGCACCCATCACATTTTATGATTATTTCACTAGTTTATTAACTTTGTGTGTGCGTGTTTTGATTCCACCATTAGAATGTTAACCCCAGTTACACATTTCATTCAGCAAATGTTTATTGAGCACTCACCAGGTATCAGGCAATGTTCTAAGTACTGGAAACACAGTTAGTAGTTGACTTTTTCTCAGAATGAGATGATGAATCAGTTTAGCTCTTGCTGCCTAACAACCCACAAAAAACTTCAATGGTTTGAAACAACCAGTTACTTAGCTTGTGAGTCTGGAGGTCATCGGGAAGGCTCTCCTGGTAGAGGCTGGGCTAGGCGGATCTCAGCTGGACTCTGTCTCTTATCCTCAGACAGCTAAGGTTGGCCGACAATTGGTGTATCTAGAATGGTCTTGTCTGGGATGGTCCTGCTCCAGGTGGTCTCTCCTCCCCCAACACGTTTGCCTGGGCTTGTTTACACAGCAGCTGCCAGGATTTGAGGAGTAAGAGCAGGAGCTTTCACAATCCTCCTGAGGCCCAGGCTCACGCCCTGCACGCTGTTCCTTCTGCACGTGCTTCCGGACAAAGACCATCACAAGGCCAGCCCAAACTCAGCGGACTGAGTAGCAGACTTCACCTCTTGACAGGAGGCATGTCAAGAACTGTGGCCATTTCTGCGATCTCCCGCAGATGAGGAGCCAGGGGAGGCTTTAGAGCAGAGGAGTGGCGAGCTCTAACTTGGGTTGAACCGGACCTCTCTGGTTGCAGTTGAGATTTTACTCGAGGGGAGCAGAGTGGAACTAAGGAGGCCAGTTAGGATTATAATACTGAATTATTGCAATAATCCAAGTGAGAGATATTGGTATCATAGACCATTGAGGAGGTGATAAAGGTGATGAGAAGTGGCCATGTGAAAACCAAAGACTGTGTTTCTCTCATCTCTAGATATATGCCCAGTGCCTAGGAAATGCCTAATAAATAGTTGTCAAGTGAATAAATGTATGAATAAATAAATTAATTCCCCAAGAACTTAGCTCATAACTTATGGTGCTTATCATGACCCATAATGTCCTATATCTTTTCTCACCCATAGTATACTGAAAGCTGTATAAGGATAAAAACGGTCATATTTATGTTCTATTAAGTTTAATTTAACATTTATTAACAACTATTATGTAGCAGAGATCATAATTATGAATAAGACAGATCCTGCCCTCATAGCAAGAAGGGGAAGTAGCCAACTAACCGAATAGGTTATTATAGTGTTATAATATTTACATGAAGTTCTTTGTCTTTGAATAGTCTAGCATTCAAGCAAATACTTGTTGAATGAATAATTGCTTGATTTTGTGGTTTCACATCAATACACTTATTTATTATGTAACAGAGACTAATGAGGAGAGAAATTAAAATATTAGCTGACGTAGAAAGATGTTCTCTTTCAATGATATTCCTGGAATTATTTTTAAATATTGAAGATTAAGGAATGCCAGTGGTTGAGCATCGTCAACCTATGAACCAGGAGGTCACGGTTCGATTCCCAGTCAGAGCACATGCCTGGGTTGCAGGCTTGATTCCCAGTAGGAGGGGGGTGGGGGGGGCGGGCGGATGCTCCTGGCAGCCGATCAGTGATTCTCTCATCAGTAATGGTTCTGTCTCTCTCTCCCTCTCCCTTCCTCTCTGAAATCAATAAAAAATATTTTTAAAAAGATGAAGGAATAACACACACTTGTGTATCCACCATTAAACTTAATACATAAATTATGAATAGAGCTGAAGGACTCTGTCCATCCTTTCCTAACCCCATTCACCACCCCCACCCCCAGGCAACTGTTTTCCAGAATGTGATCCTTATTCCTATTCACTTCCCTATGCTTGGACCATATTTATATGTATACCCAAACAATACAGTGTTGCCATGCATGACTTTAAACGTATCACATTGTCAATATTTTCACATTTAACTTCTATTAGTATTTTATAGTATAGTGTACTAGTAGCTTGGGATACCTGAGGCATCACATTCGGGTTATTTGGAGAACCCCACAAAGCAACCAAGTACAGTTGTAATGCAGCCAGCACCCGTCAGCTGACATCAGCCCAGAGCCTAAGAAGAAGGCTAGGGTGGCATTTGCGGAACACTCCACTTCCTTATGCTGACAGTGAACATGGTGTCAGGACAGCTGTTGGCTCACACTTGGCCCTGGCACAAATTAGAAAACAGTGCCACCTCTTGGTCGGCAATCCCAGGCCAAAGGGCATTGGCTGGTTGGTGAGCACCTATTTGATGGGGGCTCTTGAACAGTGAACAATTTGCACAACAGTTTCCAGCATCCTTGGGGTATATCCTTGACTATGTGCCAAGTACATGAATTAACCCACCAATTCTCACAACAGGCATAGGAGGTAAGTACTATTCCCCTCCACTCCAACTTTTTGGGTGCGGAATACTGAGGCAGAGAGAGATGAAGTAACTTCTTTTCAGGGTCACTCTTGGCAGCTGGCTTCCCCCAGATCAATCAGTCTGGGAGAGAGGAAGAGAGAAAGGAAGATAGAGAGGAGAGAGAGAGAGAGAGAGAGAGAGAGAGAGAGAGAGAGAGAGAGAGCATTCACAGTGCCTTTTATGACCTAGTCTCCCATCCCTTCTGCTTTATTCTTTTCATTAGAAGTGAAGCTCTAAGTCACCCAGCCCACACTCAAGGAGAAGCAAATAAGGCTCTACCTCTTGACGGGAGGAATATACTGATTTATGAAGGGACGCAGAGCTGGATGGAGGGAGGCACGAGGCAGCATTCTGCTCCTAGCTCTGTCTCCAACTGTGTTTATCACCATAGGAAGGTCTCTTTCCCTCTCTGGGTCTGTTTCCCAGGTGTTAATTTGGTGGAAGGGAATGGTAGAGAACCTCAGGACAAGCTGCTTTCATGAGAAGAATTAAATGACTTATAATCGAAGGTCACATACTTGACCACCTGTGTAGCATGGGCACCTAGCAGTCCGAACAGATTCTGCTGTAACAAGTTGCTGGATTGTGGGAGGTGGGAGAGGGGGTGGTCTTGAGAGAGGAGAAAGGAGAAGGTGAGGAGGGGGAACCCCAAGAATTTAGGAGAAGCAGCTGTTTGCCAATCTGTATTTCAGCGTTTCAATAACTGATAACATAACACCAGTGCCTACGGGATCAGCCTTGTTTAAAATTAGCAGGGTACATTGTAGGTAAATGGGCTTCTTAAGACAATTGAAAATAGATGGTATTTTTAGAGCCACAAACCTGCTAGATTCATACCTATTCAGTTTCAGTTCTCCTATTGGTTTGCTATTCCAAGTACTAGGACAAATATATACTTCAGTCCAATGCCTACTGACTCGGCTCATTTCCAAGACTGTCTCAATAGAGCATAGATGCTCTGACCAAACCATTAAGGAAGGGTTGAAACTTGGGAGAAACCTGAGTGTCTGTGGTTCCCCAGGTGGGGGGCAGGGAGGGTGCTGACTACAGAATTAGGTACTTTTCCTTTAGGAGAATCATTTCAGAAATCAGGCTTCCGTCCCTGGAAGGAGGTGCAAAATCTCTCAAAGCCAGAAGGAGATACTCGCTTGGGACCCATCCTCAGATAATCTGATTTAGTTGGTCTGAGCAGAGGTATTTTTCACAAGCTCCCCAAGCAGGGATGTAGGGGAAATGGTGGCGCCCACTTCTCCGGGAGGGGACAGTTTGTGTCCTCAGAGTCAAGGTCATTGCTGGTCCAGAAGGAATAGACATCACTCAGCTCTCTCATCTCTGTTCGTTCTCTCACCTTCCCGGGAACACAAAGGCACCCACGTGATCCAGTGTCCTGGGCTTAACTGGCTCCAAATCCATTCTCACCACTGCTTTGACCTGTTGGAGTTGACCCGAGTCCAGCCGTCTGCAAAGCATCCCAAGCAAAATGGGGCCCCGGGAGGGATTTAGGGTCCGGAAGCCCTCCCCTCTCCTTGTGGGCTCTCACTGGTGCATTCAGTGGCTACACGGGCCGTTGGCTGAATTTAGTCCCCTCTGCTTTTTGCTCTGAGAGGCAATGTCACTAGAGCAGGTTGCCTTACATTCCCTGATAGCCCCCTGTCTAGTTAGTAAAGATGAAACCCAGGTAGAAGAAAGGAGAGAAGAAAAGACTCTCCTGAGAGTGCAGGCAAATGTCCCCGGGTTCCCCAAGGGCCCCACACTGAGGTCGCTTGTGACTGGGGTAGGACAGGGGAGGCCTTCCCCCTCCCTCTCCCTGCTGCCCACCTGCCAGGCTGCCCCCACCCAGGTCAGAATGCCTAGGTTATCGCCCCTCCCCCTGGTCTAGACCATTAATTCATTGATACTAAACCCCCTCTGGCTCTCTTTTTCCAGAGCTCCATCTGCATGCCTTCTTGAGGGCTGATTGGTGGATGCACCACCTTTGAGATCTTAATGGTTGACTGCCACTTTTTAGTTATTTGAACTAAAATAATAAAAATCCCCTAACCACCTTAATTTTTTTTTTGGTGGAAAAAGCATAGCATGGTACATCTTCACGGCTTACAAGGTGGCTAAAGGGGTTTTTTCTAGAAGTTTCCCAAACAAGTTGGGAAAACGTTTACCTGAGGACCGAGCTCTCCAGCAAAGGGGCCACAGGGGGTGGCCAGGTGATGACAGGGAAAGTCCGCCAGTGAGCATGGCCTGTGCCCGGCCCCCTCCAGCTTCCAGTCCAGATTCGGACTCCAGGGCAGCTTCTTAGGAGGGCGTGCTGTGGCCCGGCCCCGTTCTCAGCTGCAGCCCTCTTGATGCTTGGGATGGAGGATTCTTTGCTGGGAAGAGCTGTCCTGTACATTGTAGGATGTTTAGGAGTATCTTTGGTTTCTACGCACTAGATGCCAGTAAAACCCCCCAGCTGTGAAAATTAAAAACTGTTTCCAGCCCTTACCAGTTGTCCTCTGGTATGGGGGTCAAATTACCCCAGGTGAGAACCCAAAACAACTTGGTTAAGACCCCAAGACAACTGTTCCCCTGGAATCAGAACCTGGCGGCTTTCTCACAAACCCCTCAAATCCCAGAACACCTCTGGGTGGATGTGATCTGCTCCATGAAGCCTCTGAGACCCCAGGCTTTTGACGGACTCCAGCCGGTGGCTAGAACCATGCTGACAGTGGAGACCCCAGCAGCTCCCAGAGGGGGCATAGTTGCTTCTGGCACGTTCCCCTCTTACCTGATCCTTTCAGACAGGTGGGAAGGGACTGAGGCTTCTCAAAGGCTGAGAGAGAGAGGCCATTCCATTCGTTAGTGTCCCACAAGATTAAAAAATTGAGATATATCAATATGAGGTAACAAAAATTAGGGAGTATTTTAAAAGCAATGGACTTGTGCTAGAATCTGTAGCTATGGGATTTACACAGTTATTAATTCACTAGAGGCCTGATGTACGAAATCTGTGCTAGAGTAGGCCTCCCTTCCCTGAGCTGCCAGTACTGGCTTCCCTCTGGCACCTGGACCCAGGCTTCCCTCCAGTCCCGGCATAGTCTGGAATAACGTCTGGTCTAATTAGCATATTACCTTTTTATTATTATAGACTAGAGGCCCGGTGCACGAAATTCATGCACGGGGCCGGGGGGGGGGGGGGGGGGGGGTCGGGTGTCCCTCAGCCCAGCCTGCACCTTCTCCAATCTGAGACCACTCGAGGGATGTCCGACTGCCCGTTTAGGCCCGATCCCAGTAGGATCGGGCCTAAACGGGCAGTCGGACATCCCTCTCACAATCCAGGACTGCTGGCTCCCAACTGCTCACCTGCCTGCCTTCCTGATTGCCCCTAACCGCTTCTGCCTGCCAGCCTGATCACCGCCTAACCACTCCCCTGCCAGCCTGATTGATGCCTAACTGGTCCCCTGCCAGCCTGTTTGCCCCTAACTGCTCTCCCCTGCAGGCCTGGTCACCCCCAACTGCTCTCCCCTGCAGGCCTGGGTCCCCCCCCCCAACAACTACCCTTCCCTGCAAGCTAGGTTGCCCCCAACTTTCCTCCTCTGCCGGCCTGGTCACCCCTAACTGTCCTCCCCTGCAGGCTTGATCATCCCCAACTGCCCTCCCTTGCAGACCTGGTCCCTCCCCTGCTGGCCATCTTGTGGTGGCCATCTTGTGTCCACATGGGGGCAGGATCTTTGACCACATGGGGGCAGCCATCTTGTGTTGGAGTGATGGTCAATTTGCATATTACTCTTTTATTAGATAGGATAGAGGCCTGGTGCACAGGTGGAGGCTGGCTGGTTTGCCCTGAAGGGTGTCCTGTATCAGGGTGGGGGTTCCCTTGGGGCATGGGGTGGCCTGGGCAAGGGGCCTGTGGTGGTTTGCAGGCCAGCCATGCCCCCTGGCGACCCAAGCGGAGGCAATTGTATCTGGGATTTATTTATCTTCTATAATTGAAACTTTGTAGCCTTGAGCAGAGGCTAGGCCAGGCCAGGGTGGGCAGAAAGCTTGGCTTCCACCATTGCTGGGGAAACCCAAGCCACCTGCTCGCTCCATGGCCACAGCCATCTTGGTTGGGTTAATTTGCATACTCACTCCTGATTGGCTGGTGGGTGTGGCTTGTGGGTGTAGCAGAGGTACAGTCAATTTGCAAATTACTCTTTTATTAGATAGGATGGGGTATTATATCAGGCAGTGGGAAGTAACTTTGAACCTGGTGAATCCCCTCTTCTCTCAGGCCGGGCTGAGTATCTCTGGCTGGACATATGACCTCATTTGGAAGTAAGGGGCTTTGGGAATGTGAGGCCTGAAGCCAAATCACTTTTTTAGCACCCTCCCTCACCCACTCAATCCTCAGAAGATGGGAGACCCTTGGTCAGGGAAAAGGTAAAAAAGGGAAATTGCTCCTTAGATTTGGGTTTGAATTTGCAGTGGAATATTCTGGCTCTGCCACTTAGCTACCATGAGACTTTGGACAGAGGACTTAAAACTCTGTGCCTCAGAGTTCTCATCTATATAATGGGGATAATAGTACCCACTTCGTAGTCTTGAATGTTGTAAATTGCTTAGCACTGGTACCTAGTAAGCATATGGTACCTATAGCTATTTCTTCTGTTACATATTTTGTAGACCAAACTGAACTGGGCCTCTCCCAGTACAGTGTATCATCCAAAAGAAACACTGAGAAGAGGGAATCACATCACATACCAGCTTTCTGAAAATCCTCTTTATACATCTTCTCCCCAAAAGTCACCCTCTTCAGATAGACTATTTGTGTCAGTCTATCCCTTCTCTTTCTGAGGTATTTCTCTTTTCTTGCTTCCCAAATCTCACAGCCCTGTCTGTGACCTTACTCTTATCTTGCTGAACAACTCTAGTCTCTACCTCTCAACTAAATATTCTTTGTTCCTCAACTAACATTTCCAGACCAGGTGAGTATCACTAATTTTTCATCCCACTGTCTTCTTCTCCATAGAACAAAGGTTTAGTAGCTACCTGGCTGAAACAAACATGCCTCTACCAAAGTTATTTATTGACCCATTGTTGGACAATTGAGGTGTCTTCAGATTTTAACTTTTATGAATAAATGCATATTCATGTATAAGTCTTTTGGGGGACATATGCTTTTATTTCTCTTGGGTAAATACTTAGACTGAAATACCTGCAATCTTGCTAGAGTCATTTATTAGTTCTAGTAACTTTTATGTAGATTCTTCAAGATTTTCTTAGATGATTGTGTTATCTGTGAATAAAGTTTTTCTTTTTCTTTCCCAACACATTTGCCTTTTTTTTTTCTCACTTGCTTTATTGCATTTGTTTTTTTGTACAAGTGTTGAAAGTAACATTTTTGCCTGGTTTCTAATCTTAAGAGGTAAGCATTCAGTCTTTTATCATTAAGTATAATGTAAGTTATAGGGGTTTTTAATAGATTATCTTTTATGAGGTTGAGGAAATTCCCTTCCATTTCTAGTTGTTGAGAGTATCTTGAATGTGTGTTGAATTTTGTCCAATGCCTTTTCTGAATCTATTGATATAATCCCATGATTTCTCCCTTTTTTTCCATTACTATGATGAATTACACTAATTGGTTTTTGAATGTTAAACCAACCTTGCATTCCTGGGTTATACTCTACTTGCTCATACTTTTTAGCATATTTTTCAATTGAGATGTAATTCACATACTATTAAATTTACCCTTTTAAAATATATATATATATTTTTTTTAAATTGATTTCAGAGAGAAAGATAGAAACATCAATGATGAGAGAGAATCATTGATCAGCTGTCTCCTACATGCCCCACACTGGGGATTGAGCCCACAACCCAGGCATGTGCCCTTACCAGGAATCAAACCATAACCTCCTGGTTCATATGGGATTTCTTGAGCCACTCTGGCCAGCACTTAAATTTACCCTTTTAAAGTACAAAATTTAGTGGAGTTTGCAGCTATCACTACTATCTAATTTCAGAACATTTTATCACCCCTAAAGGAAACTCTGCACTGTTAGCAGTTACTCTTCATTCCCTTTCCCCCCCAGCCCCTGGCAATCATTAATATACCTTCTACCTCTGTAGATTTGCCATCTATGGACATTTCATGTAAATGGAATTATGCAATATATGACCTTCTGTGACTGACTTTTTTCACTTAACATAATGTTTTCAAGGTTCATTCATGTTGTAGCATGTATCAGTATTTCATTCCTTTCTATGGTCCAATAATATTTCATTGTGTAGAAATACCACATTTTGTTTGCCCATTCATCAGCTGATGGACATTTGGCTTGTTTCTACATTTTGGATATTTTGAATAATGTTGCCACAAATATCTGTATACAAATTTTTGATATATTTGTTCCTCAACTAACATCTCCAGATGTTATATGTGGACATATATTTTCAATTTTCTAGTGCATATACCTAGGAATGCTATTGCTGTGTCAAATGTCACTCTTGAGAAACTACCAGATTGTTTTTGACAGCAGCTTCCCCATTTCACATTCCCCAACGATCTATAAAGTTTTTAACTTCTCTACATCTTCACCAATACTTCTTGTTAATCTTTGTTAGTATACTTATCCTACTGGGCATGAAGTGGTATCTCACTGAAGTTCTGATTTGCATTTGCCTATGACTAATGACTCTGAGCATCTTTTCATATGCTTACTGACCATTTGTATATCTAATCTTTTGTTTATTTAAAAAATTAATATTGTTTATTGTTGAGTTCTTTATGTATTCTGAATACTAGCTCTTTATATTGTTTACAAATATTTTCTGTGGGTTGTCTTTCACTTTTTTTGTGAAGTTTATGCTATATTCTGTTTCAAATTTGGGGAGTACAGGATTTCACCTGATTGATATTCTATATTCTAGACAGGATTTTTGTTGTTGTTAATCCTCATCCGAGGATATCAGTATTTTTCCATGAATTTTTAGAGAGCATGGAAGGGGAAGGGAGAGGCAGAGAGAGAAACATCAATGTGAGAGAGACCCATGGATTGGTTGTCTCCTGCACAGGGCAAGGGTTCAAGGTACGTGCCCTTGACTAGAATTGAAACTGGGATCCTTCAGTCCACAGACTGACACTCTACCCATTGAGCCAAACCGGCTAAGGCTAGACTGGATTTTTATTGAGGTTTTGGAGGTAGGTTGTTGAACATGGCATAATCATTTTATGATAGCTGAGACAAGATTTTGAAATGGCGGGTTTTAATTACAAATCTGTAGGAAGATGAACTCTTCTTCCAATTAGAATTATAACTTCTGCTGTGCTCTTGCTGAAATTAAAGCTGAATCTGGGATTGGTGACTTATTTTTTTTGTGTGGAAATAATGTATTTAATTTCTTGATGTTATTCTTTTAAGCACAAAAGTTTTTAATTTTAATGAAGTTCAAATTGTGTATTTTTTTACCCCTTTGGTTCCTTGTGCTTAACCCATGATCACAAAGATTTGCAACTGCATTTTCTCCCACGAGTCCTTTTTTTAAAAAATATATATTTTATTGATTGATTTTATTTTATTTTATTTTTTTTACAGAGAGGAAAGGAGAGGGAAAGAAAGTTAGAAATATCGATGAGAGAGAAACATTGATTAGCTGCCTCTTGCACACCTCCTACTGGGGATGTGCCCGCAACCAAGGTACAGGCCCTTGACCAGAATTGAACCTGGGACCCTTCAGTCCGCAGGCCGACGCCCTATCCACTAAGCCAAACTGGTTAGGGTCTCTCCCAGGAATCTTATAGTTTTAGGTCTGATAGTTAGGTCTCTGGGTCATTTTGACTAAATTTTTGTATGGAAGGGTTTTTTGTTCTTTTGTTTTTGTTTTATTTGAAGAATTTGTAGTTTGAGCCAAACTGTCAACAAGTGCTGGGAAGCAGAATCTTAATGGGATAGGAACAGCATGAGATATAGGAATCATTCACAGGAAAATGATATTAATAGTTACTTAAGAAATAATACCGCCCTGGATGGTTTGGCTCAGTGGATAGAGCGTTGGCCTGTGGAATGAAGGGTCCCGGGTTCGATTCCGGTCAAGGGCATGTACCTTGGTTTCGGGCACATCCCCAGGAGGGGGTCGGCAGGAAGCAGCTGATCGATGTTTCTCTCTCATTGATCTTTCTAACTCTATCCCTCTCCCTTCCTCTCTGTAAAAAATCAATAAAATATATATATATATTTTTTTTAAAAGAAATAATACCAACATCAGTCTTTCCCTTACCCAGGGGGTTCAGACATTGGGGCAGAAGGGAAGAGACCCTGGGACTCCACCACCCAGCCTAGAGTCCCCTATGGCCCCTCCCCCAGGCAGCCTGGAAGGGAGCACCACCACTCCCCCAGGAGCATGCAAGTGAGGACAACCATTCCCCCCGCCAGGGTGCAAAAGAGGATGACCATTCACCCAGCTGGAGTGCAAGAAGGGATGACCATTCACCCAGCCAGCCTAGAAGGGAGGTCGACCATTCACCCAGCCAGCGGGGAAGCATGGACAACTCCCCGATGCAGCCTAGAAACAAGCACTGCCACCCCAAATCCGGCCCTCCCGTGTGACCCTGGGGGCGCCCCCACCACCCACAACAGCAGCAGCACCAGAGCAGCAGCACCAGCAGCTGTGGTGGAGCCCCAGAGGGGGCAACCAGTGAAAACTGCCTTCAAGCTGGGCAGCCCTATGGGAGGACCAGCCGGATGTGGCTAGAAGAGTCTTCAGATTTTTCTTAAGATTCCTATGCTGTACGCCATCCACTGACCAGCATTGTATCAAAGGGACATGAGTGAAGCTGATATTTACAACAGTGGACAATGGACAGCCAAGCCCACCAGTGTGGAAGGGCGGAATTCCATTCACCGAGCCATCTTCACGGATAACTTTCCATCCCTTGAACCAAGGCATATTAGCATTTGGCTCCAGCATGTTGTCACCATTCCAAGCAGAAACTGGCACAAATGCTACTGTGTCAGGGTTGTAGCCAACTTTCTTAATGTAGGTGCTGACTTCTTTAACAATTTCCTCGTATCTTTTCTGGCTGTAGGGTGACTCAATGGAATCCCTTTTGTTAACACCAACCATCAGCTGTTTCACACCCAGTGTGTAGGCCAGAAGGGCATGCTCACGGGTCTGCCCATTCTTGGAGATGCCTGCTTCCAATTCGCCAGCACCAGCAGCCACAATCAGGACAGCACGGTCAGCCTGCGGTGTGCCTGTAACCATGTTCTTGATAAAGACTCTGTGTCCTGGGGCATCAACGATGGTCACATAATATTTACTGGTCTCGAATTTCCACAGGGAGATATCGATGGTGACACCACGCTCATGTTCATCTTTCAGTTTACCCAAGACCCGGCATACTTGAAGGAGCCCTTCCCCACCTCAGCAGCCTCCTTCTCAAATTTTTCAATGGCTCTTTTGTCAATCCCACCACATTTGCAGATCAGATGGCCAGGAGTGGTAGACTTGCCAGAATCTATGTGTCCAATGACGATGATGTTTTTTAAAATTAATTATTTATTTATTTATTTATTTATTTATTTATTCTTTATTGTTTAAAGTATTACATATGTCTCCTTTTCCCCCCATTGACCTCTCCCTGGTCATTCCCACCCCCAGCACATGTCCTCACCCCCCTACTGTCTGTGTCCATGGGTTATGCTTATATGCATGCACACAGTCCTTTGGTTGATCTCTCAATTCCTGGGATAAATTCCACTTAGTCCTATTGTATAATCCTTTTAAACTGTTGTTGGGTTTAATTTAATAGTACTTTGTTGAGAATTTTTATTGTAATCCTCACCTGAGAATATTTTTTATTTATTTTTAGAGAGGAAGGGAGAGAGAGAGAGAAACATCAATCTGTTGCTTCCCTGACACACCCCAACTGGGGATCAAACCCAAAACCTAGGTATGTGCCCTGAATGGAAATAGAAACAGCAACCTGCGGTGTATGGGATAACTCTCCAACCAACTGAGCCACCCAGCTAGGGCCTGTTGAGGATTTTTGCATCTATATTCTTAAGGGACATTGCTCTATAGTATTCTTTTACAGTATTGTGATTTCTTTCTCTGGCTTAGGTATCAGGGGAATATTGGCCACATAGAATGAGTTGGGAAATACTTTCTCCTCTTCTAATTTTTGGAAGGGTTTGGGAAGGATTGGTGTTAATTCTTCTTTAAATATTTGGTAGAATTCACCAGTGAAGCTATTTGGTCCTAGGCTTTTCTTTGTGGCAAGTTCTTGACTACTAATTCAGGGTTGTTATTTGTTTTGTTCTATTCAGATTTTCTATTTCTTCTTGATTAAGTTTCAGTAGTTTGTGTCTTTTTAGGAATTTTTCTATTTGATCTATATTATCCAACTTGTTTGCCTACAATTGTTCATAGTATTCTCTTATAATTCGTTTTATTTCTGTAAGATCAATGGTAATGTCCCCCTGATTTTAATAATTTGAGTCTTCTCTCCTCTCTCTCTCTCTCTCTCTCTCTCTCTCTCTCTCTCTCTCTCTCTCTCTCTCATCAGATTAGCTAAAGATTTTTCAACTATGTTGATCTTTTATTTTTTTTAAATATATTTTATTGATTTTTTACAGAGAGAAAGGGAGAGGGATAGAGTTAGATACATCGATGAGAGAGAAACATTGATCAGCTGCCTCCTGTACACCCCCCACTGGGGATGTACCAGCAACCAAGGTACATGCCCTTGACTAGAATCGAACCCGGGACCCTTCAGTCCACAGGCCGACGCTCTATATACTGAGCCAAACCGGTCAGGTTGATCTTTTCAAAGGACCAACTTTGGGTTTCATTGAATTTTTAAATTGTTTTTCTATTCTCCATTTGATTTATTTCTGCTATATATATATTTTTTTCATTCTACTTCCTTCAGGTTACTTTGACTTTTTTTTTTTTTTTTTGCCTTTTTTCTAATGGTGGAGGGTTAGATTATTGATTTGAGATAATTCTTTTCTAATACAGACATATACAGCTACACATTTCCCTGTAAGTACTGCTTTACCTGCATCCCATACTAGTAAGTTTTTGGTTGTTATGTTTTTTTTCCATTTATCTCAAAGTATTTGGATGTGAGGGCGATCTGGCTGCGACATCTGTCACCCCATTGATCGCCAGGGTTGATTCGGCTGATCTGGCTGGCTAGGCGGGTGTCCCCCTCCTCCCTCACCGATCCATGTGCGTCCCTCCCGAAGCTGCGCGCTCGGTCGAAGAGGACGACCTTCCCCCCAGAGGAGAGGACCGGTCTTCGGTCAAGGGTATACGAGTAGCTGCGCTCCCCTGCTAGAACCTCCAAACAAGCTCTCAAAGTATTTTCTAATTTTCTTTGATTCATTGGTTATTCAGGATTATGTTGTTTAGCATCCATATATGAATTTTTAGCATATTCACAGACTTGTGCATCCATTACCACAATCAATTTTAGAGTATTTTCATTACTCAATAAAGAAACCCTGTACCTCTTAGTCATCATTCACTAAATCTCTCATATGCCCATCCCCTGAAGCCCTAGGCAATCATTAATCTACTTTCTCTCTTTATAGATTTCCCTATTTGCTGGTTAACTGATCTTTTAAAAGGTCTTTTAATTTCATCAATTTTATCTATTATTTATCCATTTTCTCTATTTGTCTACCAAGTGCAGTTGCAGTGTAGCCCTTCTAATTGCTGCTGATATTCCTGTGCATGAATATACTATTATTGCTCTTATCAATTGTTGATGGAATTTGGGGTTGTTGGCACATCTTTGATGCTATGATTTCTAACATTTAAGTTCTATTATTTATTCTTCTCCATTACAATTGAATATCCAGTGAACTGACTTGCATCAAATGGGTAAAGACTTGCTGCTCCCAGCATGCTCAGTGATTTCCATTTTCGGGTCTCAGTTGCTATAAGGTTAAAAGATTTCTTGTGATTTGTATTAGTACGTTCATGTGTCTAGTCTTTTTCTTTTATTTTTTTAAGGAAGAAGGCACGGCATTAGGGTTCTCCAGAGAAACACAACCAATAGGCTATATCTTTATCTATATATGTGTATGTTTGTGTATATATACATACTAGAGGCCCGGTGCACGAAATTCGTGCACGGGAGTGTGTGTCCCTCAGCCCAGCCTGCATCCTCTCCAATCTGGGACCCCTCGAGGGATGTCCGACTGTCTGTTTAGACCCGATCCAGGTAGGATTGGGACTAAACGGGCAGTCGGACATCCCTCTCACAATCCAGGACTGCTGGCTCCCAACTGCTTGCTTGCTTGCCTTCCTGATTGCCCCTAACCGTTTCTGCCTGCCAGCCTGATCACCCCCTAACTACTCCCCTGACAGCCTTATTGATGCCTAACTGCTCCCCTGCCAGCCTGATTGCCCCCAACTGCCCTCCCTTGCAGACCTGGTCCCTCCCAACTGCCCTTCCATGCTGGCCATCTTGTCGCAGCCATCTTGTGTCCACATGGGGGCAGCCATCTTTGACCACATGGGGGCAGCCATCTTGTGTGTTGGAGTGATGGTCAATTTGCATATTACTCTTTTATTAGATAGGCCTAGAGGCCCGGTGCACAAATTCGTGCACAGGTGGAGTCCCTTGGCCTGGCTAGTGACTGGGGCCAATGGGGGCTGTCTCGCCCAGTCCAGGGGGAGGGATCACGTGAGGTTGGCCAGCTTTGGGAGGTTGGCTATGGGAGCACACTGACCACCAGGGGTCAGCTTTTGCATTGAGCATCTGCCCTCTGGTGGTCAGTGCGCATCATAGCTACCAGCTGGTCTTAACCATCGCTTAGGCCTGTGGTCAGCAAACTGCGGCTCACCAGCCACATGCGACTCTTTGGCCCCTTGAGTGTGGCTCTTCCACAACATACCACGGCCTGGGCGAGTCTATTTTGAAGAAATGGCGTTAGGAGAAGTTTAAGTTAAAAAAAATTTGGCTCTCAAAAGAAATTTCAATCGTTGTACTGTTGATATTTGGCTCTGTTGACTAATGAGTTTGCCGACCACTGGCTTAGGCTTTTATGTATATAGATACAGAGAAAGACATATATACGTGTATATGCATATATTCTATTTCTCTGGAGAACCCTGATTTTATATATGAGAGAGAGATGGATTGATGTATTACAAGAGAAATTGAAATGGAGACGTTTACTATCCACAAGGTCCTGGAGGAGGTACACAGCATGCTTAAGGGGCCACACAGGGAGGCCAAGGCGGAGAGAGTGTCAGGACCTGGGGCACATGCCTTTATTAGAGTCCATGGGTGAAGTGCTTTGAGGTTCTTGGGCTAAAGCCAGGTTGGTCAATTTAAACCCAAAAGAGCAGGGTTTTGATAAGCTTTATGGGGTCTTATCTAGGGACACCCAAGGGGAAAGCCCTGGGAGGTGGGGAAAGCTGTTAATCACAAGAGCTGATGGGGGAGTCATACCAGGAACTTACATTTGCTTTCGACTCTGCTGTGATCTAGGGCATGTGTTTGCGTGAGGGGCTCGTGTCATTTTAAGGTTACTTGGACCAATACATTGTATTGTACTTTCTAAATGGAGGTCAAGGCAGCAATACCATGAGCTAGCTTAAGTACACTCTTGACAGGAGGGCAATCTGCTTTAATCAGCCCATCAGTGGACATGTTAAACTCATCCAGACACCCGGAATAATGTTTGATCAAATATCTGGGCCCTCATCACACCCTATTGCAATGACTTGTTCATGCTCCTGTCTCCCCCATGGACTGAGTACTTAATGGTAGGGACTAAGTCTTATTCATCACTGTGTCCCCAGTTGCTTGTAGAGAGCTTGACCCATAATAGATGCTTAGTTGATATTTGATAGAATGGTGAGGCTTTTTTTAGTATCCTGTCCTTTATTCTTTATTAAACAAACAAACAAACAAACAAACAACACCATAAAGAATATCTGGGTCCCCAGGGCCTAGTCAAGTTGATACACAAAATTCATCATTATAGACACTGTGCATAAAAATACTAAAGAATTGCACAAAAAGACTCTTACATGAAGAGGCAAGGCTGCCGAAATTGAACATGCTGTCCAGCTAAGAGAACCACCAACTATCCCACTCTTCCCCAATTCCCATCGACGTGACAAATGCAAAAATGCAAAGAAGTATGTTTAAGTAAGGAACTGCCTCATAGCATAGCTGAGGGAGGAGAGGACACCCACAGACCAGGGTTTCTCATGTATTTCTGGAAGACTAAAAAATACTCTCTGGTATCGAAAAAAGTGTTGGGAATAGGAGTTCTTAAGCTGACGAGCAAACGTCCAATTTAGCACGTGAAAGGAGACTGACTAGAGAGACAACGGTATAATAGAGAACTATGCAACCATTAAAAAGAGTGTTGCAGCCTGGCTGGTGTGGCTCAGTGGTTGAGCATTGACCTATGAACCAGAAGGTCACCGTTTGTTTCTGGTGAGGGCACATGCTCAGATTGTGGGCTCAGTCCCCAGTGTGGGGTGTGCAGGAGGCAGCCGATCAATGATTCTCTCCCAGGTTAAGAGACACTATGTTTAGCATGTGTCTATTTCTCTTAAGAAAATGCTTATGTATTTCATTGGGAGACTATACGCCCAAATCACCAGACACAGTGGTTTCTAGAAGTCTAGGTTGAGGTAGCACAGAACCTAGGCCGGCTCCTGAGGTTTTCTGATCTGAATCACCAGCACAGAGACTGTCAGCTCAAGACACGGTTACACACCTGGCTGATTCTGACCAGGGGGATGATACCCAGGCTCTCCAGGGCTCCTGATGACGCCTACAGAGCAATTCTCCGTGGGCATGCCTCCGTGTGGGTACAGAGACTATTTTAGAATTTCTGTGTGTACTTACTTTTCAAAAGTTAATCTTGAACATATCGGCACACGAATAAATACCTACCTTGTACAATACTGCTCTGTAAACAATTGTACATATGCTATATATTTATGTTCTAAATATACACATGCAATATTTCTTGCGCGCTCAGAAAAATTTAACAGATAAAGCCCACACAGAGGTTTGGGGATCACAGGTCTATAGGACGAAGCCCCAGCCCTAACGTGGCCACTCTCCTTCCTGGCAAGCTCTCTTACCAGAACAGGAGACGAACGTCACGCTCCAGCTGCTTCAGCCACTTGGGCTTCTCGGCAGCCGCTGGTCTCTTTCTCAACTCTGCTCTTCTATTCTTGCCGCTTCCTCTAATTGTCCCTTACCCCTTCTGGCCGGCCAACTCCTGCTCCCTTTAGGCCTCCTCTCAGGTTCTGTCCTGGCTGGGACACATTCTGTGACCCCCAGGTGTTGCCTTTCTTTATCATGACACTTACAGCTCGCTGTCATGAAATTCTATCCACATGTCCACCTTACTCACTCTGAGGCGGGAAGGTCTTATTTCATCTCTGCTCCTCCGTACCTAACACAACTGACCACAGGGCCTCTCCTCTCCCATTCATGCCACTGTGAAAACGACTGACTAAAAACCTTGACACACACACACACACACACACACACACACACACACACACACACACAAGAATTAACGTCTTCTCCAGAATCCTGCTCCTTCGGGAGCGTGGGTCAAATTGCAAACATCAGGCCATGAGTCTCCCTTCAAGAAAGGGAAGAAAGTTCCCCTTCAACAACCTGCCTGCCCCCCCCCACCCCCCTTTGGGACTGTGGTTCTTCCAGCACAAAGCACAACCAAGGACTTCCCCTGGTGGCTCCGTCAGAGACCTGGCTGAGCGAGCTCCTTCTGTAGAAACTCGATAACATCAGAGTACAGTAAGGGTTCCAGGCAACAGCCTGTCCTTCTTGGGTGACTGGAGGAGGGGCCTTCGAAAGAGGTGAAGTCCTCCTCGGAGCAGGGACCTCCCAAGCACAGGGCGATTGGCTTCTCGGGGTCTCTCCCTGGGGTCTTGGGGTTTCTCGTTGCGTAGCCTCTGAGCCTCGATTCATCTCCCTCCTTCACTACACTGGCCTTCTCCATGTCTGAAGATGGACATCTCCCAGCTCCTGAGATAACGCTGCCTCGGTTCAAACCACCGAAGGAGCCCCACAAAGTTGAAATTCCAAACTGGGAGAGAGGCTCTAATGGGCCCAGTTTGAGTTGGGGTCCGCCCTGTGTCACTCAGCCACTCACAGCAGTCAAGGCTGGCTCATTCACATATAGCTGCTAGGGCCCATTTCTAAGGCGGGTGGGGCTGGATAATTCTCAGACTGTGGCTAGGCACACTCTCAAAGGTGTCTTCCATAGGAAATAAAGAAGGAAGCACGAAGGAAATATAAGCTGAGCTATTCAGTGCATATGCTTTTGCAAGTATCTTAAAGCCAGGAGTCCATTCTCAGAGAGGATGTGAAGCAGGTCTCATCCAGCTCCCAATATGCCAGGCCAGCCCCACACCAGGGCCTCTGAAAGAAGGCAGAAAGGTAAATGCTACATTAAAGGAACTAACGGTTCATAAAAGAAAGTCACCAAGGAGCCTCGGATGGCTTTAGGAGGCCTGCCCCTCCTCCAAGCCCAACCACACCCTATCCATTCCTCCAGGCCCAGGGCACAGTTCTCAGTGAAATCTTCCCTCTCCACGCCTGCTTTCCTGTAGAGAGGGCATAGTGTGGTGTGGCTGAGAGAGCCAGGAACGGAGCCTCAGTCACCAGGGACCTGGTCCTACTTCTGTGTGACCTTGGTCCAGCCTCCCTTGCCTCATCTATGGGCTGAAGATGCTTGATCTACTGTAAGGAAGCTTTGGTGGATTTTTTTGAAACTAAGAATCTATGACATGTTTTACCTCCTCCCCCTTGGAACTTCTTTAGAATGTAATGTCTATGTGACATGATTCCTTTTGCAATCGTCTCATTGTGAAATGTTTCAAGATGAAAATGTGGTGGTGCATTGGTTAAGAGCACGGGCTCCGAGGATGCAACTTGCCCGTGTTCTGCAATCTTCTCATTGCAGAATGAGCTGCAGTGGACTGTCTGGATGCTTCCTGTGGCATCATGGGCCTTGCAAACACAGAAGGCCTCCCACTTCGGGTGGTTTCCCACACCTGGGAGCATCTCCTGGATGGTCCAAGTAACATCTGTGCTGTCCCAGCTACATCTGGGATCTTCACTGGCATTATGGCACAGGGTTCTGCAGCACTGGAAAATTTAAACTGCAGCCTCTACTGCTGGTACCAAACATCCTATGATAATCTATAATAATAAAAGCGTAATATGCTAATTAGACCCGATGTCCTTCCGGATGTCCTTCCTTATGGACAAAGCCTCAGCGGGCAGGGGTCAAGGCAGAGGCTGCCTCCATGGTGGCGGGAGCCAAGGCCCTTGCATGATTTTCGTGCATCGGGCCTCTAACGTCAAATAAATCCCATCGATGATATCATGGGACCGTTTGAATTGCTGTGGGACTGGAAATCCACCAACTTCCATTCATTGAATGTATGAAGAGAAATGAGAACAGAGGTCCTAGATATTTTCCAATATCTTGATACTTTATAGAAGAAGAGGGAGAGGAAGAGGAGAAAGAAGGGGCAGGAGGAGAAGACATCGAAGGAAAGGGAGAGGGGAGGAGGTCAGAAGAAGGAGCGGCACTGACATTTGAGACAAAGAAATAAAGCGATCAGTAACCCCTCCGGACCGTACAGTGACTGTCACGCTGGGCTACTGCCAGCTCATGCAGCTGGCTCTTTGAATACGGGCGATGCCCCTACTTTCTGTGCCTGCAGATGAAATCTCGAGGTGTCAGATGACAGAAAGTTGGAAGGGCCTTGAAACTCTACTCCGAGGAATAAGACAAAAGCAAACCCTTTTACGCTGAGATTTCAGCCATCTCTTATGTCCATCTCTGCACAGGCTTAATTTGAAGTTGTGTTAAATGAAATCAAGGAGTTTTTAGTATAACTAAAAAAAAAAAAAAAAAAGGTGGGGGTGGTGAGCATCTAGAGTTAGACAGACAAAACTACTCACAGGTGCACCACTTGCTGGCTCTGAGACTTTGGGCAAATTATTTTGTGGTTCGGCACCTGAGAAACGAGGGTGTTCCCGGCTGTGCCTCATGGAGCTGTGCGGAACGCTGCGTGAGGTTTTGCTCTCGGTGCACCTGGTGACCGGCAGCACGGTCACTGTCCATCTCTTCTCCCAACTGACGGCGAACCCCCACGGGCGGGGCGCGGTCACGGTCTGGGCTGGCGTTTCCAGCAGTGCCCCGCGCAATCTAGGCCCAGAGATGTCTTTCCGTGGATGGCAATGATGAAGCCCTGGACCAAACCACTGCCTCTGGCCCCCTGAAGGCCCCCAACTTAGAGTTCGGGAAGTGAAGAGGGGTCACACCGAGCAACAAGTCTTGAGAGCAAATGTCCAGCGCCCTGGACAGTGTCCGCTCCAGAACCAAGAACAGTGTAACTCGGGTCGTTTTCACAGACTGAGTTTCAGCGATGGGAGACTGAGTGCCCGAGAGGAGACAGGCATTGTCTGGGTGGCTCATCTTGGGTCTTACATCCAATATCTGTGTGTTGTTTTCTTCTTCCCATTAGCCTCCCAGATATGCCTGTGGCCCCACTCACCCGTCAGTGGCCTGGATACGGCAGCAGGGACACCTGCAACAGACGTCAGTCTTGGGAAGCTCGCCAAAGACACACTTCACATCAAAAAGAGCACCGGCAATAGCTAAGACTTGGAAATAGCCTAAGTGCCCATCAGCAGATGAGTGGATTAAAAACCTGTGGTATATCTACACAATGGAATACTACGCTGTGGTAAAAAGGAAGGAATTGTTTCCATTTGCAACAGCATGGATGGAACTGGAGAGCATTGTGCTAAGCGAAATAAGCCAGTCAGAGAAAGATAAATATCACATGATCTCACTCATTTATGGAATATAAACTGATTAATAAAAACAGATCCAGAGACAGAGAAGCATCGATCAGACCGTCAAACCTCAGAGGGAAGGTAGGGGAGGGTGGAGGTAAGGGGGAGAGATTAACCAAAGGACTTGTATGCATGCATATAAGCCTAACCAATGGACACAGACACCAAGGGGGTGAGGGAATGAGTGGGGGGGGGGGGGGCGGGCATTGGGGCGATAAGGACACATATGTAATACTTTAATCAATAAAGAAAAAAAAAAAAGATCACCGGCAGCCTGCGTCCCAGCTCAGCTTCCCGCCTGAGCTGAGCTGCACCGCTTAACGATTTCCCACGGCGGCCCTTTCCCTGCCGCGCGATAAAGAGCCCAGCGCTTTGATCTCTCTGCACCAAGGACAAAGTTCACCTCTCCAAGAACACGCAGTGAGTGGGCCACGGAGCTGAGATTCCTAGGCGCTGTGGTTCTCACCACCAGGTCACCACATGGGGGGGTGGGATCCGTATTGGAAGAAAGGCGACGTTAGCATGGCCTGCCTCCCGAGAAAGCCTCGGCTGTCATGAGACCCCAGGCCTCACCTCAGCCCCAGCCCTTCCCCTGGGGCATCGTGGGAGACCCCTGGCCTCCTCTCCAGGAAGGGGCCCAGCCAAGTGACCCTGCCCTGCTGGTCCCCTCTTCCCGCCTGTCCCCAGGCTCAGGGCCCCTCCACCAGCTGGTCCGGACAGTAGTAGCCGATACACGTGTCCCCTCTGTTCAATTACAAGGCTTGGAAGGGATTTTTCCCCTTTCCCTTTTATGAATCAGCACAGAATTGGCCTGTGTGGGCCAAAGAAGGTTCTGGAATACAAATCTTGCTGAGGTCAAGGGCTTCTCTGCTTGCCTCCGGACTCTCCCTCCTCCCCCAGAATCACTGGTTCCAGGGTTGCTTCAGCCTAGGCCCGTGGTCGGCAAACTGCGGCTCGCGAGCCACATGCGGCTTCTTGGCCCCTTGAGTGTGGCTCTTCCACAACATACCACGGCCTGGGCGAGTCTATTTTGAAGAAGTGGCGTTAGAAGAAGTTTAAGTTTAAAAAATTTGGCTCTCAAAAGAAATTTCAATCGTTGTACCGTTGATATTTGGCTCTGTTGACTAATGAGTTTGCTGACCACTGGCCTAGGCCCCAAGCTGCCTCCTGCCCACCCTGCCCCCAGGGGCCTGGGCTCAGAGAAGAGACTCTGAATCCCCCTCCCACTCTCACCCCCCCCCCCCCATCCCAGAGGCGACCTGGGGGTCCCTTTGATCTACATGCCTTACAGCAACATCTTCTCAGGTCAAAACGAGCCTAGGAACAGGGACCGGGTCCCCTAGTTGCAAAAGAGTGGGGCACATGCACACCTGTTGATGCAAATCTTTAGAGGCTAATCATACGTGATATTTTGCTGTGGCCAGACTCCTTTTAAAATAAGTAGTTCCAATTTTCTTTACCACATTTGTATATATAAAAGTTTAAAAATTCTAATAGTGAAGCCTGACCAGCGTGGCTCATTGATAGAGCGTTGACCTATGAACCAGGAGGTCATGGTTCAATTATCTGTCAGGGCACATGCCCGGGTTGTGGGCTCGATCCCCAGTGTGGGGCGTATAGGAGGCAGCCGATTGATGATGCTCTCTCATCATTAATGTTTCTATCTCTCTCTCCCTCTCCCTTCCTCTCTGAAATCAATAAAAAAAATATTTTTTTTAAAAAAAATCTAATAGTGCCGAAGAACTTATCATGAAAAAAACCAGAAAGAAGTTTCCAGAAACAATCGCCGCAGCTACTGTCCACTATGCACCTACCGTGTGCCATGCTCTTTATGTCATTCAAGGCTCATGCCCCTCTGTGAGGTGGGTGCTATGAGGATGCCACTTTACAGGTGAGGAAACTGAAACTTGCCCAACATCACATGATGTTAAGAAAGAAAAAAAAAAAGTTAATATCCTCAGTGCAGTGGTGCAATGATTCAACTGTGAAGATGGGGATGGAAGGAAGCCCAGGGAAATGAAAGCAGCTGATTTGATGGGGTGATAAGGTGACGGGGTTTTTTTTTCTTCTTGGTAAGCATCGCTGTTGTTTTCCTGCTGTGGGGGGTGCGTGGTACCGCAGGGCAGAGGGTGGCATCCAGGAAAAGGCTTGCCCGGAAGGGGCCTTTGGAGGGCCTGCTGCTGGATGCCTCCTCCCCAGCTGCCCCGCCCCCTCCCTCTGGCTCACCTCCCAGCACTTTCTCAACATCTTTGCACTTGCTGAGCCTGTGGAGGGAGAGTTTGGGGGAAACCCCTTCTCCTGCTCAGATTGGCGTTGGTTCTTCTTAAAACTTACTGCAAATTTGCTCCTTTGGAACCTAGGGGTTTTTTCCCTTCCCTTTTATGAATCAGCACAGAATTGGCCTGTGAAGGCCAAAGAAGGTTCTGGAATACAACTCTTGCTGAGGTCCGGGGCTTCTCTGCTTGCCTCCGGACTCTCCCTCCTCCCCCAGAATCACTGGCTCCAGGCTTGCTTCAGCCTAGGCCCCAAGCTGCCTCCTGCCTTATGAAGGGAGAAGCCAGCAGGGAACTGGTCCTCCTCCCCATCCCCCAACTCACCTTCCCCTGGGCCATTGTGGGAGTCCCCTGGCCTCCTCTCCAGGAAGAGGCCCCCAGCCACGTGACCCTGCCCTTCTAGTCCCTTCTCCCGCCTGTCCCCAGGCTCAGGGCCCCTCCACCAGCTGGTCCTGACAGTAGTAGCCGGTACACGTGCCCTTGTTAAGGCGCTCCTGCTGCCCTCCGAGGGCGTTTTGTGTCATCGCCAATTCTCACATCCACCCAGGGTAACTTGGTTCAGTTATCCCATTTCACAGATGAGACGACAGAGTCTCTGAACCGTGATGGGACTTGCCAAGGTCCTCAACCAGAGGCGTCAGGCTGGGATTCTCGCCTCATCCCCATGCCCGACTATTAAATTAGGGGTTATTCTTATATCACATAAGGACGGTTGTAAGATATTGGGGCCATGCTTTTGGTCACGGATACTGCCTTCATCTTAATGTCAGGCTGTAGCAGGGGGTTTGTAGAAAGGGAAGAGGAGCAGGGATGAGCTCAAGTGTTGAAGCTGAAAAGGGGCCGGAACCCTGAACAGAAAGGCCATGAGCTGATTGTAGTCCCCTCCCCACTCCCGACCTCAGCTACGGGCCAAAAGTCACGAATACCAGTCACCCAGGCACAGTACGGGGGGGGGGGGGGGGGGAAAGGAGGACAAAAAGAGATCAATCTTTTAAAAATAAACAACGCCGAATAGTATCCCAAAACAAAAGACTTGGCTTGTAAGGCCCAAACACTTACCTTGTTGCCCGGGGCCACCAGATTTTCAATGACCTAATATCACCTTAACTGTGTTTTCCCTGTCAGCAAGTTCCTTTCTCTTTCTGTGTTCATTCTGTAAGCCACTGCAAAGGCTTTTGGGAAGTGCGCAGGACATAAAGTGGAAACAAATAGATGTGTTGTACCGTTTATCGCTAGGGTGGCAGCTCGTTTCCTGATTCGAAGCCAGGCCCTGCTGGGTACATGTGCTAGCACAGACTGCGTGGGGTCCTCCTGGGGGCAGGTGCAGAGGCCCAGACAGCCTGTGACCACACTCAGCATCTCAGTTCCACTCTTAAAGAACAGACGCCCCAACCTCAACCTCAGCGGGCTTTCTAGCCCTGTTCCGGGATTAGCCGTCCGTGATTCTGAAACTTGGTGATGTCGCCGGGAAGTGGGAGGATGAGAGACCCCTCCCAACCACTTCCTCTGCCCCTCAGTCCTTTGCCCCTCAGTCATTTGCCCCAGACACCATTCAGCAATTATTGGGCACCTACTGTGTGCCAGGCTCCATATAAGCTGGGAATTCCGCACTGAGCCAGACTGGCATAAACCCGGCCCTAATGCAGCCCCCAGAATAATGGAGGCAGGGGGGAGATAATTATAGTTGCATGCACTGGATGCCACAAGATAGGAGGTACAGAGGAGGGGCATCTAATCCAGACCCCAGGGGTCAGGATTTCTTACCAGAAGAATTAAAATTTAAACCCAAATCTCAAGACTGTTTAAGACATAAGCCATTTGTGTCAGAGACTGGCTTGAAGGTCGAATTTTCTTTGCCTCCTGGACACAGAGCAAGACTAGATTTCCCAGCCTCCCTTGCAGTTAGGTGTGACCATGTGACTGAGATTTAAGTTAATGGATTATGGACAGAGTTGAGAGGTGCCACTTCCTGGCCTGGTCCACTCACCAGCTAAATGCAGAGGACTCCCCAGCCCCCGGGCAGAACAGAACCAGGAGATAGAAGGAGTCTGGGTTTCTGAATCGCCCAGGGAAAGCCTGCCCACGAAATGGGAATGTCCTCATGAATTACGGCAACCGTGGGAAATAAAGTCCTACTGTGTAAAGCCATGGAGATTTGGGGTTTATCTGTTACAGCAACTCGCTTCAATCTAACTTATAAGCAAGGAAGAGTGGGGGATAAAGTATTCCAGAAAAAAAAAAAATTAGAACAACCTAACCTTAGGAGGTAACAGTCAACAAATAGACAAGAAGGAACAGAGGTTCTAGAGCCAAACCAATGGGATCAAACTCTGGTTCCATATTTCCTAGCTGTGTGATCTTGGGTGGGTTACTTAACCTCTCTGAATCTTAGTGTCCTCCTTTGTAAAATGAAGATAACACCTTCCTTGAAGGGTTGCCATGAGTATTCAAGAAATAGGGCCTGGAATGGTTCCTAAGACATGCGAAGCTTATCAAATACTAAATTTCTTACTGCTAACTACATGCATTCTTAGAATAACACTTGGTTAATAATATGCTTGGGTAACTGGTAACAGTAACAATAATAATGAATATATATTGATAACTAATTATGTCCCGGGCACTGTTCTAATATTCACACATATTAATTCATTCCATCCTCACAGCTCTGTGAATTAGGCACTATTTCCCCCCAATGTGACAGATGAGGAAACAGACACAGAAAAGTTAAGTACCATGTCCAAGGTGAACAGCGGGTAAGCGAGAGAGCCGGGGTTTAAATCCAGACAGGCCTGGTTCCGATTCCCATGTTACAGATGAAGGAACAGAGAAGTGACACGATTTGCTTAAAGCCACAGGATCTGAAGGCGTCCCCCAGGCTGGGGGCCGGGAACTGCCATTACTGATTGTGATTCTGTGAGGGCTCAGAGCAGCACTCTCGGACCGTGAGAAGCCGCCCTGTTGCGTCCCAGCAGGTGTGCTGGTGGCTTTGGCAGTGATGATGCTGACAAAAACCAAACGCTGCTCCAGTCAACTGTGAAGGAGCCGCAGGTGAGCGCTCCAGAGCTCCTCTGAGCCCGCCCATGACGAAACTCTGGCTGTGGAATCCAGGCTGAGGGGCTTTGGTTTTTACAAGAATGCCATCTCTACCAGAGCAAGCCTCAGAGTTTAAAAGGATGCTTAACTTTAGGGGGCAGGGGGGACAGTTCTAAGTAACGGGACTTGAGGGTAAATCTCAAGTAGAAGTCACTGCCCTCTAAGAAAGGCTGGGCATTGGACCTGCTGGGGTCTCAAGTGACCACCAGGGGGCAGCAAAGACATTGGTCAGAGAAGGCAGAGTTCCCTTTGAGGTTCTTCCTGGAATCTGGTTCCAAGGACAGGCGATAGACAGGAGAAATGAGAAAGGGCCTCCTCCATCACTCAAGGAGCATCCCCTAGACTTGGGACCCCAGCCATTTAGAGGAGACTGGGCTTTCTTTCTTTTTTTTCTTTTTTTTTAAAATATATTTTTATTGATTTCAGAGAGGAAGGGAGAGGAAGAGACAGAAACATCAATGACGGGCTGCCTCCTGCACGCCCCCCACTGGGGACCAAGCCCACAACCCGGGCATGTGCCCTTGATTGGAATCAAACCCAGGACCCTTCAGTCTGCAGGCCGACGCTCTATCCACTGAGCCAAATCGGCTAGGCTGGAAAATGCAGAAAAACATGTCAATCAAACTGTGATACTCTCACCACCCAGAGAAAACTGCCATTAGTTAACATGTTAATGAATATTCTTCTGGAGATGTGTAGAAATAGATGAATACTTAGATACACAAACACATGTAGATATATTTTTTGTATAAAAAAATTTACATATTTTTTGGTTTGGCAAACTGACATCGGTCAGCATACACACATTGGTGGTCCACATTTAAAAACCCAACTGCAACAAAAATATGTGTATGGCGTTATGTGTCCAAGCGTCTCTCACTGGCTCACCTGTGAGCTTCTCAAAGCTCAGTCTCCACTGCGCCCAGCAAAGGGTGATGGGACTGGCACTGGGACGGGTGACCAGGCAGGCGCAGTGACCCCTGAGGCCCGCGGGTCACTCTGATGGGTCTCTTCAACCTGGGTCTAAGCCTCCTGAAATCTTGGGGGAGAGGCGTTGTGGAGCCTTTTAGTTAAAAAAAAGACTCCACTTAATGACCAGGTGCAAGTTCGTTGAATTTCATCAGAATGAGTCACCCTGAAGGTGTGAAGGAGCGGCAAGGTGGATGGAGTTACCACTTCCTGGGCACACACCGGCACACCATCCTTTTACCAGAGACAGGGCGCTTCCAGAATGGGGGGATCCAGGCAGCAGTCACAGGCACTGCTGCTTTATCTCCAGGTGTGACCGTGTTTTCCCCCTAAAAAACACACAACACATCCGTATTCTTACTCTCCGACCCCCTCGATCATTGTTGAATGAGCTTCAAACCTTAAAAAAAAACCACACACCTGAAAGTGCGGTGGTGCTTGAGTTGGGTCTTTAAAAAGACGCTGTTCATCAGGTGAGAAGAGGGGGCGTCCACCACCTGGACTTGTTTAATTCACACGACCAGATGGCACACCGCTGATCCCCTAAGGAAATTCTCTTTGGCCTGTGCTTTGTAGCGAGACAAATCTGGTTGTGAATCAACTCTATCACGTTCTAATTGTGTGTCCTTGGGCAAGTCACACACTCCCGGGTATTCTAGGATAAGGCCAAGGAGGAAATGGTGGAACAGTTTAGGGGGAAACATCTGTTGTCCAGTCTGGCGAGAGCATAGGATGAGGGGAGACAGAGCAGGAGGGAGCTAAGGGGATGGCCTTGAATGCCACACCAGGGAAGGCCACCAGGAGCCACAGCACTGGCATCTTCCCTTCTATCTGGGTGACCATTATTGGCTCCCAGGTACAGCCTGGAGGGCTCCCCACCCTGACTCTCCATCCCAGTCATGACCAGGAAACATTTCCAGTGAACGTGGTCCGCTCTCTCAGATCCACGTGGTCACACTCACAGCTCAGATGGTGCTTCTCAGCCATGCTCGAGCCTAGCCAAGCTGGGGGAGTGGGGTGCAGAGGGAGAGAGACGTAAGCCAGAGGGAGGAAAGGAGAGTTCTCCTTTCCTGGCAGTTGGGGACATCTGGACCCTGATGATCAGAGGCAACGTCTCCCGAAAGCTCAGCACACCCAGGCACCCGTCTGCTCCGCGGGCAGGGAGAGTTAGGGCGGAGCATTTTGCTCATGCCTCTGCTGCAACAGGTATTCCGTTCTGCCGTCTCAGCTGCAGCTGGGAGGCAGCTCCACAGCCAGGGAAGAAGCCAGTCATGCAGGTCGAAGACCAGGATCTGAATCCTGCCCCTGTCCCTGCCAAGTCCATCACTGTGGGCGAGCAATGTCAACCCTCTAGGCCTCAGTTTCCTTGCTTGACAAGTGAAAAATGGTATTACCGTATTTTCCGGCGTATAAGATGACTTTTTAACCCAGGAAAATCTTCTATACGCCCAGTCGTCTTATACGCCAGAAAATACGATATTTACAAATTCTTGGGTTGTTGAAAGACTTAAATGAAATAAGCAGCACTCAATACATCTACACGAGGATTACCATGACTCATATCAGTTGCTTTGTTTTTCTATCTCTTCTGCTGGACTGGAAGCTCCTTGGGAGGCCAGAAGCATATCAGATCCAACTTCCTGTAATAAGTAGTGTGGACAGTGGCCAGGCCCATGATACTTTTAGGAGACCATGAAGATGTTTTAATTTCTTCTAATATCAGAAGGAAAATATGAATATACCCCAGCTTTGATTACCTTTACCTATGCCCATGCAGTTGTAAAAATATGATTTATGTGTATATATATTTTTAATGGAGGAAGGGGCCCACTAAGGTAAAGTGCCTCCAGCTCAGGAATGTCACCGTGTGACCTTGAGTACAAGGGTGTGGAGTGACACAGATCAAGCTTGGATCCAGCTCTACCACTCAGCTAAGAATGTGGCCTAGAAAAAGGCACTTCATATTTTGGGGGCTCCAGTTTCTTCACCTGGAGAAATGGTCATCTGAAAAATCCTACCTGTTGGTTCACTGAATTCCACTCCCTTTTTTAAAATCACTCATTACATCTCTAATTATATAGTCAGGGTCCATCTTCCCCCATTAAGCTGTAAGCTCCATGAAGGGAGGATCAGTCTAACTTCATGATTCCAATGCATAATATCTACAGGGCTCCTGTTATGCGCTGTGCATTGCTCTACATGAGTGACAGTACATATGAAGAGTTTTAGCCCCATTCTACAGAAGAAGAAATCAAGGCTGAGGGTTTAAGTGACTTGGCCAAAATCACCTGATAGGAAGTGGCGGGGTGTGTGTGTGTGTGTGTGTGTGTGTGTGTGTGTGTGTGTGTGTTGGAGCCTGGGACCTGTGCCCTTGGTTACAGCCTCTAAATGTGAAGCTCAGCCTAGAGCCCGGCAGACAAAAGGGGGAAAGAAGCAGGTACCTGGGCTGCCTGGCCCAGGGGAAGCCACCACACAATGCAGTTCTGATAAACTGAAACAGAGCTTTGTTCCTGAGTAGGTGGCTGTGAAATCGAGAGGGTGGGAGTCATCAGGGAGAAGTCTTCCTAGCAGACAGGTGTTTTCCATTCACGATGGGGGAAGAGTCCAGGTAGAGAGAATGATCTGACCACATCAAGCATGATGGCGGTTCTCGCCGCAGTGGATCGAAGGCTCAGTCACCCTGGGAAGCCGATCACCTGGGCTCTCCCTGAGGTTGGGGAACTAACAAGAGCAGAGGGGACTCCCCAGAGTTCAAGTGTCATGCAGTCTCAAGCTGAATGAGCAGCACATGCTGCTCAGCTGGTCCCTCCCTGCCTGCTCACTTTATGCAGCTCTCACACATATGGAGGAATTGGATTTTTGGTTTTTATAATAATTATTTATACTATTTTTATAATTATCATCTTGATTTTTATAATAATATCTATTCTATCTAATAAAGAGGTAATATGCAAATTGACCTCACGCCCTCGCACAAGATTGCCGTCCCCATATAGTCAAAGATGGCCGGCAGGGGAAGGTAATTGGGGCAATCAGGCCAGAAGGGGAGGGCAGTTAGGGGCAACTGGGCTGGCAGGGGAGGGCAGTTGGGGGTTACCGGGCCAGCAGGGGAGGACAGTTGGGGGCAATCGGGCCGGCAGGGGAGCAGTTCAGCGTCAATAAGGCTGGCAGGGGAGTGGTTAGGGGATGATCAGGCTGGCAGGCAGGCAAGTGGTTGGGAGCCAGCAGTCCCAGATTGTGAGAGAGAAGTCTGACTACCGGTTTAGGACTGATCCCTGCCGGCAGTCGGACATCCCCCAAGGGTTCCCAGATTGGAGAGGGTGCAGGCTGGGCTGAGGGACATGCCCCTCCAGTGCACAATTTTCACGCACTGGGCCTCTAGTTTATATAATAATTATCTTTTTTCTGGTGACAAAATAAGACACAAATCTTCATCTTAGAAAATACAAATAGACACGCACTGATCATCTCACCAGGCAAGAATAACCTTGCTTAATATTTTGGCATATTTCTTTCTGATCTTTATTCATGGCATATGGATACATATTTCCTCCTGCACCATTGAGATCAGGTATAATATAGTTATTTTTTTGTAAAGAATTTGGTAGAAGCTTTAAGAAAAATAATGAACAAAACAAAATGATCATTACAATTACAATATATGAAATAAAATGTAAATTTGGGTTTAGCATTCCTTACTTTCTCCTGCATGTCCAAGGCTGTGGCCGTGCCCATGAAACAGGTGACAACAGGGAGTCACAAGTGAGACCTTTGGCTCTTATCACGTCTCCAGAATTGATGGAACTGACCTTCGTTTCTGCCAAGAGTGAGTGGAATCCTAGACGTTACATGTGGTGGCAACACTAGTTAGCTGCTCAGCAAACCCATTTCCCTTCCTCTTGGGGACATACCAAGACTATATTTTCCAGCTTCTCTTACAATTAGATGAGACCATGTGACTGAGTTTTGGCCAATGACATACAGGTAGAAATGTGTTTTAGTTATCTATTGCTGTGTAACAAATTATCCCCAAAGTCAACAGTTTAAAACAGGGGTGGGGAACCTTTTTTCTACCAAGGGCCATTTGGATATTTATAACCTCATTCGAGGGCCATACAAAATGATCAACTTAAAAATTAGCCTGCTATATTTGGTCACACATTTAATTAACTCACCCCCAATGCATTGGCAGGGCCAGACCAAATGATTTCACAGGCCTTTTATGGCCTGCGGGCTGGACCTTCCCCATCCCTGGTTTAAAACAACAAATAATTAGCTCACACAGTTTCTGAGTCAGGAACCTAGGAATGGCTCCCTTGAATGGTTCTGGCTCAGGTGACAGGTAACAGTCAATCTATTGGCAGGGCCTGCAGTCTCTGAAGATTGGATTGAGCCTGGAGGTTCTGTCACGTGACTGTTGTGCTCAGTTCCTCTCCCCATGGGCTTCTCCATAGGACTGGGGAAGACATGGCTTCCCCCAGAGTGAGCATCCAAGAGTGACAACATCTAAAGTGGGGTTCAGGAGCTGAAACATAACTTACTAGTAGGTCAAGATGTTATCTTTACTCATAGATACAGAAAACATGCTGACAGCTGTCAGAGGGGTTGAGGGCTGGGTGAAAAAGATGAAGGGATTAAGCAGGAAAGAAGAAAGAAAAGAAAGAAAGAAAGAAAGAAAGAAAGAAAGAAAGAAAGAAAGAAAGAAAGAAAGAAAGAAAGAAAGAAAGAAAGAAAGAGGAAGGAAGGAAGGAAGGAAGGAAGGAAGGAAGGAAGGAAGGAAGGAAGGAAGGAAAAGGAAGGAAGGAACTCATAGACACCAGAGGGAAAGGGGGTGGGGGGAGGTAGAAGAGGGTAAAGGGGAGATAAATGGTGATAGAAGGAGACTTGACTTGGGATGGTGAACACACAATACAATATAGGATGATGTATTATAGAATTGTACACCTGAAACCTATATAATTTTATTAACCAACTAGAGGCCCGGTGCACGAAAATTCTTTTTCAGCTGATTTACTGAAATAAATGACATGTGTACAGTCCATAACATAAGTGAAATAAACAAGTTGCAGACTAGTATATAAAACATGATTTCTTCTTTTCTTTTTTTTTTTAAGAGAATTTTTATGACTTTGCTTGAAGCAAACTGACAATTGCCAGGAAAAAAAATCTCAATAGTTTGAGAAAATGCTTCTCATCTCTGTGTTAAAATGTGTGATGCCAGAGAGATAGATGATAGTTAGATAGATAGATAGATAGATAGATAGATAGATAGATAGATAGTCAGATTTGTAGAAACTTAAAAAAAAATCAGGAGGCACACACTCATCAAATTATAAATAATGGCTGCCTTATTGGGGATGTGTACAGTGGAAAATGAAATGGGCTAGAATGTTTACTTCTCACTTTATGTGATTTAAACAAAAGACAGTATTATAGATCTTTTAAAAAATGAATAGGCTTTATTGTTTAGAGCAAGTTTAAGCTTACAGAAAAATTTAGTCAGAAGTACAGACTTTCCGTTAAACTCCATCTTCTACCCCCTACACACCCTTCTCAACACTTTCCCTCACTATAAATATTTTCATGAGTGTGGTGCATTTGTTACAATTGATGAACCAATACTGATATATTATTATTATCTAAAGTTCAGTTTACATAAAGGATCACTCTTTATGTTGTATAGTACTATGGGTTTTTTTTAATATATTTTTATTGATTTCAGAGAGAAAGGGAGAGAGAGAGAGAGATAGCAACATCAATGATGAGAGAGAATCATTGATTGGCTGCCTCTTGCATGCCTCCTACTGGGGATGGAGCCCACAACCCAGGCCTGAGCCCTGACCAGGAATCAAACCATGACCTCCTGGTTCATAGATCAACTCTCAACCACTGAGCCACGCTGGCAGCACTATGGGTTTTAACAAATGTATAATGTCACATATACACCACTATAGTATCATGCAGAATACTTGTACTACCCTAATAATCCTCTGTGTCCCTCATTTGTCTCTCCCTCCACCTCCCTGAATCTTTGGCAACCACTGATCCTTTTACTGTCTCTATGATTTTGCCTTTTCCATAAAGTCATATAATTGAAACCATATACACACTAGGAAGCCTTTTCACGCTGGCTTCTTTCACTTTGTAACATGCATTTAAGGTTCCTCCATGTCTTTTCATGGATTGATGGCTCATTTCTTTTTATTGCTAAACATTTCATTGTCTGAATGTACCACCGTTTGTTTATCTGTTTACCCAGTGAAGGACATCTTGGTTATTTTCAACTAGAGGCCTGGTGCACAAAATTCGTTCACGTGGGAGGGGGGTGTCCCTCAGCCCAGCCTGCACTCTCTCCAACCCTTGAGGAATGTCCGACTGCCTGTTTAGGCCTGATCCTGGGCAGTTGGACATTCCTCCCACAATCCAGGACTGCTGGCTCCCAACCACTCACCTGCCTGCCTGCCTGATTGCCCTTAACCACTTCTGCCTGCCAGCCTGATCACCCCCTAACCACTCCCCTGCCAGCCTAATCGATGCCTAACTGCTCCCCTGCCGGCCTGATTGCCCCCAACTGCCCTCCTCTGCCGGCCTGGTCACCCTCAATTGCCCTCCCCTGCAGGCCTGATTGCCCCCAACTGCCCTCCCTTGCAGGCCTGGTCCCTCTCAACTGCCCTCCCCTGTTGGCCTGCTTGCCCACAACTGCCCTTCCCTGCTGGCCATCTTGTGGAGGCCATCTTTGACCACATGGGAGCGGCCATCTTGTGTGTTGAAGTGATGGTCAATTTGCATATTACCTCTTATTATATAGGATTTTTGGCAATTGTGAATAAAAGTGTTATCAACTTTTGGAGGACATAACTTTTCAACTCATTTGGGTAAATAGCAAGGAGTGTGATGGCTGGATTGTATAATATATGTTTAGTTTTGTAAGAAACTGCCAACCTTTTTTCCAAAGAGCTTGTACCATCCTGTATTCCCACCAGCAAAGAATGATGTGGTCAGTGTTTTGGATTTGGCCATTCTTATGGGTGTGTGGTATCTCATTATTGTTTCTATTTGCCATTCCCTGATGACATATGCTGCTGATCATCTTTTTATATGTTTATCTCCCATTGGTATATCTTCCTTGATGAGGTGTCAGTTTAGATCTTTTGTTCGTTTTTAATTGGGTTGTTTGTGTTCTTATTGTTGAGTTTTTAGAGTTCCTTGTATATTTTGGCTATATGCCCTTTTTCAAATATTTGTTTGGCAAATATTTTCTCCCAATTTATGGCTTAGCCTCTTTGTTTGTTTTTTGTTAATCCTCACCTAAGGATATTTTTTCCATTGATTTTTAAGAGAGAGTGGAAGGGAGGAAGGGAGAGGAGAGAGAGAGAGAGAGAGAGAGAGAGAGAGAGAGAGAGAGAGAGGTGAGAGAGATACATTGGTGTTGCTTCCCACACGCACCCCTGGCCGGGCTGGGGATGGAACCCACACGTGCCCTGGACCAGAATCGAACCTGAGACCCTTCAGTGTGAGAGCCAATGGTCCAACCACTGAGCCAAACAAGCCAGGATTAGCCTATTAATTATAGACTATTTTAATCATTTTTGTATTTTTCAAGTAAATATTTATGTAAAGAAGATGAAGGTGAGCAGGAATAACTCAGCTTAGCCCTCCTGGCCCGGCTAGATTACTCCTAGAGAGGAGGAATTGTCAGCAAAATGACATTCACACCTCTGTGTTATACTTGTGAACGGTTTTTGTGTTTATGTAACTGATTTAGTAAATCCCATTGTTTACCTATAGTTTGTGATAAAAGAAACCCCTTTTTTTGCAAGACCCAATTAAAGAGGCACAGTCCGGTGTGTGGCAGGGATAGAGACTGTGGACGCCAGGGGACCCGCGAGACTCATCTGCTCCTTGGTGGGGAGCCCGGCCAGGGGTGGAGGCCACGTGCAGGGGCTGCCTGCACCCCCACCTACCTGACGCAGAATGGAGTGCGGACCAGGCCCCGAACATCAGTTCCCTGAGAAGCGGAATGCTTCACTCGAGCCTGTTTCATGAGGCAGCTGTGACCTTGGACTCCCCTCTACTCTCTAACGAAGGAAGGAAAGCCTCTAGAGTGCGAGCTGGAAGCTCCTTATACATGCAAAGGCTCAGCGACTTGAAGGGAATGCATCTGAGGGAAATCTCTTCTGGCTTCCCCTTGGCCTTCAAAGAGGAACAGAGCTTCTCAGAAACGCTGTACTGTACCCTAGAAAGGCAGGGGGTTCGGAGGCTCAGGTCCCTGGGCCCAGAGGAGGTTCCTCCCAGGCAGTGTTATGCAAATCTGGCTTCATAGACTCAGCCTTCGGCTCAAGCAAAGAAAGGCAGCGAAGGAGAATAATAACAGCCTTCACATGTGGGCTGTACACGCCACAGTAAGGAGGGCTGGAGAGAAAGCAGCTGGGGCCTTGGGGAGCTTGAGGCCTGGGGCCGGTTGTCCGGGTTTCTCCTCACGGGAAGGATGATACAAGCTGGGACGGAGGGACTGGGACGGGCACCAAGTAGGAAAGGCTCCCCAAGGACACGGCCTCCATCCAGGGCAGCCTCTTGGTCACCTAAGAGGGGCAAGGACAAGATGGCTGAGAAGAAAGCGGTTCATGCCCTGGCCACGGGCCGTCGGGATCAGAGGGGCCAGAACTGCTGTCAAAGATGAAAATGTTGACCTGAGAGTGACATTTGGGGAGCAAAGTGATAAGATGGTCACTACACCGGGGTGTATGTCCAGCCAAAATGAGGTTTTATTTTCCCTGAGATGACATGAACACACTCGAGAGTCCCCTGATCCAAGGTCACCGATTGCCCCAGACCTGGCCCTGTCGGCCTCACCAAGGGACTGTGACCTCCCTAAAGGCAGGGCTTTTGTCGGTCCATATTTGGCTTCCAGCCCGGCTCAATAAATGTTGCTTGGGTTGAATCCAGTGCTGCTAACTGCCTCAGTTTCCTCATCAGCAAAATGGGATGCATAGTTATAACACCCACCTGCCAAGAGCCCAGCATATGGCTGATACTCAACGAAAAGCACTGTTCTCTTCAGTGATGCAGAAGTTCCTTTCTTTATTTTTTTTTCTTTTTTTTTTTTAATAGCTTGGCAAGAGGAGTCTGGGACCCTTTATAATCATCATCTACCCTTTCACTCCAAAAAAGTAAAGTTTTGACCAAGACACCAAAGCGCAATAAATGTGAAGCCACATCATCAAGTACAGGCCTGATGAATTTTAAAGAACTGGTTCCAAGATGACTGAACCCTTATGCACTTTGAGGATATGGGGAGATAGGAGAAGCATGTGTAGAGCCATTTCTTGGGAGAGAACTGTTGAGGGGCGAGTCCTTGCCCTCCACCAGGCAGGAGGGAGGGCCTGCTGCCTCCTTTCCCTCAGGCCCGTGGTCGGCAAACTGCAGCTCGCGAGCCACATGCGGCTCTTTGGCCCCTTGACTGTGGCTCTTCCACAAAATACCACGGCCTGGGCGAGTCTATTTTGAAGAAGTGGCGTTAGAAGAAGTTGAAGTTTAAAAAATTCGGCTCTCAAAAGAAATTTCAATCGTTGTGCTGTTGATATTTGGCTCTGTTGACTAAGGAGTTTGCCGACCACTGCCTCAGGCCATGTAAGGAGGGGGCTGCCATGGGGCATCTTGAAGAAGCACTGGGCGGGCTGGGTCTGTTATGCCCCGAGTGTCTCTGGGCAAGGGACTATGGGAGCTTCCTGGGGGCAGTGTGGGCTGGTGTGGGCTGACCTGGGGCTGTCTGGTAAGGCCACGAAGGATGCCAGGATGTACTCAAAAGAAGCTGGAGGTGAGAGGCACTCTCCTGGGCCTGAGGAAAGCACTTCCTACAGCCCTGTTTCTCTCTCTCCCTTCCTCTTTCTCTAAAAATCAATAAAATCTTTAAAAGAAAGAAAGAAAGGAAGGAAGGAAGGAAGGAAGGAAGGAAGGAAGGAAGGAAGGAAGGAAGGAAGGAAGGAAGGGACTTCATGCACCACACACACACCTCTGGCTGCACTGGGTCTGCAGGTGATGAGGTGACTGCTCATGGCGAAGGGTGTGAGTGCTGAGCTGGAGCTTCAGCCCGAAGCTGCTAGAGTCCTCTTTTCTCTCGGCCCCACGCAAGCCTGGAGGCGTTCTAGGTCCCTGGGAAGTGGGTTAGAGCAGTATTCCTAAGTGAGGTATATATGTCGCCTCCAAAATCCGAAGAGTTCCATGAGGTCAAGGAATTCTAGGGCCTCCAGAGTATCCTTTTAGGCAAATGTCCCCATTTCAGGTGTCGGTGTTCTACATTTTTCCCTTTTAGCACCTTGACGAACATAGAACATTTCTCCAGGTGGACATTCATTCTCCTTAATGTGCCTGCCACCTTCCAATTAGACTGCGGGCCTGCTTCTCAGCAGCGTCCCTGGGACTGGGAGAGAGAAGTGTCTGCTTACACGCTGCCAGGGATGCCTTCCAGCTTTCACAGCCATCTTCAATTGAGAGCTGATTGGACTTGGTTTGTCATTTCTTTTCTTTCAAAATATATTTTTACTAGAGGCCTGGTGCACGAATTTGTGCACGGGTGGGGTCCCTAGGCCTAGCCAGCGATCAAGGCAAATCTGTGGGGTGACTGGTGGGACGACTGGGGGGCCCCTGCTGGCACCCACCTTGGCTGGCCTGGGGCCTGTGGGCTGGGAGGAGCTCCTGCATTGAGCATCTGTCCTCTGGTGGTCAGTGCACATCATAGCAACCGGTCATTCCACCGGTCGTTCTGCCGTTTGGTCAATTTGCATATTAGGCTTTTATTATATAGGATTGATTTCAGAGAGGAAAGGAAAGGGCGAGGGAGAGAGAGATAGAAACATCAATAGAGGGAGAATCATTGATCGGCTGCCTCCTGCATACCCCACACTGAGGATGGAACCCCCAACATGGGCATGTGCCCTGACTGGTAATTGAACCGTGATCTTCTGCTTCATAATCAATGTTCAACCACTGAGCCATGCCAGCTGGGCTCGGTTTGTCATTTCTTTTTCCTTGGCTTCTGAAACAGTTAACAAAAGGCAACCCACTCAAGCTTTGTAGCTACCCCCCTACCATTGAGGTGCCATAGATATTGCTTCACCTTCCACCTGCATCATATGCAATCCACACGGGCAACTGAGGAACAGCCCCACCCCACTTCCTATCGGGCCATCTGACTGGCAAGTGATTCAGCTGTAAACATTTCATCCTGAGGGGCTGATTTCTAGGGCTACTTCTGATACCAACTGTTTTTGCCTGTTCTCCCCAGAGAGCCGGAGACAAATGCCTGTGCTCAGGTGGTTTATTTGGGAAATGGTCCCAGGGAGCAGGGGCGTGAAACAGGGAAGGAGAGAAACCAACACAAGATGCACTGCTGAGCTGGGCCACCTCTCCTGGTCATTTCTACAGGTCTGGCCTAATCCTGCAAGTCCCTTTTAGGAAACTTAGGAAAAGCATCTCAGAACTCTTCACCTGGAGAATGAAAGGGGAAAGCATGTATCCATTGTCCCCTCACCCCAGTGAGTCAACGGAGACCCTACAAACATTGACGCCTCTGAATTCCCATGTTGCGTGTGTACAAGTGCCAACGGGGTGGCCATGGATGTCCCCTGGGGCAGGAAGGGACTCAGGTACAGTGCGTGTGCCTGTGGGCGGCCTTGTCAGTCTGCACCTGTGTGGAGTTGCTCAGAATTGGAGTCAGAGAATTTTAAATGGGGCACAACAGGTGAGTCCACCCAGGTGAGTGCTGTCCTTCAGGGCGGCAGAGGCTGATGCTTCAATGTTCATTTCACTGCAAATGGCCCAAAGCATTAAAAGTCATTTGTTTAAGAATCACCCATAGAGCCAGCTTAGGAGCCAAACAAACCCAGTCTCTCACAATGTTTAGTTTTTTGTTTTGTTTTTTAATATATTTTTATTGATTTCAGAGAGGAAGGGAGAGGGATAGAGAGATAGAAACATCAATGATGAGAGAGAATCATTGATCGGCTGCCTCCTGCACGCCCCCCACTGGAGATCGAGCCCGAAACCCAGGCACGTGCCCCTGGCCAGAATAGAACCCGGGACCCCTCAGTCCGCGGGGCTCAATGTTTAGTGTTTAAGCCAAAACAGTATGCTCAGCTTAAGTAACCTCAACATTAACCATAATTTAGCTCTTCCCCCAAAAAAAGATGATTTGCTAGTATGGAGAACAAGCTCATTTCAAAGTTATAAAAATGTATATAAAGGAGTAAGACTGGCATCAATCTCATTACTTTATGCTTGGTCACACTTTATATGAATAAATGTGTCCGTATCTGAGTTTGTATATGTGTGTCTGTGCATTGTGTGTGTGTTGACCATCGATATGTGCCAAGCACTGTGCCAGGCACTGGGGATGCCCCATGTAGAGACTCCATCTTCATGACACTTACACAAAGAAACAGCCTATCTTGTCAGGGAGTGAGGAGGGCCATAGTTAAGAACCTTCAACTCTTAAATTTTATTGTGTTAGGCAGAACACTGGCCTCCCAAAGATAGAAACTGAATACATTATATCACATGACAAGGGGGAATTAAGATTGCAGATGGAATTAAAGTTGCTAATCAGTTGACCTTAAAATAAGAGTATCCTATATTATCCAGGTAGGCCCAATATAATCACAAGGGTCCTTAAAAGATGGAAGGGAGAAGGCAGAAGACTCACTGTCAGGGCCACATGAAGTAAGAAAGACACAACCAGCCATTGCTGGCTTGGAAGATGGAAGGGGCCACCAGCCAAGAAATGTGGGCAGTCCCCATAAGCCGGAAAAGGCAAGAAAATGGATTTTCGCTCTGGTCGGTTTGGCTCAGTAGATAGAATGTCAGCCTGCGGGACTGAAGGGGCCCAGGTTCGATTCTGGTTAAGGGCACATGCCTGGGTTGTGGGCTCGATCCCCAGTGGGGGGCATGCAGGAGACAGCTGATCAATGATTCTCTCTCATCATTGATGTTTCTATCTCTCTCTTCCTCCCTCTCCCTTCCTCTATGAAATCTCTCTCTCTCTCTCTCTCTCTCTCTCTATATATATATATATATATATATATATATATATATGGAAATGGATTCTCTTCGAGAGCCTGCAAAAGGTACGCGCAGGCTTTCTGACACCTTGATTTTAACCCAGTGATATCCATTTTAGACTCCTGACCTCTAGAACTCTACCATATTAAAATTTGTATTGTTTTAAACCATTATACTATACTAGAGGCCCAGTACATGAAAATTCATGCACTGGAGGTGGGGGGTCCCTCAGCCCTGCCTGCCCCATCTCACAGTCCAGGAGCCCTCAGGGGCGAGAGGCGACCCAGCGATCAGGGGAAGGCAACACCCCCATCACACCTCTGCTGCTGCCACTGCCAGCAGTGCAAGCCTCGGCTGGCCCTGGTTACCTGAGCCTCGGGTGGCCCTGGGTGGCTGGGGGGCTGAAGGGACTGGGGGACTCAGGAGGCATGTGCACGGAGTGGCCAGACCAGCCTGCGGGCAGGCCCGGCCGTGCTGCACGCCTGCCACACCAGCGGGGCTGAGGGGAATGGGCGCCGCCATCTTGTGGCTGTGGGTGCCGCCATATTTGAGGGCGTGGCAGCAGTCAATTAGCATATCCCCTCTTTATTAGATAGGATCTGTTTTAATTTGTTACAGTAGCAAGAGGACATGAATTTACCTGTGAAAAATGGATTCATGTCACTTAAACACTTCCCTTTTGCTTTGCTTTTAGCCTTAAATGTGCAGTGGATTGCATTTTACATAGGCATTGGGTTAAAAAGTCAGCATGTAAATGAAAAAACTGTAGATCAAAATTAGCCTCGAATATGCTTTCAATTGCTCAGTATGTTGAGTGCACGGACCAGGATCCACTGAAATGAGCAGATCAACACTCCCAAGGTGTCCTCGTCCTGGGACCAGCTAAACAAGTCACACTCTTTGAATCCTCTCTCCCTCTAGGCATGGAATTAAATTTGCATCAGTTCAAAGACCCTCTGCTGCAACTCCACTGTAATTTCAGATTTTGCTTTTTTCCCGAGCTGGCTAAGGAACGTGTGGAAAAACAAAACCTTCTATTTGTGTTGTGGCTTGTTCTCTTTTATTATGAAAAATACCAAACATTCAGAGAAGTCTGGAGAGACTATAACCCATGTCTGTGAGCATGTCACCCACCCACTTCTGACAAATTCTAACATTATTCTACATTTGATTCAGATTAGACATAAATGAAATGAAACGTTGCACCTACGGTTGAAACCCAGTGTCCTCCTTACCTTTGCAGATGTCATCCCCTCTTCCCCTTCTCCCACCCCCAGGAGCTTCTCCCATCACCGGTTTTGCTATTTAGAGCATTCCTGGGCAAGCTTTTATACCTCTAGTACTCAGATCTGTTTGTGCCCAACAACAATAAAACACCAATTTACATGTTTAGAAAGGTTCCATAAATGGTACACTGCCTCTGTCCCTCTCCAGTTTGCCCCCTTGACTCCAGGTCAGCATTGTTTCTGAGATTTGTCCACATTGATACCTGTAGCTCTGGTTCATTCTTTTTAACCGCTGAATAATATTCAATTTTATGAAAACACAATTTGTTTATCTGCTCTTCTGTTTCTAGCTATTTAGGTTGTTTCCAATTTCTCTTTATCACAAACAAAGCGTCAGCGAACCTTCTTGTCCATTTCCTTGAGCCCCTACACTCGAGTTCCTCCAAGGTATGTACGGAGAAGGGGAATTGCTAGGTCAAAGGACGTGTTTAGCTTTCGTGTCACTGATTATTGCCAAATTGCCTGACATGGTAGTCCCACCAGTTTCCCACTGGCATGGCATGTGAGGTCTCTTTAATCCGTATCCTGGCCAACATGTACTAGTTTCTGCCCATCTGATTGCAAATAAGCTTTATCCCTCTCACGTTGCACAGTTGATTTTCATGGCCACTCAGCACAGAGGACACCTGGCGGGAGGGCGTAGGGAGGCTCACGGAAAGAATGATGAGCCCAACAAAGCTAGTTGTGGCCAATCAGGAGCCAAACAAACCCAGGAGTCTTGGAACCCAGGCACTCATCACCGTGGGAACCGGATTCGTGGCCAGAACACACACTCTGTCTGCAGCCACCTTTAGAGAATAAAAGGTATTTAGAGAATAAAAGGTATTTGCATAATTTGTACTGTGTGGTAAATATCAACCACTGTCCACACTAACAGAGGACAAGAAATTACCATTTTATGGAGTTTTTTATTTCACAAGACAATACCCTATGCGTTCCTCAGTTGAACCTGACAACCCCATAAACAAGACTTGGATTATATCCCACCTTTCAGATAAAAGTGAGGCTCATGGCTAGTCAGCAGAATATTGGCCTTGAACCCATTTACCTTTAAAGTATGTCTTCTTACGTCCATTTGGAGATGGGTGTCTGAGAGTTGGGAATTCTCAATGTTTCCCCGCACGAGTTTCACCTTAACGGAGGTCACACCACAAACACAGAGCTTTCCCCAAAGGGTGAGGCCCGGCCCTTGTGTTTGTGCACCTGGAGTCAGATGGTAAGAACATCCAGGCTCTGCCACCCAATAGGACTGTGACCTTGGGCAAGTGACTTTTTTTCTGTGCCTCTGCTGTCTCATCTATAATACGGGGATGATGGCACCTACCTCTTGGCAAGGTCATATGGACCGGCTGCAGTAACACACCTAAAGCGACAGGCACAGCCCTGGCTGGCGTGGCTCAGTTGGTTGGGCATTGCCCCATGTACTGAAAGGTCACTAGTTCAATTCCCAGTCAGGGCACATGCCTGGGTTGCTGACTTGATCCCCGATAGGGGGCGTGAAGGAGGCAACCCATTGATGTTTGCTCTCACAATGATGTTTCCCTCTCCCTCTAAAAAGCTATAATAATAATAATAATAATAATAATAATAATAATAATAAAGTGCCAGGAACACAGAATACATGCAAACGTTAGCTCTTATGAAGAAGACTGTGATTGTGACTTCTGGCTACCCCCAGAGGGAGGGGCGGTCCTGGTGAGGAAGAAACACCAAGGGCAGGCCTCGGACCAGCACAGCACTGATTCTGGCAGGCAGCCCATCTGCAGAGGCTAAGCGGGGCCTATTCTGGAGGTACTGACTCGCAGCATCCAAGCATAGGACCAGGGGCAGGCGGCAGGAACTTCTACCAGGTCACTTGAGGGACCCTTGTAAGTCTACATCTTTGTTTTTCTCACAGCTTGAAAAATGTCAAAGGACTTATCAGCCTGCGGATTTACCATGGCTGCCACAGCTGATGGAGTCCACACCAAACGAGTTGGGTGGAGAGAACTTGAGTTGAGTAAGAAACCAAAGATATAATGACCTTTTCTCATTTCCCATCCATCCCAGAAGGCCTCGCTCATGATTTGGGAAGCAACACACGGTCATTGCTACGTGAAACCTCATCATCAATCAGTAGTTATCTAGCCCCAGTGATGGAGAAGAGCGAATACACCACAGAAAGTAGGAGAGTAGGGTTCAGCTCCTAGTTCTGCCTCTTTTCAGGTGGGTGAACTTTCATCTTTGTAAGCCTGTTTGCACAACTATACAATGGAGCTAAAAACACCTATCCCACCTACCTCCTAGGGCTGTGATTGGAAATGAGATAATGCATGAAGTGCCTCGTGAACTGTTGTGTGCCGAGTTGATGGCAATTATTGCCTACCACACTGAGCCATCCTTGCTTTTCGGAGTCATGTATTCAGCTGCGCAGGTGAGGACCTGGCTGAGTTATCCACACCCTCTCTTCTAGGTCAGGCACACATTTCCCTGGGTCACTGGGTCACTCCATGAACATGACATAGCCTGAAACTCTATCCAGCCCTTCCGGAAACTAAATCTGTAAAACCGTGGCCTCACAGGCTTCCTGTTCTAATCAGATGAGACATCCAACCACGGGGATAACCACATAGTCAGTTGGTGACAGGTGGAGAGTCATGGGATCTTGGAGGCAGAGTTCAGACACCAGCTCTGCCCCTCGCTAGCTGGGTGACCCTGGATAAGTCACTTGCCCTCTCAGTTCAGTCATTTGTAAAACGGGGCAGTGATGCCTATTTCATGCGTTGGGAGAAGTAAATGAGACCATATATGTCACACTGTAAGTCAACAAATGGTGGCTGCAAGTTCATCTCCCAGGGCCTCTAATTTGTCACCTGTGAATGGCGGCCATTGCTGCTCCCTGGCACGATTGTTGTGAAGATGAACTGAGACCATGTATGGAGCAAGCCCAGGATTTAGCTCAGGACTGGAAGCTCCACCAACACTGGGCCTAGGTTTGTTTTATTCCCCAGTGACCACCCTGTGCCTTGTAGGGTGCCTGGCACACAAGTGGAGGCACTCAGTGAACATATGTGGAGTGAATAAACCAAGTACTGCAGGTTTCATTAACTTCTCTGAGCCTCGACTTCCTCATCTGTAAAATGGGCACATCAACACTTACCTGGGAGGGCTGCTGTGAAAACCAAGGGGCCTACAGCAGATATTCCACACATTCTGGTACACCACACGCCGGGAGGCCCAAGGAGCATGCCCTGTACCCCATCCCCTAGGCAGACACCACAAGAGGCAGCTGGGTAAGTAAGAGTAATGTTTACTGAGCGATACAGGACTGAGTACTATGAAGGGTTTACCAGGATGGAAATGCACCCCACCCCCGCCCCTGCCACCCCCAAAACCCAGAGACTACAGTACTTAGGAGTTACACGCAACGGCCATAACTGCTGAATATCTGTTCGTAACAAACAAACCATAGCATATTTATACTGTATCACATCGAGTGATTATAGAAATCCATTTATATATTGCTTGTATAAAATCTTTTTTTTTGTAAAAAATATTAAAAAAACAAAACAAAAGAAAGTATAAAAAAACATGTGCAGTTGAAAGCCCTGCCAGGACAGCCAGTCTGTAAACATTCAGTGAGTATGTGCTTTGGAAGGGCGCCCGCGCCTCGTGCCCACAGCAACTCCAGCAGGGCCGGCGAGGGTGCGCCCCGGCTGCCACTCCGGGCAGGACCGAGCTGGACCACGGTGGGTGGGTACAGCAGGGCCTGGCACTGTGCCCTTCTCCAGCCTTGCATCAGGGTCAGGGTCAGGGTCAGGGCTGGGGGCAGGCAGATTGCAGTTTCACTCTGAGTTCCATCCTCAGCCGAATTTTGGTTGCAACTCATGGCTTTTCCTGGCTGCTCGGAGGTCCTTTGGGTGAATGCCCTGGTGGAGAGGCCGGAGAAGTGCCCACAGCTGCCTGGTTGGGCGTCTCTCCGGCCCAGAGCCTCTGTCCTGCCTCCTGCCAGCCTGGCCCCAGGCAGAACAGGCCCCCCTCAGGACTGCTTTGGTCTCAGCGCTTGGTCCTGGGTTTCATCAGCCTGGGTTTCTTCCCCTGGTGTGGCTGATCGGAGTTTCACAAAAAAGCAGGGCCGATGCTGGCTGTGCTGAGCCTCATTGAAGAGTTTTTCATGCAGCAAGGAAGAGCCCTCTGGGGCCCTCCTCCTCCTCCCTTTCCCCGTCTCCTCCTCCTCCTCTTCCTCCTCCCAGCCCATGGTCACTTCTTCTCCAGCTGCTCCAGCAGTGGGTTGCCTTCTGAGTCGGGGGTCTTAACGCTGTCGGTCCTGACGATGCAGGTGGGGCGATGCCGGTTGAGCATCAGGATGAGCTGCTGCCGCTCCTGCTTCAGCTCCTCGATCTGGGTTTTCAGCTCCGCGTTCATGAGCTCCAGCCGCTCAGATTCCTGTGCGCAAACACAGAGACATGGCTGTCAGCTTTCACGGGCTGGGGACCGGCTCTGGGGACAGGCTCTGCCGTTGAGTAGGAGTCAGGCTAGCATTTCCCTGCTTCCTCTAATCCTCACCCGAGGATATTTTTCCATTGATTTTTAGGGAGAGTGGAAGAGACAGGGAAAGACAGGGAGAAACACTGATGTGAGAGAAACACATCAATTGGTTGCCTCCTACATGCGCCCCAACCAGGGCATAGGCCGGGAAGGAGCCTGCAACCAAGGTACGTGCCCTTGACCAGAATCGAACCCGGGACCCTTTGGTCCGCAGGACAATGCTCTGTCCACTGAGCCCAACCGGCTAGGGCAACATTTCCCTGCTTTCTGTCTGCCAGGTTCCCACTGGAGCAAGCACAGAACCTGCTCCTGAGCCCCTGGGATAACTGACTTTCTGCAAGCAGTGTCCGTCACACTGTGACACTGCCCTGTGTCCCTAGGGAGATGAACCCCGGCAGGCTATACCTGGGCCAGCCTGGCTCATGTCCCACCTCTCTTCCCTCACTCAATCCTCTCCAAACACAGTGGCTTCCTTACTGTTACTCAAATATGCTGAACCCTCTCCTGCTTCGGGGCTTTTGCACAAGAAACAAAAGGTGGGCGAAGACTGGAGGCCGAGTGGGCCTAGAACAGGTGCACAGAGGGCCCACAGAGGCGGCCCCTGGGTGGCAGTGACATGGCCAAGTGCTTTGAGGGGAGACAAATGCATGCTGCGGGAATTCTGGCCTATGGAAAGAACAAGAGTGGCCGTGTAATTCCTTCTACAACGTGTGCTTCCTGGTTATTAGCCTATAATTGTTTGAACAGCCTCTTCCTACCCCCTGTTATCTAGACGCTTTGCCCATTGGGAGGCAATAACAGTCATTCCTCTCGACTCAAACTGAGGTCTCCACTAGACCTCAGGAGAGATTCCCAATGACCTTCCAGCTCAGTTGGAGAGGCTCCCGGGAAAGGAAAGAATGTTGGTTTGATTTGGGGATTTATATGTTTATCGTGTGGATGGTGAGGGGCATACCAAGTAAAGCCTCGGGGAGCAACACAATAAAACAGAAAAGCTCCTGAATGATTTTCCTTGGACTGAGTCTAAAAGCTTATAACCAGTTTGAGAGCTGGAATTTATTCAACTTGGGCCAGCAAAGTTTTAGGCCAGCGGTTCTCAACCAGGAGCAATTTTGCCTCCCAGGAGACATCTGACAATGTTTTCGGTTGTCACAACTGGCGAGGGGGCTGCTCCTGGCACCTCGTGCTGGGAGCCCAGGGCGCTCCTAAACGCCTGCCCTGCGGTGCCCAGGGTGGCCCCACAGAAAGAACTGTCTTGTCCCAAGTGTCAACAGTGCTGAGGTTGAGCAACCTGTATTAGACAGAGAACAAGCTGCGGTTGCAACTGTGTGTGTGACAACAGGCCGTGTGGCCCTGGCTCGGGCCTATGACTGCCCTCCACCTGGGGGGGCCCCCACACACCCTGGGCGCTGTCTTCCCCACACCAGCCGGTCTGACTAAGCTGTGCCTTGTGCTCGTCTCTGAGGGGGCAGCGTCAGCGTCCAGGGACCTCGGGACTGCTGAGACGTGCAGTCCTCGTGACTAGATGCTGAGGGAGAACAGCTTCACAGAAAGGGAAAAAATGCTCAGGGGGAAAATATTAAAACTCAGCTGTGGTGGTTTTTAGTTCAACAGGATGAGTTGCCACGGGGAGGCTGGTGTGGGCCACTGTTCTCGGAATCCCGAGAGAAGTCCACCTCTGAGGGCCAGGAGCGACCCCACATGAAACCATGAGGCCCTGACCCGTCAGGCTCCCTGAATCTGAGGAACTGTTGACCTTGGGAAGTTCTCACAAACCCGCTGCCCAGGCTCTGATTCTGGATCATTCTGAGCCTCTGCCCCACCCACCCATGAGCATCTGCTGAGGACCTGTGTGCACAATGAGTGCTCTGGAGAAACCCAGCCCGTGAGCCCCCAACACAGCTCTCGTATGGCTTCCACTCTGAGGGGAAGAAGAATCCATACAGCAGGGCAGAGCCTACTATGTGCCTGTCAGCCAGGCTGCGGCGACTGGAAGACCTTCCTTGGGGACTAAACGGCCAGGTCTGACGCTGGGTTTGAAGAATCGGTGGACTCTCTGGTTGAGTAGAGAAGGTTGGGGGGAGTGAGGGATTTCAGGAAGGGAGCCCTGAGTGAACAAGGGCACAGACATGGAAAAGCTTAAGGTGTGTTCAGGAGATAAAATCGCCCATCGTGACCATAGGTCATTCTAGGACGGAGTGGGGTATGTAGAAAGCTGGGAAGGTGGTGTAGAGCCAGCCTGAAAAAAAGCTTTAGGGTTTCAAATAAGAGTGCACAGCAAGTTTCTTAACTTCTCTGAGCCCTGGTCTTCTCATCGGTAAAAAGGTGATGATCCTGGACTCGCATAGGAAAGGCACTTTGTAAACCCAAGGGTTAGGGAGGCTTAAGGAATTTTACTTTAAGCTGTGAGCAAGAGACTAGGAAGCAAGAGAAGGAGGAGAAGAGGAGGATTTCCGGGAAAGCTTGGCAGGTCTTGGAGAATGAGAGACAGGGACGAGAGCTGCCTGTGAGCCTGGGGGAGGGGGCTGTTCTGGAGAGTGGTGGGGAAGGAGAGAGAAGGGAATAGGTTGTAGGTACAGTGAGTGGAAGTTAGGTAACCCAGATGGTGTGGCTCAGCGGCTGAGCATCTACCCATGAACGAGGAGGTCACGGTTCAATTCCCGGTCAGGGCACATGCCCCAGTTGTAGGCTTGATCCCCAGTAGGGGGCGTGCAGGAGGCAACTAGTCAATGATTCTCTCTCACTATTGATGTTTCTATCTCTCCTTCTCCCCCCTTCCCCTCTGAAATCAATAAAAAATATAATAAATTTTAAAAAATGGACACGTAAGGGTCAGTGTCCAACATGCAGCGTCCAGTACTGCGCACAGATCCACCTCCTTAAAATGAATGCATGTCAACCCAGCCTTATGTATGAACATCTGCATCACACGGAAAGACCAAGCAGGTGTGTGGCGCCTGGCTTCACACATGCGTTTATCCCAGGGACACCGTGGCATTTTGTTGGCTCGAATGTTAAGGTATATCACGGAATACCATCTGGCTGTTCAGAATGTCCCGGACTGCTTTTTGGTTTTATTTCCTGTTTTATTGGTTGGTGCTACATATTTGTTTAGTGTGCACAAGTTGAGTTTAGAAGAATCTCTTCTTAACCATGACTGTAGAGTGGTTTGTGGCTTTATAACGGCAATGACAGTATCTGTTTTCCTAATTAATTAGGACCATGGGCTAGGATCTTCACATGTTCATTACGAAGTGAAGAACTCGGCTTGCATTTTTGTTTAGCATTTTGCCTTCTGGTGAATATGTATTGCCCTAGAGAAAATGAGACCACTTGTTGTTTTAGAACAGAATTAGTACACGTGAAGTTTTGGTCTCCTCCACTTTGGTCAGCAAAGGCAAGAGAAGAAAACAGGGTGAGGGGCTGGGCATCCTGGCTTTTCATCCTGGCTGGGTGACCTCGGCCAAGTCACTCCCCCTTCTCTCGGCCTCATTTCTGTCCTGGAAAATATAATGATTGGCCCAGGGGGTTTTAAGCATTAAGATTCTCTGACTCTATTTTTTATTAAAATCACCCTAAAACTTGGGAAGAAGTCTGGTGCAACCTTCTGAACCCAAAAGACCTGTCTGGATTAAAATCCTGACTCTGCCACTCGCTAGCTCTGCCGCTGTGAACGTCCCCAGTTTCCCTGAGCCTGGGCAACCGGAATGGAGCGCTGGGCAGTAGAGGAAGCCCTGGCTTCTAGTCCTGACTCGGCCAGTGTGTGGCCTTGAGCAGACTTCCATGCCTCCAAGTGTCAGAGTCCTCCTCGGGGACATGGGCTGCCTTGCCCAGTCCAGAGTCACTGTGGCCATGAAGAGTGCAGCGTGCCCCGGAGGGTGAGGTGGGGCTACTGCCACCAGCACGCAGGGAGCCGGTGCTAGCACAGCAGTTCAGAGGCTGGCACTGCAGAAGGGAGAAGCCTGGGGGCCTGCCACTTCCCATGGCAGACAGAGGAGGGCCTGAGGTCACCCTGGGCTGCAGGGTGAAAACAGGACCCATTCAGAGGCCTGCTCCTGCCTCCTGCCTCCTGCCTAGCCCCGGCGGGTCCAGGAGAGAGAACTCTGAGATGTTACAGAAATCTCCTAGGGTGAATCTGGGTGGCCAGGGGTCAAGGTTAGGAGAGTGATTTTTTACATACAGGTGTAGGCGAGTATGTACTGGTATATATGTATACACACACACGTGCGCGCATACGCACACACGTACACACATCCCTTTGTACCTCTTGGCCTTGTAAATACTTTACCCACTAAAAAGTAAATTCTAAGAGAATTCCTCAGGTCTGGACACTGACTGTGAGCATAGCCATCTGTACCCATGCCTAAACCTCACACCCAACCTCTGCTTCCAAGGCCAGGTGGGGATGGGGGGTGGGGGTGGGGGGGGGCGGGGGGAGAGGGGGAGACAGAAGGGAAGGACTGGCTTAGGCCCTGCCAGACCTGTGCAAGCCTCCCTCCTAGACCCAAAGGCCATACAGTTCTCCACATGCTCACAGCTGCCTTCTTCTCTCACCGGGACAATACCACAGCCACACAGGGATCTTCCCACTCTGTTCTCCGCTGCCCCAATCCGTGCCCAGGCTGCAGCCAGAGGGATCTTTCTAAAGTGTGTCTCTCTCCCCTTCTGAAACCCTTCCGCAGTTCTCTAGGACCATACAATTCATCTCCTAATGAGGACATCTGTGAGAGTGCAAGAAGGTGTAATTAATAATGAGACCAAGCCCGGCCAGCGTGGCTCAATGGTTGAGCATCAACCTATGAACCAGGAGGTGATGGTTCGAGTCCCAGTCAGGGCACATGCCTGGGCTGCAGGCTTGATCCCCAGTGTGGGGCCCGCAGGAGGCAGCCGATCAATGATTCTCTCTCATCATTGTTGTTTCTATCTCTCTCTCCCTTCCTCTCTGAAATCAATTAAAATATATTTTTAAAAAATAATGGGGCCAGGACAAGGGGCACACACTGGGATTGCCCCAGACCACCCAGCATAGAGGACCACCTGACACACCAAGGCTCTGAGGCCTGCCTGCCTCTCCTTCCTCCCACCTGTGCTCTAAACCCCAGCCTTTCTTTTCAATTCCTTAACCACAATCTCAAACACCTCTTGCCTCTGGCGTTTGCTTGTGCTATTCCTGGTATCCACCTCCATGCCTGTCCTTCACCTCAGCTAGCTCCTCCTCCTCTTTTATGTCTCAATCAGCAGTCTTTCCTCAGCCTAGACTAGGACAGGGCCCCTCTGTATGTTCTCACAGCTCGCCAGGCTTGCCCAATGCAAGGATCGTACACGTTACTATTCCTCATTTCCCGCGCCGCCCCAATGCAGATACCGCCTGCTTGTCCTCTGTGCAGCGGGCACTCACTAAACACTTCCTGGATGGACAGATGGGTCAGCAAATGAATAAATGAGTCCCAGCTCTACCGATTGCTAGCAGTGTGACCTTGGGCAAATAACTTGACCTCTCTGTGCTACAGGTCAATGTCTAAAATGGGGATAATATTTATCTCACTGGAATGTTATAAGATAAATGAGACACGTGTAATGCCGGGCATGCAGTACATCCTGGAGTGTGAAGAGCAGCTGGCAACATTCACTTGGCGCTGACTGTTTACTGCACTAGTGTGTTATCAGTTTACATTCACTGGCATATCTTGCCTGCTCACTGGCTGACAAGCCCTGGAAGGCCGGGACCTGAGACTTCTCTGTTGTCTCTGCATCTCGCCCAGCTCTGCAGACGCTCGGGGCTGGCACTGAGTATGCGACACTCCATCCATTGTAAAGGCCCATGTGAGACCAGTGTCTTAGAAACTTCTTGAAAACACCCAGCCCAGTGTTGGTCCACCATCTCTTCCAAGGGGGCTCCGAGATCTAGGAGTCTAACCCGGCCAGGAGCTCACAGCCCAGAGGCGTACACACGGCTCCATGCTGATTACAACCATGACCTCAGGTTTGCTCTCTGCTTGTTGCAAGCATGTGAAGAGAGCCATCATAGATCCCTCACTGTCAGAGAAAAACAAGGCCAACCTGGCTTTCTCTCTCCAGCTCCCACAGGAAGGAACACGTTTGCTCCTACATGTGTATCCCCCAGTGTACACAGCACAGTGCTGGGCACCTGGCACATTCTTAAAAATACTTGTCGTCCAGCCAGCATGGCTCAGTGGTTGAGCATCGACCTATGAACCAGGAGGTCACAGTTCAATTCTCAGTCAGGACAGATGCCTGGGTTTCGGGCTTGATCCCCAGTGGGAAGTGTGTAGGAGGCAGCCAATCAATGATTGTCTCTCATCATTGATGTTTCTATCTCCCGTTCTCAATCCCTTCCTCTCTGAAATCAATAAAAAAATATTTTTAAAAAATGCTTGTCAACAAATCAGTGGATGAGTAAAAGAATAAACAAACAACTAAGTGAATGTACAAATGAATTAATGTATTAGAGCCAGTATAGCAGAGTGTTAAGAACAAATACTTTGAAGTTAGCCTTAGCCTCGAATCTCAGTTCTACCACTTAGTTGCTGAGGGACCTGGGCAAGCTTTTTAACCTTGCCATGCCTTAGTTTCCCCATCTGCAGAAAGAGAAGCATGAAGGCATGTATCTCATAGTTATTATACCAACAAAATGAGATAATAGACACATAGCAGTTAGCACAGTGCCCAACTTTACAAAAAGTAGCAACTACTGTTCATTGTTGCATACTGTAGAATAGAGCCTGCCCATGCTATTGTTATTATATATTGTTACCACTATTATTTAGAAATGAAATGAAGAAGGGACTGGGGGTGGGGGAGCTGGAGATCACTGGCCTGGACTTTTTGCTCATGTTCCTTCACTGCCATCTGCCATTTTTGAGAATCAGGAAAGGCCTCTTAGATGGGACTCAGCAGAGAAAGAACAATCGCCTGCTTGGTACATCCCAATGAAAGGGCAGGGGCCTGGTCTGAGGGCCGAGAGGAAAGGCAACCCTCCTCCGGCCTTTGCATCAGAGCTGAACTCTGGTCCCCGGGGGCAGGAGCAGAAGCCAGCCAGCCGGGGGCAGAGCTGGAAGAGCCTCCGGCAGCTGAGGGAGGAGCTTTTCTCTGCCCAGGTGCTGTGTCCACTGCCCACAAGCATGGCGTTATCACCTACTTCACCAGCACCACCCTAGACAACTTTGGTAGCCACCAGGGTACCAAAATGGATAGCGCCAGTCCTGAGCCAACTGGGTCCATCAGCACCAAGGGCCTAACCTCAGTGGAGGGAGCTTGGCTGCTCCCACCTTCTCTGGCACCCCAGGGATCCGGGTGGGCTGGGCTGGAGCTGCTGCAGGCTGCCCTGGGCTGTCTTGATTCAGGATGGGGCATGCGACGGGGGCAGGGAGGAGCAGGTGCACATCGATTCCTGCAGCGCTGATGAGATTCCCGCAGCGCTGATGACGTCTTTTGATCCACACAGCCAGCCCCCTCCCTGCCCGGCCAGCTGCCCTGCTCACCCGCTGCAGAAACTCCGTCCGCTCCTTCTTCTTGTTCCGGCATCGGGCTGCCGCCACTTTGTTCTTTTCCCGGCGCCTTTTCCTCCGCTCCTCTTCCTCGTCTAGCTGTGAGGGCCGAGAGCCACTGATTAGACATTGAGACAGGCCTGGAGCAGAGCTTCCCTCCTGACACACAAACGGATAGATGGGCAACCCCCCTCCTAACTCACATCTCAGCAGTGAGGGAGCTGTCCCTGTCTGCCAGCTCCCTGGCCTCTCAGCTGGTGACGTGGAAATACTGCCCAGCCAGCCCAAGGACCCTCTTGGAGCAGGGGGCACCCCTGGGGGGCGTCAGGGTGCCAGGAGGGCAGGGCTGCCTGGGTTCTGCCAGAGTTCAGGAGGCCCGAACCTGGGAGTCTCCTCACACAGAAGTGGCACCCAACGGTGATGGTCTGCCCTCCTGCCCAGCCCAAGCCCTCTGGGCACTATTTTCCAGGCCAGCCGTTCTCAGGCATTTCCTTCACAACCAGCTTGGGCGTGGGCGCAGCTTTTGCATTCTGCCCCCACCTCCCTGAGGTACCTTCTTCCTCCCTCTTGGTTCTTCCAAACACTTGGGTTTATCTCCTTGTCAGCTAAACAGTCTCCCAGCCGCCTCACCTGGCTCTAACTCTCTTACCTGCATGTTCTCCCCAGGACACCCACCTGTATCCCAGGATCCCAAGGCTCCCTACAGTGCCCTGCACGGGACACAGGCAGAAGGGCCTCCTGAGCCTCTGGACTTACTTCTCCCCAGGACACGTTAGGAAATGCACCACGCATGAAAGAGGGCCCATGACATGGGAAGGAGGAAACTGCCCACCAGCACTGGCTTTCGGGCCAAGCGGCAGCTCTCGTGTCATTAATAACAATGAGAGCTGCTGCTCGCTGCCTACTTTGCTAAACGCTTTAAATATAGGTCACATAATCCTCAAAAAGCTTGATGATGAAGGTACTATTACTGTTCCATTGGACAGATGGAGATACTGAGGGTCGGTATTGCAACTCTCATTTCTGTGACTTCAACCTTCCTGCTCTTGCCCACTGGCCCGGCCCATCAGGATCACTTTGATGGGATGCCTCTCAGGGACCGTTACCTGCAGGAGGATCTGGAGGACACACACGACCAGCCGGGGTGGGGACAGCCTCGGGTGAGAGGCCATTAGAGAGGTCATGGATTGCTCTGGGCTTGCCAACTCTCTCACTTCTCGAGCCCGTGGGGGTGATTCTGGCAGCCGGAGACCTGGAACGAGGTCTCAGCCGAAAGGGCTTTGGGCCAGGAAAATAAACAGCCTCTCTCCCCGCACTCCCAGCATGCTCTGGGAGGTCAGGACCCAGGGCCTGGGCCAGAGACCAGCACCCAAAGCCATTATCACAGCCCCCGGCAGGGCAGCCCCTTCTCTCTCTCCACCACCTCTGAGCTCCTCGCTGCCCCACTCCCCCTCCGCCTGGGAGGCTGGCTGGAGAGGTGCCTTGTCAACACGGCCGCACCCACGCACCTCCCAGCCCCTCAGCCTCCTTTGAAACAGAACCAGAAGTGACAGCTCCTCTGGCTGACCCGCATCTGGGAAAATAGAAACCTGGACAAAATCGATTCCGCCCAACCTCAGCCTCACCCCCAACAAGGCAGAGGTAACCGTGACGACAGGCAGAGGGAAGGAACTGGAGGAAGTGGCAGGCGGTGCAATCTCCCCTCGGCCAAGAGGGTTTGCCCACAAACTGCTAAGGTGATGTGTGCAACCTGAGCGCTGCTCGGCTCTGGGCCTCGAGCCCCTCCCCCAGAGCACCCTGGGCTCTGGCAGAGCTGCCGGTTTCCTAGGAGACACAACCTCTGTCCTTCAAGACCCAGCTTCCTACCCCACCCCAGCGCAGGGCCTCATCCTACATCAGGTTGGGAGCAAACAGAAGCCGCTCTAGCAGCAGGCTCAAAGAAGGCCGGACGCTGGAAGTTTGAGAAATCAACTGGGCCAGGCTGATGCCCACACAGAGGGCTGCTCTACCTACTCCTCCAGCCACAGTGACCCCCTCCTGCCATCACCCTCTACCCCAAACCTCTCATCTTTCTCCAAGCCAGCCAGGCCCTCCTGAGATGGCCTTCCTTTCCCATTTGGAAAACTCTTACTCAACCTTCAAGAGCCAACGTCACCTCCTCCAGGAAGGCTCCTTTGATTCCGGAGAGAATTAACTGCTCTGGCTGTGCTGCAACAGCACTCTGAGTACCCCGCTGTAGAGTCTATCCCAGGCGTCCTCAAACTACGGCCCGCAGGCCACATGCGGGTGTTTTTGCCGGTTTGTTTTTTTTACTTCAAAATAAGATATGTGCAGTGTGCATAGGAATTTGTTCATAGTTTTTTTTAAACTATAGTCCGGCCCTCCAACGTTCTGAGGGACAGTGAACTGGGCCCCTGTTTAAAAAGTTTGAGGACCCCTGGTCTATCCTATCCCCCCATAATTCTCTGTTTACGTAGGTACCTGACTTCCCTGCTGGGGACCTCAGCATCCCCAGCACCTGGCACAGAACCTGGCACTTAGTAGGAGCTCAGCAAACGTTAGTCGAATGAATGAACGAACAAAGGATTATGGAGAAAAATCACACAGGCTTAGATTCTATCATTAAAAATTAATTTACGGCCTGTTTTGGTATCTGCATCACCTTTTCCCCAGTGCTCTGCTGGGATAGCCTCTCTGACTGCAGGTGGCCAGCAAAGCTTGGGGATTGGGTCCTGTCTTCTCAGAAGCACACTGGCTGAAGGCAGAGCCTAGATCAGGGTACAGGGCCCTGGTGGCTGTGGCAGGAATGCACTAACCCTGAGCAGGTCCCCAAGGTATCCAGGCTGTGCACTGAAGCCAAAGCCTCCAGTTCCACAGCCACTTGGCACGAGCTTCCAAGGTCACCCCCAGGCCTTTCTGCACCCATGCCCCACCTTGGCGGACATCTCCCAGTGAGGCAAGAAATGACCCTAACACTCCATCCCCACACCTTCCCGACTGACACTGCTGCATCTCGCCCCAAATCCTCCTGCTGCTATTTAAGAGCCACCAGAGGACATGGAGAAAACAGCTGCTGAGGCCCCACCGGAAATATGGGACTGGGCAGGGCCCCTCAGCCTTCTCCATCCCCACGGGCTAACTCTAGCTCCTTTTGCCTGGGCCTGTGTGGTCTGCACATCCCCACTGGGACCGTTTGGAGACCCGCCCCTCCCCTAGCCCTCCTCCAGCCTTCTTTCATCCCCAGAGTCAAGGCTGCTGCCCCTCCTCCTGCCGCTCCCTGGATTAAAGCATTTGGGACGTGAGTGGGTGAGAGACAGCAGACTGTTCTCATCACACAGTTCAGGCATCTAAAACTGGAACCCCAGAACGGGAGATGACAGTTTCTTCTGCAGACGCAGCTGGAAGAACCAGGCTGCCTGAGGAGGAGGCAACTTGACATTCAATACATTTAAAGAACCAAGAGACGGGGGTTAGGGATGGAGGGGAGCCTATCTTTTCTGTTCTCAAACTTAGTTCTGGCTCTGTTTTTCCCAAATTCCCAGGCAAACCTGGGGCAAAGCTGTGAGGGACTTGGGGATCCATGCCAAGAGGGCCTCCTGCTGAGCTGTCCCACCTCCTCAGGGAGCCTGTTCTCAAGCCCCTGCTGAAGGGCTGGGGGACCCCAGCCCCTGGCCACAGCTGACTGGACAAGGGGCGAGTGGCTGACCCGAGCTGGGCTGCATTTGCCTCCAGGAAATTTAAAATTGAACTGCTGGACTGGAGAGCAAGCAACCTCAGCCATGTGTCCAGAGGGGCAGAAAGATCAAGCTGCTGGAGATGAGCAGAGACTAGAGAACATGTGACAAGAGAGACACACACACTCAGCTCTAGGAGGGAGTCAGAGAGGCAAAGAGAAGGAGGGGAGACAGAGAAAAACAGGGCCTGGACCAGGATGAGGCAAGCAAGGTGCCAGGGAAGCATATTTAAGGAACCACTCAACCCTGGGGCTCATGCAAGGACAGGGTCAGCAGCCAAGAGTGAGTGCCTCCTTAAATGCCATGCCCTGGGCATCTTACTTGCCTCACCCAAGCTACAGACTGGGAAAGATGAAGACAGAGACAGAGAGGAAAGAAACACAGAGAACAGAGACAAAGAGAGACAGAGGGAAAGACAAAGAGGCACAGCCCCCGAGGCACACACAGAGACACAGACAGAGGCCAGTGGTACAGACAGACTGCGTGGACAGACAGGAAGCACACACAGACAAAGAAACTCTCCTGGTCTTCCAATTCCACCCCTGGAGAGGCCTGATTGAGCTTCCTGTCCATGGGGTCCATGATGCACACCCCCGACTCTACCCGGAAAACCGCTGCCTGGAGGGAGTCTGAGAAGGTGCCTGCCTCTTGCCACTGAAAGATGCCAGGACACCAGGGCCCCCTTGGGAAGTCACGTGATGCCAGGTGAAAATGGAGGAGTAGAAGGCGGTCCCCAGTGAGCCAGGGGAGAACCACTGCTACCCAGTGGCCAGCTTCTGGAACAGCTGGAAAGCGGCAGCCCGGGTGCAGAAGGGCCTCTGAACAGGAGAGGAGGGCACCTCAGTAGGAATCAAGTACCTGGGTTCGGAGTCCAGTGGGCTAAATGGCCTCAGTAAACCACCCAGGACAGTCTCCTCCCCACCTTTGCAGATGAGGAAACTACAGAAATCAAGGCTGCCTGGAAGGTGACAGCCTCTGGGCCCCCGGGGCTGAGGCCTCCTGCTCCTCGAAGGGCAGGTGGTCTGTGTGAGCCCCCACACCTGGTAACAGGCCCCCCCCCCCCCGCCCCCCACCTTTCAGCTCCATCTGAGGGCGATGACCATTTTGTGTTTTTCCCTATTTGGGTCTTTTCAAATAAAAACTATTTACTGCACAATTAACAGTGAATGTGTAGCTTTAAAGCGAAGTGGTTTCAAGGAGGGGCCTCACCCTCACCAGGGGGCGGGGAGCGGCCTGCTTCCCAGGCCCATCTGCAGGCCACGTGACTGTCATACGGTGGCACCAGTTGTGCAGATGTGATTGTGAATCCTGACATTTCATAAGCCTTTCCAAAAATGTATCTTGTGGGACCCACAAATAGATGAGATGAGGAAAAGCAATGGTACTTTTTAACCTGAGGCACTGAACGTACAGAAACTGTCATATGGACAAATCAATAGAGAAAAGAGCAATAAAGCTGGAGACAAGCAGACATAGCGGAGGGGGGGGATCAAAACCCCCGGCACTAATCAGAGCAGCGAAGGTCTGGAAGGCTTCTCTCGGGCTGAAACTAGCATGCGCAGAGAGCCAGGCTCTCCTGAGGCTCACAGCGTCAGGGCTGGCAGCATGGGCTTTAGGGTCTAAGAGGCCTGGATCCCCAGCAGCCCTGCTTCGGATTGGCTGTGTGCTCCTGGGCAAGTCTCTCAGCCTCCCTGAGCCTCCATTCCTCACCTGCACGAGGAAGGCACCGAGCGCTGCCGCACAGGTCTGCAATGAGGCCTGGAGCCTGGGACACAGGAAGGGTTCAGTAAACGCCAGCTTCCCTGCCTGCCTTCCCAGGTAGACAGGGAGGCAGGGAGCGTGCGGCCTGGGGTACACCCAGCCTCCAGCTCCCACGGGCAGAATCTGGCATAAAAGGACACCTGAGCCGGGGGAAGCAGGTGACGTTGCGTCAGGGCATGAGGGCTGTCGAGCAGACCTGGAGTAACAGCTCTGAGGCTTCTAAATCCAGCCCAGGCCAGGCCTACTGGGTCCCTCCCCCTGCATGAAGGAGACAGATTTCAACACCAGGGACCCAGGAGCACCCTGGGAAGTAAACACCCAAATACCAAACATACCAGACATTCCCCCATATAAACAAGCTGCACTGGGCAGTCCCTCCCCACTCCCCTGCACCCCCCCTCCCCCCCCCCCCTTCTACCAACAAAAAAGTAGGGCAGTCCTGGGACAAGATCTCACTGGGCATGCCAGCCAGCCTGGGCCCATGAATCCCTCTGCCTCTTCCCACCCCTGTAGGAGGAACGAGGAAACCCCAGGGCCCTTGTCCAATACCCCTGCTGACCCCCTGCAACCCACAGGGGCCAGGCCCTCCTAACCAGCATCTCCCCTGGGGCTGAGCTGTTGGGAGATCTTCTCTAGCCAGGCCCTTCTGCTCCTAATGCCAAGGTCTTGACTTCAGCTGTGAAATATTGGACAGTTTCTGTGAACACAAGACAGGGCCATAAGGGAAAAGTCAAGACAAATGGTCAGCCTAAGGCTGCAGTTGCAAACTCAAGTCACCTCCAAGGGCCAAGTGAGTAACCATGAGTGAGGGAGTAGGGCTAGATGGGGCCATGGCCTCTCAACTAGCCCCAGGGCAATGCAGGCTCAGTGGTGTCAAACCTCTCAAGTTTTCAAGACGAGCTGAAAATGTGGATTTTTAAGTTAACTCCCCATTTGTAATGTTGGCAACTAATTCCATTTGGAAAAGGACACAGAGTGAGCCAAACAAAACACATCTGTGGGCTGCTAATTTATGACCCTTGGCAAGCGACCCCACAGGGGTTGGTCATCAGACACCTGGTCCTAGCCACCGCGGTGCTCTATTCCGCATGACCTTGGGCCAGTCAGCTCATCTCTCCTGTCCTGAGGCTCATGGGTAACAAACACAATAGCTTCCACTTCTCACTAACCTTCAAGCACCTCTGCAAGATGGGTAATAGGGATCTCATTTTACTCTCCATCCCCAAGGTGAAGTGTCTGCCCCAGGTCGCCCAGCTGGGAAAAGACAGGGATTCCACTCCATTGCATCATGCTTCCTTCCAATGGACGGGCTGGACTAAAATCTCCGACCCCACTCTGACATCCATGGGTTTTCATTCATTTGCTCTTCGGGGGCAGTGTTGGCTTATCAACACCTCCCCCGCCCCAATTAAGAGGTTTCAGAAATAGTCACTTCAGAGCCAGAAAGGGGCTCCTGGCAAGCCCCCAGGCCAATCTCTAGATTTTACAGATGAGGAAACTGAGGTCCAGGGAAGGGAGAGGATTGTTCCAAGGCTCACACTTGAGGACAGGACCTGAGTCCTCGTGACCAAGTCCATAGGACAGTGCTGGTCCAACCGCCGGGGCTTGCTGGCTCCACCTGACTGCGCATCACTCCCTCTCCCTGGAATTTTCCTACTTCTCTGACCTCTCCTGTCTGTCTCTTGCCTGGGATCCTTTTCCAGAGCCCTCTCCTTGGCCTGCTGCTTCCCTCACACACCACCTATGGATCACCATTTCCATGTGGTTTCCATCGCCACCTACACAACAATGCCAACCAAATTTTATTTTCAGACCCATACAGCCAACTGGCAGTTGGACATTCAACTTGGATGTCACTCAGCCCCTCAAAGTCTGTATCTTCAATTGGTGACTTTGTCTCTGTTCTCCACCCCACTGGTACCACTGCTCACCCATCCACTGGAATTAGAAACTCAGGACCTACTCCTCACCTGTCCCTCTCCTTATTCCCAATTCTGACCATACAGGGCACCCAATTCTACATCCTACATCTTCCTCAGAGCTGCTCCCCACTCTCCATCCCCTTTACTACCTTCCAGGCCTCCTCTCTCTCCTGGACCACCTCCTGAGTGACCTCCTGACCTTGCAGGACCATCCTCCATCAAAGGCATCCCGAGGGATCTTTCTAAAATGCAAATCTGATCCAGTTATTGGCCTTGGCGATGGGCGGGGGCGGGGGGGGGGGGGGTCATTATCTTCAAGCCCAAGCTCCTTAATGAGTCAAGCAAGGCTCCTCATGACTTGTTCCTCCTGCTATGTTCTCACCTCCTGTCATTCGCTCCCCTACACTCCATGTTCCTACAGTACTAAGCCTCTTTTTACCCTACACTCCCCTAGCTTCAAGCCTTTGCCCCTGCTGTCCCCTTGAGTTACTCTAGGCCTGTACATTCAGCTCAAGCATCACCACCTATAGGAAGCCCTCCTTGATGCTCATCCCCTCCAGGGCCAGGGAGGTGTCCCTCTGCTCTGGGCTCCCATAGAACTCTGAGCTTATCTGGCCCCTACTGTGCTGTATTCTAGACTCAATTCCTACCTCCCCTACTAAACTGGGAGTTCCATGAGGGCACAGTCTGTGTCTGCTCTTTTTGTGTGCCCAGAACCTTGCTAAGCGTGTGACCATCGGTAATGTTCAACAAACTTTTGCTAAAGGGAGGCCTGATCCACAGAATTGGTGACCTGGACAAAACCCAGGACTCCTGCCCCCAAATCTGGTGTCCTTTCCACTTCAACTGCCCCCGATGCCAGGCTCTAATCAAACACAGTCACCTACAAACACCCCACACACTGGATGCCATGCTCACTCAAAGCCTCAAACCAGCCGAGCCAACCACCAGGTGACGGCTCTGAACAAGAGCTGGCAGCGGCGAGGGCTCCACCTGCCAAGATGATTCACTCAGCTCCCCTGGCTGGGGGCGCAGGTGGATAAGCAACCGCTCGGTGCAGTTGGCATCTGCAGGAAGCGGTGGGGAGCAGCAGGGCTGTCCGCTGAGCTCTATCCTGAGGTTCTGGGACTGAGAAGACCTAGAGGTCCTAGGCGCCTGCGGCACCCGCAGCCCAGGGACTTGAGTTCAGAGAAAGGGAGTGAGTCTGCCCAGGTCCCTAGGTCAGGCAGTGACAGTACCAACCAGAGCACGCTGCTTTCTGCAGAGGCAGGGAGCGCCTTCTTTATGAACAGAAAGCCTGACTCTGCTGTCATTGGGCATCAGAGCCCACAGGGGGATCCATCCGAAAGGCTTCTCAGTCTGCTCACATCTCAGCAGGATGCAGCATTGACCTTGGCCCTCCCAGCCCACCCCCTTCAGTGAAAACCTTCTCCAGGGTTCAGAGAACCCATAAGACAATAGGCCGCTGGGGCTCAGGGCTGGTTTACAGGAACAGAACAGGGAGAGGCCACTCTCTCAGAAAGCACTGGGGGACAGCTCGCTAGTCTCCACTGCTGAGAAAAGACGGCATTGTGTTCGGAACAAAGCCCCACAAAGCCGCTGGCAGGGTGACACCCGTTTGCGGATGGTCCTGTTAAGGACAGAGCAAACACTGTGACTACAAAAGTGAGGTAGAGGCCAGGAGACAAGGAAAAATCACCCTGGCGCGGGCAGAAAAGCTAACATTGAAGAGAAAAGGGGACTGTGATTAACTGGAAGTTCTTTTGCTGGAGAAAAGCTATTTGGAGAACGATGGCTCTTTTTTGTTGAAATATGTCTATTTCAGGCCCATTTTGTACTTATGGTTTAGTTGAGGTTTCGTTTCCCAGTAGGCAATCAACCGGTTTTCTTGCCCAGTTGACAATCGCTTCCAAAGATGAGAAAAGGAGAGAAATGGTGACCCTGACAAGGCTCTCCCCACCTCCAAAAGACTGGTACAAAGCAGGCTGTATCTGGCTTCAGAGAAAAAAATCTGTTTTCTTTTCAAAAAGAGTTAATAAGACAGTGGAAACTGAGTCTTCAACAATAACACAAACAAGCAGTGTAATACACCTTGATTGCACTGGGGCAAAAACACACACAAAACAAAATAAAACCACCTGAAAAACAGAGGCAGGAGCTCCTGCAAAACAACCACTTATAATTCAATGAAAATGCGGTTGTTGCAAAGAATATCTATGAACAGGGACATTCTGAAAGCCCCGAGTTCGCCAACATGGGAGAATATTTCAAGTCCCACCATCCTATTAAAGCCTAGGAAGTCATTTGTCTTTCATCGTGAAGGTGAAAGCCAAGGTCCTTGGCTTAATTATTCTCCACCAACGCAGTTCCGTTTATCTGTATGCAGGCTGTGCAGCTAACATACGGAGTTCAGCCAACTTCTTTCAGGCACAAGGCACAGATAACAGACAAATCGCTGAGCAGAACCAGCGACCTCTACTTTGAGGGTACTGAGCTAGTAAAAATCCCACCCAGGTGACGTGGCCAAACGAATTCACAACCAGGGATGCCTGGCTTGGAGGATGGAAAAATGACTTCATCATGAATGATGTATGTGATGAAGTCGATACACATAAAGTTCAGAGATGGGGGAAGGGCTTCAGAGCACCCAGGCAGACTGGGGAGGAGGAGGAGGCACAGAGCAGAAATCTCCCTCCCCTCGCCCCCCCAGTTCTTAGACCAGAGCTGCTGAGAACTCCCAGCAAATGGAGGCTGCTTTGGCATCAGAACAGTCTGTCTGATTCTCCCTTCTTTAACAAAAAAGAAGCTGGCCTACTGATAAACGCGGCAGCTTAATTAATTAGGAAGTCCCTTAGGATGTGAATGCTGTCAGCAGGGAGGATCTCTAACCTGGAAATAACTGCTTTGGAAATGCTTCAGTGTTTGCTGACTCGGAGCAACCTTGCCTTACAAAGATCCGGGTACCACACGCGTTAATGAATATCTGATGGTGTGAGGGTCCCTCCAGGAAGCTTAAGATAGGTTTGGAGAAAAATGTGGTGCTGGATCCTTGAAGCCATTCTCAGAGACATCATTCACAGTCAGAGCTGGGACGTTTAGGTCCTCTAAACGCAGCGTCGCCTGGAGGACTTGTTACATCACAGGTTTCTGGGCACACCGGCTGGAGGGTCGGCTTCAGACCCAAGAATGTGCACTTCTGACACGCTCCCAGAGGCTGGCGCCGCTGGCCTGCGGACCCCGCTCTGAGTAGTGCTGATGTAAGCCAGTGGATTTCAGATTGGTTTCAGCAGTAGAAGGCTCTTGTTGAAATGATACCATAATATATTAAATAGATAAAGGCCGTATTTGAGGGGCTCACAGTTGTATTATATACTTATAGTCCATCAGTACAATGAGTTGTGGTTGATGCCTTTAACTCAGAGGTTATGGGGGATGGTTACAGATTTCTGACAGCCTCAGAATCCAAATTATTTGTCTTATGTTTTCCTTGCACACACAGATCAGTAGTTACAAGCAGTGTGTGTGTGTGTATATATATGGATATATGTACACACACATACAGTCATGTGTTGCATAACGTTTTGGTCATTGATGAATCGCATCATGATGGTGGCCCAATAAGATTATAGGGGAGTTGAAATATTCCTATTGCCTAGTGATGTCATAGCCGTCATAACACTGTAGCACAAAGCATTACTCAGGTGTTTGTGGTGATGCTGGTGTAAACAAACCTATTGTACTGCCAATTGTATAAAAATATAGCACGTACAATTATGCATAGTACACAGCATTTGATAATGGTAATAAACGACTATGTTACTAGTGTATGCATTTACTATACTTTTTATCATTATTTTAGCGTGTACGTTTTCTACTTATAAAGTTTGCTGTAAAAGAGTATGCTGTGTTATGCTGACAGCAGCCTCACACATCTTGTGTTTACTTTGTGTCTTGACTGCCTCATTTTCTTTTGTGTTTGACCTACTCTTATGTTGTTTTCTACGAAAACATGCTGTACAGGCTTGTAGCCTAGAAGCAATAGGCTATCCCACATAGCCTAGGTGTGTAGTAGGCTGTACCATCCAGGTTTGTGTAAGTGCCCTCGATGATGTTCGCACAATGACGAGATGGCCTAACGACGCATTTCTCAGAACCTATCCCCGTCATTCCTTAAGCAGCGCTTGGCTGTATATGTAAATAATGTTTTATCACCTGGCCTTCACTCTCAGGATGCTCATCAGTTAAAGGAAAGTAGCAGGAAGAGCTTTGTTCAGAAGTCTATGCAAAATAGATTATGCTGGCACCAGAGGTCACCTTGGCGGTGCTCTCCAAGGTGTTAGGTTTGATAACTAATAGGTATGGGCATGTGTGTGGATTTTGCTTTCTTAAAAAAAGCAAAAACAAATAGATAAAGTTATGCTCTAAAAATGAGACCCTAGCAACTTACTTCATCTCTCTGAGCCTTGATTCCCTAACAACTAATAATACTAATAACACCTACCCCATAGAGTTATTGAACAGATCAAAGGAGATCATTTCTATAAAAGTAGCTTGCAAACCATAAAGTGCATTGCTCAAATGAGCCTTCTGTCCTGAACGCAGATATCCTCATTCCTTCAAAGACTTGCGCCAGTTTATACTGTACCAGGGGTTTCAACCAATGGCTAGAACCACCTGCCGGCCCCACCCAGACCAACTGAATCAGAATCTCTGGGCTCCACGTCAATATTTTTTTAACTGCTCTCCAGGGGACTCTAATGAGTAGCCAGGATTACTCCATATTTCCTCCTGAGTTCCATACAAAATCCTGCCAAATTGCTCTCATTGCTTCTAGATGGCCACTAGCAATAAAAAGAAAGAGGAGAAAATGCCCCTAACCAGAGTCTGACTTTTCCACTGCTGTTGGCCGGAAAGAGGATTTTAATAACTACAGCTACTAATTCTGGAGCACCCATAGATGCTAGGCGATTTACATAAATTATCCCTTTTAATCCTCCCCACACCTCTGTGAGGTAGATATCATTCTTCCCTGTTTCTAAAATAGCTTTGCCCTGGTCGGTGTGACTCAGTGGTTGAGCGTTGACCTATAACCAGAAAGTTATGGTTCGATTCCCGGTCAGGGCTCATGCCTAGGTTGTGGGCTTGATCCCCAGAGTGGGGTATGCAGGAGGCAGTCGATCAGTGATTCTCTCTCATCGCTGATGTTTCTATCTCTCCCTCTCTGAAATCAATAAAAATATTTTTTAAAAATAAAATAGCTTTATTGAGATACCACATACTATACAATTCGCCCACTTAAAGTATAAAATTCAACAGCTTTTAGTACCTTCACAAAGTTGTGAGTATCACTGCAATCATTTTTAGAATATTTTCATCACCTCCAAAAAACACCCCACACCTCTTAGCTGCACCCCACACACAACTTCTCCCATCTCTCCCAGCCCTAGGCACCAGGTACCTGGTTTTCCTTTCTGTCTCTATGGGTTTGCCTATTCTGGACATCTCACATCAATGGAATCCTGCAATATGTGGTCCTCTGTGACTGGCTTCTTTCACTTAACGTAATGTCTTCAAGGTTCATGCATGTAGTGTGGATCAGTGCTTTATTCCTTTGTATGGTCAAATATCCCACTGTATGGACATATCGTATTTTATCTATGCATTCGTCATTCATTGGACATTTGGGTTGTTTCCATTTTGGAGAGATTATGAATAACACGGCTGTGAACATTCACGTACAAGTTTTTGTGTGAGCATGTTCTCCTTTCTATTGGCTGTATACCTGGGAGTGTAACTGCTGTCATATGGTATGGGTCTATGTTTAGCCTTTTGAAGAGCTGCCAGACCCAAAGTGGTTGCACCATTCGACATTCCTGCCAGCAGCTGGAGGGTTACCGCTTCTCCCATCTTCACCAACACTTGTGATATCTGTCCTTTCTGATTACAGCCACCCTCGTGGGTGTGAAGTGGGATCTCACTGTGGTTCTGCTTTGCTTTGATGGCTAATGATGCTGAGCATCGCTTCCTGTGCTTCTTAGCCATTCACATATCTTGGGAGAAATGTGCTTTCAGACACTCTGCCTATTTTCTAATTGGCCTACTTGTCTTTCTATTTACTGAGTTGCAATAGTTCTTTACATAGTCTAGATCAGTGATGGGCAACCTTTTGAGCTTGGTGTGTCAAACTTCGCCAAAAAACTGAGCATAACTCGGGTAGTGTGTCACTTTGAGGAAAAAACATTATTTCGCAAATGTTTCATCCTCAGGAGCGGCAAATGTTTCATCCTCGGCATGCGGCCGCCTCAGCGGCCGCGTGTCATCAGAAATGGCTACGCGTGTCAGTGCTGACACGCGTGTCATAGGTTCGCCATCACTGGTCTAGATACAAGTTCCTTATCAGATCTATAATCTGCAAAAAATGTTCTCGTATTCTGTAGACTCTCTTTTTGCATTGTGTCCTTTAAAGCACAAAGTTTTCCATTTTGATGATGTCCAACGTATCCATCTTTTATTTTGTTGCTTGTGTTTTTTGTGTCATATCTAATCCAAGGTCAAAGATTGATGGCTGTTTCCTTCCAAGAGTTTTGCAGTTTTAGCTCTTACATTAGGTCTTTGATCCATTTTGAGTTAATTTTTGTATATGTTGTCAGGTAGGGGTCTAGCTCCCCGCCCCACACACCTTTATAATGGAGGAAATGGAAGCTCAAACGGCCAGTTACCTTTCCAGAGCTACAGCAGCCCTGCGTTGCGGCACTGCTTCCAAAGAGCCAAGGTTTGCTCTTGGTGGTGGTTGGGAGAGGAGGAAGGGGAAGAGCTATGGAGGCAGATCCCCCAGAGGAGCTTGCCACCCAGTACATGCACATCCTCTCTTCTTAGTACAGGGACCCAGCCACTGAACCGAGCACAATGAGCACCAGCACAGGGCAGGATGTGAGCAGCGTCAAGGGGTCGCTAAACCCAGAGGAGGCCTGTGAACTCGCTCCCAGCACCTCTGCAGCCTGCTCTAATCGGCCCAAAGGTCCTCCTAATCACTGAGCTCTAGCCTCAGGCCAGGTTATCTGTGTCTTTTGTTTTTTTTGTGTGTTTGGTGGTGGTTGTTGTGAATCCTCGCCAGAGGGTATGTTTGCATTGATTTTTTTTTTTTTTTAAGGGAGAGAAACATTAATGTGAGAGAGAAACATTGATCAGTTGCCTCGACTGTGCACCCTGACCAGGGATCCAACACACAACCTAGGCATGTGCCCTAATTAGAACTCGAACCACAACCTTTTGGTGCACAGGACACGCTCCAACCAACGGAGCCACCCAGCCAGGGCTGTCTTGTGTCTTTTGGACACAGAAGAGGGGAAAGAGACTCGGCTGACTCCAGAGTTGTTCAGCCAGAGGAGGTCACCTGTGAGAGGACTCAGTTAGTTTCCCAACCCTGAGTCCTTGTTGACAGTGGATCTGGAGACACCAAAGTAAGATGACCAGCACTGACAGGAAAGGCCACTTGGAAGTGCTGTTAAAAAATTGATGGTTCTTGCCCAGCTGGTGTGGCTCAGAGGTTAAGCATCGACCTATGAACCAGGAGATCACGGTTCGGTTCCCAGTCAGGGCACATGCCTGGGTTATGGTATGGGCTCCATCCCCAGTGTGGGGCGTACAGGAGGCAACCAATCAATGATTCCCTCTCATCAATGATGTTTCTATCTCTCTCTTCCCCTCCCTTCCTCTCTGAAATCAATAAAAAAAAAATTTTTTTTCCCCAAAAATTGATGGTTCTGGAAATCCAGCAATGACCTTAACACATGGGAAACAAGATAAGAGGTTACACGAGGCAGCTGAGGGGAAACCAGCGGGCTGAAGAGCCTTCTCATTTACAGTTTGTGTGGAAACGACAACTCGGCTGCATCTAATCTGCATAAACAACCAGAAACAGGAAGGTCTGCTCACTCTCCTGAAACCCAGGTTACAGGCACAACACGCTGGAAAGGCCGACGCGGTCAGACTTTGTCGTGTCACTCTCTGCAAACGGACTCAGTCTTCCTAAAGTCAGTTACCGATGCCCCGCGCTGTCGTCAGTCATCCTTACACACGGATGAAAAAGCAGATGCTCAGAAAGACCAGCTGACTTGCCCAGGGTCATACAGAGAGCGAGCGAAGGAGCCAGACTCTGAACCCAGAAGCTGGACCCAAGCCCAGAGCTCTTCCCAGGCCCCAGAAGCAGTGCCTCTGGGTAGAAGCCAGGATGGTGTCCTGCTCCCATGACACCTGGGCCCCTCCACACACTCAGGCCGCTCACCACCTCCAAGGGCAAAGCGCCCTCAAGGAAATGAGAGCCCGAGTAACAGTGTTTGAATAAATTATAAAACTAATTTGCATAATTGACACATTCGAAAAGTAAATCATAATCACATCTCACACTTCTTGTGCATCTCAGTAAGTGCCAGGCATTATGGGAAACCCTTTAGCCACATGCATTCATTTAATCATCACAGCAACACTGAGAGGTCGGGACTAATATTATTCCCATCTTTAAGACAGAGACGCTAAGAAAGCAGTGCAGGACTCTCTGAACTTTCCAGAGGTGTTTGATTTCTGCTAAGAACATACATGTCCAGCCATATCCCCACCATCAGCTCTCCAAGGTGACCCCATGCGAGGATGACAGCAGGGATGGCCAACCTCTGATGTTAAATAAGAGCTTCAGAACCCCTGTGAGTGCTTAGGGCATAGTCTCAAATCAGACGCAATTCCACAGGGGGCAGTGTTAAACAGTCATAGCTGCTCTGAGCTATCACTCATTCTCCTTCAAATTAAACTATCAAAGGGGGGAAAAAGCTAACAGCTTTTTAAAATGTGCTAACAAAGTGACGGAATTAAAGTGGAAATTCAGGATTTCAAAGACGAGTCAGGAGATTCTGTTCCAAGAGAGGGACAGATTGGCTCTCTCTGCCAAACAGGCAGGAGACAGAAAAAGCGTCTGAGTCAGGGGGAAGCAGGCCAGCGCCATTCCGGAGAGCCGCAAATTAAAAACCAATTATGCAAGGCTTGCTAAAAAATCTCAGTGGGCTGCCTTTATGTGTTAAATCACTAAAAACACAAGCATGCTCACGCCAACATTTACCCAGCACGTCAGCTGGTTGGGGGCAACTTTTTATGCTCAGGCCAAACATGCTGAACATTTTGGTCTTTTTGGTGGCATGAACTCTGGAGAACCACCTGTGGCTGCGAGTGAGCACACCTTCCAGGGCCACCCTACAGTCCACAGGTTCAAATTCACGTTTCCTGCAAAGGTGAAAACTTTCTAAATGTCCTCAGAGACCCTGGAGAAGTTGGAAAATGACCAGTGCAAAATCCACAGACAGCTAAGTCTCCTCTCGGGCTCTGAGGACCTGGGGAACGAGGACCTGGGAACGAGGACCTGGGGGATGAGGACCTGGGGGATGAGGACCTGGGGAATGAGGACCTGGGAACGAGGACCTGGGGGATGAGGACCTGGGGGATGAGGACCTGGGGAATGAGGACCTGGGGGATGAGGACCTGGGGGATGAGGACCTGGGGAATGAGGACCTGGGAACGAGGACCTGGGGAATGAGGACCTGGGGGATGAGGACCTGGGGAATGAGGACCTGGGAACGAGGACCTGGGGAATGAGGACCTGGGGGATGAGGACCTGGGGAATGAGGACCTGGGAACGAGGACCTGGGGAATGAGGACCTGGGAACGAGGACCTGGGGAATGAGGACCTGGGAACGAGGACCTGGGAACGAGGACCTGGGGAATGAGGACCTGGGAACGAGGACCTGGGGAATATGCGCTGGAAGGGCAGTCTGCGATGGAATGCACAGAATCCTGAAGGTGAGGCCCTCGGAATGTGCCCTGACAAGGATCAGAAGAGCCTGAGGAGATGTATAATGAACAAGGTCTTCCCTGAGCTTCCTAAACATACCGATTCCCGGGACTGCCCTCAGACATTCTGAGTCCATGGGCCTGAGCGGGGTCTGAAATTTTTATTTATAAGAAATTCCCCAAGAGGTTTTGGTGATCAGCCAAGTTTGGGAATAGTTGGTTGGGTTTTCATTGTGTTTTTTTTTTTTCTGCCTCAAGTCGCTCAAGTTCAGAAACAGAAAAGCAAATGGACAATGCTTGGAGGTAAGAATGGAGAGATATAGAAATCAAGGCAGAGGACGTGTAAGTGGCTTGCCAAGCTGACACAGCTAATTCATGTTCAAAACAACAAGCCTACATATAAAACTACAGTCTATGCAAGGCAGCGCACACAGGCTGGTGGAAATAAAAAGAAACGTAAGATCTAGTCCCGACCCTTGGGACCTACAAACAGGACTCAAACTCAAAAGCAGGCTGGTGACATGGTGTGAAGTGGGCTGGGTATAAGGCAAGAGGGAGCAGTGGGGTCTGTGGTCAACTGAAGACTGCATGCTGATACAGTGAGCATCTACCACCCAGCAGTAGCTTTCATTGCATATAAGGGTGTGGGCCTAGAGTGGCCAGATAGTCTGGTTTTTTAAAAGAAGCCAGAAAGTTCACATTTCCTGGCTTTTAAATATAGCAACTCATTCAATTTTTTTAAAAAAAAAATACTGTGAGGGCCAACAAGATTCATCTGTAGGCTGACTCCTGCCCATGGAATGACAGTTTGCAGCCTCTTTCCTAAAAGGTCATCCAGTCCAACTTCCCTTGAACTTGAGACCCCTCTAGAGCCCTGCAGTGGCACAGAGAGTGAGGGGTCCCATCTAGCAGGTGGTTAAGTAAGTGCCTGGTTTGTACATGAGTGTGGAAGGGTGGGACGTGTGGCCTTCCCATCTGCCCCCTGCCCCCACCAGCCACACTGAAAATGCATTCCAAGCTCAGAGGCAGGGTGCGGCCCCTGCAGCCACAGCAGCCCACTCATAGATGACCCAGGAAGGACCACAATCTTCAGGCCAATGGGGACTGGTTAAGGAGTCCAGCTGGAACGGGCTACAGAATAAAATGTGTAGAAAGAAAAGCTCTAGAGAAAGCCAGGGAGCAAAACTGTCTTGAGAAGGAATATTGGAAAGGAAAGAACAAAAAGGCAAGGAAGAAGAGGAAGAGGTGGGTGGAGAGAGGTAGAAGAGGGTAAAGAGGGGATAAATGGTGATGGAAGGGGACTTGATTTGGGGTGGTGAACATACAATACAATATACAGATGATGTGTTATAGAACTGTACACCTGCAACCTATATAATTAACCAATGTCACCCCAATCAATTCAACTTCTTTAAAAAGGCAAGAAAGAAGCATGTGCTCACTCTAAATATCCCATAACCCAAAATATAGCATCCCCAGATCCTAGCCAGCCATCGAAACCAGCAGTCTGCCCACTCGCCACCCACCTGGTCTGCTTAATTTTTCTTCACAATATTGCCTACTCCATGACCTTTTATTTCTGGATGCCCCCACTACACTACACAGTTCCAAGAGAAAGGGGGGGGGGGGGAGCTTGTCTACTCTGTTTATGGTTCAGTTCCCAGTGTCTGGCACAGTGTCTGGCACACAGTAGGTGTGCTTAGCAAATATCTGTTGGACAAATGGACTGCAGGCAAGCAGTTGGCACCAAAACAGTTTAGCATTATGTGTCAACCACCTAATAATAACATCAGCACAAAACACCTATCGTTTAACTTAATGCATCCAGTGTTCTTTTACCAAATTGCTTCGTGGATTTGCACATGGCCCCAGAGACTACCGGTCTCCGCGAGGTGGACAGTCCAAGAGCCTGCTCTGACCGGGCTGCCTGCGCGGCCGCTCAGCCCACTCGCTCTCCAAGCCTGGGAGACAATGCGGCCACAGAACTGCCAGACTCAGCACTAATGGGGCCATGTCATCAAAATGATCCAATGTTCCGGGCCGGGCTCATTCCACCCCACCCCCTTCCTCAACCTGATAGAGAGGCAGCCGCAGCATAAGGTTAATAAAGCTTTGGCTCTGAAGTCAGCTTTCCAGCTGCATGACCTTGGCCCTCTCCAAGCCTTGTTAACCTCCTCCATCATGTGGGCATAACAATCATAATAGTAACAGCAATTACTTCCAAGGGTTCTTGTGCAAGTTCAATGAGACGTTTCACAAAGAGTGTCCAGGACGGTGCCTGCTGCTTGGCTCAGTGCATCCGAGACGTGGCTATTGCAGCAGCAGCCTCGTCATCACCCCGGACTCCAGTTTTGCCACTTTCCTGAGTGACTTGACCCCCCTCCTCCTTGGACCTCATATTCCTCTTCTCTAACATGGGAAAAACCCAGTCACCAGGATGGATCAGGAAAGGAATAAACGAGATCATGCAGGTTAAACAGCACACGTCCTAGTATATAGTCAATATTTTATAATTCAAGGAACTTTACTAAAATGCCTGTGTGAAAATCCACCGAAGGCAGTTTGCCATATGCAAAGAAGTATTTGGGGCATGAGGTTCTGCAGCGACAAGGTTCTCCCCCCACCGCTTTCTGTGGTAGTTGCTCTAAGAGTAAGCACCAGCACCCCAAACCACCCACCCCTGCTGGAAACCAATCATTGTCACTAAGAGAGAAATGTGAAAAGGGAATCCGGATGGCTGGTCAACCTTAATTGCTCTGAAAGGACGGAGCTGATCACCCATTGTTTAGTTGAGACTTTGGTAGCTAAAGCAGCCTCCACCTGTTAGTCGTATGTAAATTCTTGCTGATCGGCTATTATTGGAACTTCTTGCCTAAAGGATATGGGTGTATCTCATAACCTTAATAAAAGGGATAGCAAAGCCAGAGCGGTGTGTAGTCCTCCCCCTAGAGGTGGACTCCCGCCTGGCCCCCCATTTCCCAAATTAATTCTTTTCCAGTCTCTCTTCATTTGTGTGCGGCCTTCTCCAGAACCTGAACCCTGAACCGGGACCCTGAACCACGTGGGATGTGAAAGGGGCTCCCACACACCCCCTTGAGTTGAACCCAGAAAGCATTTGGAGGTCAGTTCCCAGTGCAGGGCTGACCTTACCTCCCGCCAGCACAGTCTACTTTGCCCCCCCCCTCCCCCCCGCCCGCGATGCTGCAGGGCGACAGGAGGGAGAGGCATGCAAATGCGCCCCGGCAGTGGCTGGTTACTTCACGGCCCGGATGGCGCGTGTTTGTGGGCGCCTGTGAAGACAGCACTCACAGGTACAGGGCATATGCCACCAATGTGGGGGAGGCTGCGAAATGTAAAAAATACTCAACCCAAATAAAGGCCTCCCCCACCCCCACCCCCACCCCCACCCCCACCCCCACCAAAAAAGGAAGGGTTCTCCAGCACCTTTTGTAGAGGGAAGAGGTGGTAACTCCACTTCCCAGGCTAATCCCTGGTGGGCCAGCCCCTGACGAAGGCTTTCATAAACACTGAAGCCTCCTCAGCAGCCCAGTGATGCCCCTCGGGCACTGGTTTAACGGGTGATTATACTGTGGAATGACCCCTGCAATTGCTGCTTTCGAGATATGAGCCTGGGAAGGTGAATAGCAAGGGACCAAAGGCAAGGGCCCTCGGGAAAGAAAACGGAAGTCCCCAGTGCAGGGTGAGCATTAGTGCTGGGAACGCCCCCAGCCCACTTTCCCAGGGCTTGCGATTTGGCCAAAGGCCTGAGGTCCCCACCCGACAGCATAGCTGCCCACCTGGAAGGGAGAAGGAGCCAAGTGCTATCGACAGCACGTTGATCTGCAACGTTCATTCACAAGAATGTCATTACCGTCAACTCTCATCTTGAAATCATTAGTGGGCATCTATAATGCACCTAATCCAGGTGTCCCGAGTGCAAATGTCTACAATAGGGGCCAAGCAGTTAAGTAAATGAAGGCAGCTGGTGGTAACCAAAGCAAAACCGACAGTGGAAGAAAAATGTAGATAATAGGGAGGTGTGGGGGCCTGTGGCAAACGGGAAAGAGGAAAGACGTGAGGGGGTCTCGGCATTCCGTGTAGCTGTTGCCATGCCAGAACAGGGCACCTGTGAGCAGATCTTTCAAGTTTTGATTAAAGTCCAACTTTTTTTAAGTGAAGTGTTGCTTCAAGTTTCTTTTAAAACATTGTGCAGGCCAAACAAAACACATCTGAGAGCCGGATCCAGAATGCCAATGGCCAGTTTGCCACCCCTGGCCAAGCCCCCAGTGGCCCTTCTCCGCAGTTTTTAATGGTATTCCTGGGGAGAGTGAGGGCCGAGCAGTAGCCGCATAACGTCCCCAACTCTCCTCTGCCAGGACCCAGTCACCTTTCTCCACGCAAGAGCCCCTCTGTTTGGAATGTCCAGCCCTCCGAGCTCCAACCTAAAGCATGAGCCCCCTCCAGGGCACCTTTGCCTGTGAATGCTCCTCATCAGAACTGCTGAGCACCTGATACGCAGCTGCTTCCCACGTCCTGTCCCCCACACCTGTCCCCAGCCACCTCTCCCCTCCCACCACTGGCTCCTTCTCCCTTCCAGGCGGGCAGCTATTCCGTCAAGCCTTTGGCCAAATCACAAGCCCTGGGAAAGTGGGCTGGGGGCGTTCCCAGCACTAATGCTCACCCTGCACTGGGGACTTCTGCTTCTCACCAGTCCCCAGGGAAAAGCAGCTCTTCTGCCAGCGAGGCTCATGAGAGCGACAGCTGCAAGGGACCCGAGGAGGGAGTGCTCCATGTGTGGGTCCCCTGCAAACATCTAAGGCAGACGATATGGGTGTCTGAGGCCAAGCCCAGCTCTGGCAGCTCCTTGAGAAGACAGGCCACACCATCCTTCCTCCAAGTTCCCACGTTCAGCTGCAGCCTGGGGCCAAGGGTGTTAGAGCAATGACATGACTAACGATGGTTTTCAAGATAACGCAATATTAGTGTTCTCTTGTATACTTTTCAAAGCATGTGCACAGTTCCACGATCTCCCTTGATCCTCCCGACACCCCAGAGAGACTGCCAATATATTACTATTACTATTATTATTTTTAAAGTTATCGCATTTTTTATTTTTTTTAATCCTCACCCGAGGACATTCTGAGGGGGTTGGGGGGAGGCATATCAATGCGAGAGAGAAACATCAATAAGTTGCCTTCTGTACACTCCCTGACTGGGGATCAAACCTGCATGTGTGTGCCCTGAGCAGGAATTGAACCAGCAACCTTTTGGTGCACGGGACAACGTTCAAACAACTGAGTCACTCCAGCTGGGCCCAATATGCTATTATTCATTTTTGTTATGAATCACTCTATCCTTGCCCCTCAAAGAATCAGAGAGGTTCGGCATCCTGTCCTCACCAGGGACCTCTCAAACTTTACCATGTCCATGAACTCCCCAGGGGAACTTATTAAAATGCAGACTCTATTTCAGAAGGTCTGGGGTGGAGCCTGAGCTTCTGCATTTTTCACAGGCCACCGGGTTGCATGGATGCCACTGGTCCTCAGACCCCACGATGAACAGCAACGCTGAGGTCACACAGCGGGTGTAGGGCTAGTCCCGCTCCTGGATGCTGCCTGAGAACAAGGCTCACTCACCTCACTTTTCACAGGTTGAGGCCTCTTGCCCAGTTTCACCTCCAGGAAGTGCAAAGGGGCGATCATGGCCCCAATGTTGCGGATGTCAGCGTATTTCAGCTCCTCTGCAGTCAGGGCCGAGCTGGGGAGTCCGGTCAGGGGGCCGAGCCCTGGCAGAGAGCCCGCAGTCACGGAAGGGTCCGGGATCTGCCCAGGCATCATAGCAGGAGTGGCAGTCCAGCCTGGAGTAGGCGGGAGGAGAAGACACGTGCTGTCAGCCAGAAGAAGAGCTATGAGGGGCTGAAGGCCCCATGTCTTGCCAGGACCTCATCCTTTCTTTCACTAATGTCCCCCTCACCCCTTCCCGTCCCAGTGTCTCTCTCTGCCCTTATTTTATTATAGAGGGAATCGTAATCCATTATTTCATATCAAGGTTTTCCTTGACACTTAAAGTAATGCTTAATCCAACTGTCGGCTCATTGATTCAGCATTCGCCATGTGCTCGGCACTGCGTAATCCGCCTACAGCCCCATAGGACTGGGTCAGTGCCCATGACACAGAGGAAAAAGCCGGAGCTTAGGAAGATAACTCACTCAAGACTGCACACAGTTAAAACTGGAAGAGCTGGGATTTAAACCACAACCTACTGCCTCCCAAGAGGATGGTTTATAACAGTGGAATCTCAAGCATCTTTGCACCTGTTTAAGAGGGAGCTATTTTGGGCCTGGCACGGTGCCTCCCCTCAAATCACACATCCCGTTCTGCATACTTGTTAAGACACCCTGAATATGAAATGAAGCAAATCGAAGTTAAAGGTGAGTGTGTGCCTCTGGTGTCTACGAGGAGGAGATTGAGGCAAAGGAGATGCAATTAATTAGCCTGTGCTTTCCCCAGCGGAGCCCAGTACCAGAAAAGTCCTCCGGTCTCCTGTTTCTCAAAGCAAACACGTATTCTGGCTGTGCCAGACCCAAAAGGTTTGCAAGGGAAGACAGATTCAGGCATGAAAGAAAGACAGAAATTAAACAGGTCAACGTGGAGAGAATTATTTCTTCCCTCTCTTTTCTGGGAGAAGCTCGTGGGTAAGAAGTGGTTACTTCAAGGCACAGCTGGCGGTGCAAAAAGCTCGTCTTCCAATAAAGCCAGACTTATTGGTCCCTGACAGGGCTCCTACCATTCATTCATTCGCCCACTTAACCACCCATCCATCGGACTATGAGCAAGAAGGCACATCCTTTCTCCCCATCCTGAGCACCCAGCGTCCCCCAGGCCATCTCAGAAAAGGATCTGAGACTCATTCTCATCAGCTTATAGTCTTAGGGCTGGAGGAGGCCCTGTGCTCATCTAAACCACATCCTCATTTTGCGCACGAGGAAGGTGAAGGTCAGAGAGGGTGAATGACTTGCCAGGGTCACACAGCTAGCACGGGAAAGAGCCAGAGCTGAACTCCTGGGCCCTGGATTTTTAGATCCTGCCCTTTTTCCCCTCCTGGGTTCCAAGGGAGTTAATGCAGAAGGGATGACCTTCTCCTAGCAGTTGTTCAGAGTGGAGGATCATTCTCCTGCACAGAGGACCCTCTACTTTGCCTCCCATGAAGATCCAGGTTTGGGAAGTTCCCTGAATAACCCCATGGCAGTTTGGGTGGGAGCCCCGACATAGAAATGACCCCTGAGACGTCAATGTGCTGTGACTCTCCCTAAGCCTGAGCTGGACTTGAGTCCAGGATCAGGAAGAGAGTCTCCCCTCTACTCCCTGGAGCTGGGCCTGCAATGCAGAGGCCCACAGGGTGCCACAGCAGGAGGCTGCTCCAGGGCATGGTGGATGAGCTGCCCGGCTCCCCAGGCTTCCTCCAGGGAAAACAAGAAAGGGGCCAGAGTGAGGACTCATTCCCGTGTGGCAAAGGGATGCCTGGCAGGCAGAAGGAGCTGGTGATAGGCTACCTGAGCCAAACTGACAAAGGAAACTCACATTTCCTTCTCAGAAGAGGAGAAAACCCTACAAAATCCCCTTTTCTAGACCTCAACAGATGCCCCAAGGAGTCAATGACCCCCAAAAAGATGCTTAATTGAGCTAAACAGACAGGAGATGTGAAGCTGGAATATGCTCTGTGCCTGGTGCTTCAGTTGAATACAAACCCCTAAGAGGGGCCGGGGGTGCCACACGCCAGCAATAATGCAGAGCAAAATCCCCTCCTTGGCCAGGAGCCCCCAAACCTCCCTGAACGGGAAGGACCCACTCCTGCATGGCAAAACGTGCCACGTGGCCACTGAGCGAATGGAGGGGTGATTTCAGGGGGAAAGCAGCAGTCATGGCTGGTTGACCCACATGACCCCGGCGTGTAGCATCATTTCTGGCACAAAAAGAGTAACCCACAACTACTTATTGAATTGTAAATACGTGAATGAAGGAAGGAACAAATGATAAACTCACGGTGGAACAAAGTTCAGTGAGTGAGGTCGGGATCTACCTCTGGAAGTCTGCATGCTCGTCACCAACCTCCAGATTGTTCGTTCCCACAGTAGGCCCCGAGAAAAACAGCCCAGAGGCTCCTGTGTGTTTCCCTGCCTAAGCCATCTCTGAGAGATGGAAGCCAGGCCCCACTGTTCCGGGAATGATAGGCTCTGCCTGCAGCTTCTGTTTATTTTCATACAGATGGTATAAATGAGACACTAACAAATGAGCCCAAAATATCTGCTACTGTGAAATCCCCCCTCCGAGAGGGGTAACCGCTCTCTGGGAGCAGCAGCCTCATAAATTCTTGCCATTCCTGCTTCCCTGTGAACCCAGCCCAATGACAAGCCTCACTCAGGGGATCAGGCTCCAGGCTTTCCTTTGCAGAAGCAAAAAAAAAATAAAAATAAAAATGCCCCTCTCTTTCCCTCCCCCGCCCCGAAGGGCGCCCCTCACTGCTCAGATACAAACCACAAAGTCCTTAACACATGCCATTCCTAGGAGACAACCACAACAGCTGACATTCACCAGTGAGAAGTCATCCTAATGGCAGAAGATGGAGGAGGTGGAGCGGCTGCCTCTCATAATTGGATCCTCATTAACTGGGAAGAGCTGGCTGATGATCCAAGGCTGCAAGGCAACTTTGGTGATATGAAAAATAAAACAATTTGATGTGATTTAGAGATCTATAAGGGGGGAGGGGGAGGGGAAGGGGGAGGGAGAGGGGGAGAGAGAGAGAGAGAGAGAGAGAGACAGAGACAGAGACAGAGACAGAGACAGAGACAGAGGCAGGGAACCAATAACAGCCAGGAGGAATTTACCCACTTCAAGGAAGACATAGGAAAGATGACAAGAGGTGAAATCATCTCCCAACTGGTTGTTCCATACGGAAACAATTTAGTAGGAAAAGGGGAACTAGGCACTAAAAGCTTTAGGGGAAGAACCCGGAGTTTTTTCCCCCCTTGAGGGCCCAGGAGGTCCAAAAGGCAGATAAACACCCTCCGTGTTTCCATTAGTAACTGGGATGCATAAAGAGCAAGTGCTATACATTGGCAGAAGACCAACATTGGCAAATGAAGCTTTTGCCTCAAAAGACAGGCTTAGAATCCAAAAAGACTTTGGCAATTTGGGACACTGACCAGGAACAACTTGGAAACTAGCCAAGGAAGAAAAACTGGGTAATGGACAGATCAAGATGGGACTGACAAGCAAGGCATGAAGAGGACAGAAAGCGTGCAGGAGGTCACAGCGAACGCTGCTGCTGAGCCCAAGAACATGAGTGATCTGATGCAGGTCCCTAAAAGCCAGCTTCGGAGAACCAGGGTCTGAGTGGGTCCATGGGGAAAGAACCTGAAGACCTGGTATTGGTATCTCTCCATTCTGACTTCCTCAGGGATGGCAGGCACACAGTCAGGGGTGCTGCCTTGGGTAAGCAGAAAAGCCAGGAAACATTTCAAGTCCAGAAAATGGACCCTATTGGGAGATATTAACATGAAACATCATTTTTTAGCTGACAGGAAAAAAAAAAGATACATGTAATTTGAGTTTTTCCCCTCTTTTCTTCTCTTGTTTCACTGTATGTAAATCTATAAAGTATATATTTTTAATGGGAGTATCTACAAATAACAGTCTTGCTTTGATGGATGAATTTTTATTAGAAAGTGCCAATAATTGGCATCTCCATCTAGAATGGCAAAGATGGGTTAAAAAAAAAAAAAGATAGGTTAAGAGAAAGTTAGGATCTGCATCATGAAAGTTAGGATCTGTCCATAGAAACAAAAGTTTAAGGGAGGTTTCAAATCCCTGGGCCTCTTTGAGAAGGTCAGCTCCCCTCCAGGCAAACAGCTAGCTAGGCTGGCATAAGGAGCCAGGAATGTGTGCGAGTGCAAGGTTCGAAATAGTGGAGGTGAGTGAGGACAGGTAAGGAGCAAGGGAGTTATTTCACAGGATCAGGCCCTAGGAGCACTAGTGGAGTTGGAAGAGCAGGTAGCCAGCCTGGCTGGTGTGACTAAATGATTTGAGCATCAACCTATGAACCAGGAGGTCACCGATTTGATTCCAGGTCAGGGCACATGCCCCAGTAGTGGGCTCGATCCCCAGTAGGGGGTGTGCAGGAGGCAATGATGTTTCTCATCAATGTCGATGATGTTTCTCATCAATGTTTCTATCTCTCTCCCTCTAAAAAAAAAAATAAAAACTCCTATATAATAAAAGGCTAATTTGCAAATCGACCGAATGGCAGAACGACCGGTTGCTGTGATGTGCACTGACCACCAGGGGGTAGACATTCAATGCAGGAGCTGCCCTCCGGTGGTTAGTGCACTCCCACAGGGGGAGTTCCGCTCAGCCAGAAGCCAGGCTCATGGCTGGAGAGTGCAGCAGCAGTGGCGGGAGCCTCTCCCACCTCCTCGGCAGCACTAAGGATGTCCGACTAATGGGGAGCAGGCCCAAGCAGCCAGTTGAACATCCCCTGAGGGCTCCTGGACTGCGAGAGGGTGCAGGCCGGGCTGAGGGACTCCCCTCCTCCCTGCCCCCCCCCCCCCCGCCCCAGTGCACAAATTTCGTGCACCGGACCTCTAGTATATATATATTTAAAAGAAAAAAAAAAAAGAGCCAATAGCCAGTACCTGGGAATCACCAATAGCAGGTGGGCAGTCTTAGGAGCCGAGCCTGGGAAGATTCCCAGGAGGACACTGTGTATGTGTGTGTGGGGGGGGAGTAGGGGGGAGGTGCCAGGCCAGTGATCACAGAACAAAGTAATAACTATCATGAATCTTGGAGAATTAAACAGTAAACTTGTTCTTGGAGATAAGGAATGATCTGAGATGATCTCTCGCCTGGAGATCCAGAAGGCAAGGAGCAAATGGGTGGAGAAAGCCCGAAAGCCCCCTGAGAACAAGGACAAGCTGGAAAAGGCCCTCTCCAGATGGCTGTCCCAGCTCTACAGGCAGGAGAGTGAGACGGGTTATGGGGGAGGAGCTTTGGAGCCAGGTCAGCTTCATGTGCAAACTAGCTCTGCCCCTTACTCGCTGTGTGACTTGGGCAAGTTCCCTAACCTCTCTGGGCCTCACTTTCCTCAGCTGTAGAGTGGGAATAATAGTGTTATGTGCCCTGTAAGGATTAAAGTGGTGAAAACTTGGAAAGTACCTGGAACAGTGCCTGCCCCAGTGAGTATGAAGTCAGTGTAGCCACAGAGCCTTCCTTCCTGAAGGGCACAAGCGCTGGACGACCCCGCAAGGTCACTTCTGCAGGGTTCCCACCTAACGCTGGTCTCCTTTCCCTACAGCCATGAAGAGGACTCCCCCAGAGGATGCTCTGCTCTCCCACTTTCCAGCTCTAAACCCCAAGGGACCAGGACCATCCTGTATCCAGTCGGTTACTGCAGAGTAGAAACAAAGGGGCAGGTCAGGGCTGTGTACAAAGGTGAGGAAACCAGGCCCAGCACTTGACCTTTGCCCCAGTTTCTCCAAGGTCTCCTCCATCCTCCATTCCAGAACACAGCTGCATAGATGGCTGGCACCACCAGCTGGCTGGGTCTCCACCCCCGCCTCCAGGAGCAGAGGGCTAGCATCTTCTGTGTCCTTCTGCCTACTCTATCCTTGTACTGCTTAGAGGGGGGTCGCTCCTCAGATCTGCCTAAGAAGAAAAAGAGGGGTGATAGCGGTCAGAAGCCGCTGCCAGGCATGGGCACACGGGCATGCACGACCCCTGCGTAGGCATCCCAGCTGTGGAAGAAACTGGAACCTCTCCCCCAGGAAAGGTTCTTCCCAGGAGACCAGAGAAATGCTTTCCACAAGGCCCTGTCGGTAAGCACTATCTCCCCTGCCTGGTGTAGGTGTTCAACCAATACACAGGAAGTTACTTCCGCCAGGAATCCTTATCCCGAGCTGCAAGATGAAGCTGGGAAAGTACTGCCACCCGACAAGCCTCTATCCTCTCTTCCCTCTTCACCCCATCTCGGCTCCTTGGCTGCAGGAGCTCACAGCATGATACACTGCACAGTCATACACGCAGAGTGTGTGATAAATCCGTTGGCCCTTTTTAAAAAATGCCACTGGTCCTGCTGAAGCTTTGAAGACGAAGCTCCTCGACTGGAATCCCAAGTCTTTTTTAAGAAAACAGACTTAAAAAAGCCCCAGGACGGTGGGCTCTGACCGGGCCTCCCACAGCCAGCAAAGAGTGTAAAGAAACACGGGCTGAAATTCCAACCTGGGTCGCTACGGCATTTGTCTCCGCTGAGCTCCGAGAGGCCAAACCACACACACGCACAAGAGTGCACACACACATACACACACAGGCACACGGAGCTTGGCAGCCCGTAAGTTCCAGAGCTGGTAACACAAGCCACGGAACCGACTGCCAAGACAAGCAACAGAAAGAGCCAGGCCCAGTTTCATTGGCCACCATACGCTGCATATGGCCCGGGACGCAGCCAAAACAGTGTTCTCACCCTCCTCAAAGGCATAGGAGACCCTCTGTTTTCAAACACACCTCCACAGAGCCTTAATTAAAGGAAAATGGAAAAATAATGTGTCTGCTGCTCTCCCCCTGCCTATATAGGTATGCACACACACACACACACACACACACACACACATATTCATACACACTCACTCTATTTTTCTCTTCCTCCCATTTCAGTTTCAAACATAATTCATTCGCATGGAAAAAAGCAAACTGCATCCTGCAGCAGAAAAGCAGAAAAGAATGTTGCTTGCCCTCAGCCCTGGCTCTGATTGCTCAAGTTGAGCTGGGGCTGAATGAATACAGAGCAGGCCAACCTGAGTCTGCACTGACCCCTCTCTTCCAGAGCAGAGCTGGAAAGAGAAACACTGGAGAGAGAGAGCCCATTGCAACACCGGCCGACCCACGACAAACAAGGCCTGGAGAGCCTGGCCCTTCTCCTCCTGCCAAGGGTTCTGCAGGTTGGAAAAGATGCCCACACAGCTTGCAAACAGGTGGGGGAGACAGACGCTGGTGGCTGCAAAAATCTAGGCAGTGAGTGAGTGAGGAGATCCTGGTCCAAATCCTTCCCTAGGGGACACCATTACCACTTATCAACACGGCTCCTTAGACGTGGCTGCAAACAACGCAGGAGAAAAGTCAGAGGCCTCCACACCCATGCCTTCCAGCAGCCTTTCAAATCTCACGGCACCCAGCTAGCTCTTCAGGAAGATTCTGGAGCTGCCTGCAGCTCTGAACCAAAGCCAAAGTAGAAGGGGAACAGAAGAGTCTTTGAGAAATCCGTCCTCCCTGTTTTAAACAAGGCAAAACCTTAGCCAGCCAGAGGCACGAGAATAGACCTCGCTTCTCTTCCCAGGTCCTCAGGTTAATCAGAGCCATGCTCACACCTGATACCGGGCTAAACTCTCCCCTAGAAACCTGCAAAGGAAGATCAGGCAGCCATCCAAGCTGCAGCCAGATTTGCTGGAAAGATGAAAGCAATGGGAGGTGTTTTTAAAAACCTTCAGGAAAGGGAGGTTGGGGAGATGATATGTGAACACAATTCATAGCAAGGCCTTACAGGGCAAAGCAGGCACCAATCGTGGCTCAAAGCTTCTATTTCTGATGCTCCCCAAACCTGAGGAGAGCCCACCAACTTGGCTGCATGCACCCTCAGTCTGCACGCCCTTTTTTGAGTGACAGGCCTGGGGCTCATCTGCGTTAAGCACATGTGGTCAGGACGCAGCCTGATGCCCTCGATGCCAGTAGGGAGGGCTGCACACCGGGCCAGGACCAGGCAACCTTGCAAGTGGAGCTGACCAAAAGGGTGAGTTAATTTCCTTCCACCAGCCTCTTCATTTCCAGCCGCATGCATGGCCCATCCATCCCAGCAGAAGAACCAAGGCCTCCCCATCTTCCGGGCCTCCCAGGGTCTGGGGTCCTGGCCTTAGGACCCAACCCCTCAGCCTCCTTTTGAGGGGAGGGGCATAAGAGAGCCTTCTAAACTGGGATGGTCAGGAGAGAAGGGGCTGGTTACCTAGAGGAGCCGGCTTGCCTCCTTATGTAACCTGGCTTAGGAGCCCTCCCAGGGAACGCAAAGGGGACCCGGGCCACCCCCTAGGCCTCCTCCCATCCCAGAACCCGGGAGCAATGCCCCCAGAGAAGCACTCTTCATTGGATGGAGAGAGGCCCGGGCCTTCTCCAGTCCTCAGGGAGGCACGCTTCCTCCCTTCCAGGGGGTGGGGGCGGCACACTTGCCAGCCGGTCACTGTCATTCTCCCCCCCCCCCCCCGCCCCCCAAGAACCCTGCAAGTCCCTGGCCTTTCACCCTCCCATCTGCACCCCCAGGCCCGTCTCCCCCAGGCAGTGTTCTCCCCACTCACCCGCCTTCCCCGCCGCCCGAGGCGAGCGCCTCTCGGCAAACGCACGGGGGAGAAGAGCGCCGGAGGGAGGCGGAGAGAGAGCCCCGGCTGCCTGGGAGCAGACTGAACCTCCCGTCCCAGGGCGGGAACCAAAGGGACGCCACCGGCTTCCAGGCGCTTCTCGGGAATGGCCCGGGCTGCAGCGACCTACGCCGGGGCTGCGGGAGCCTCCCCGCGGGGCGGCGGGTTCCGGAGCTCGGCGCGCTCCGCCCGCGCGGGGGCGGGCGTCCCAGGTGCCCGCTGCCGGCGCGCCCCACCCCGCCCGGCCCGGGCGCCCCCCACGCGCTCGCGCGCGCGTGCACCCACCGTGCAGAAGCCGCGGGCGGAGGCGGCGTCCCCGGGGCCGGGGCCCGGCTGCAGGCGCCGTGCCCGCTCAGCGCCGCTGCCGCCCGGCCGCTGAGCTCCGCCCGGTGCCCAGGCCCGTCCCGGCCCGGGAGCCGCCGCGGCGCCAGCCCCGCCGCCGCTGCAGCGTCCGCCGCCGCCAGCGCCTCCCGTCGCGGCCGCCGAGCGTCCCTCCCGCAGGCTGTGGCGGGCGGCGGGACGGGTTGCATCAGCCCCGGCTATATAGCGGCCCCTGGGCGGCGGGGAGGGGTCGGGAATGCGGAACCCGCCGAGCTGCCAGCTCCAGACGTCAGAGGGGGACGGAGAGGAAGGGAAGGAGGGGACAGGGGAGGAGGGGGTGTGGATCCGGCGCTTCACACCCACTGACCTTCACCTCCCCCGCCGCCTTTCGCGCCCTCCTCCCGCGGCTGCTCGCACCGCTCTCCCCGCAGGGGCGGCTTCGGCCCCGCGGCACCCGCTGGGGCTCCATCGCCGGCCCGGGCTCTCCCAGGAGCGCGCGAGAAAGCAGGACGCGGCGAGCGGTTATGTAAGAGCATCCCCCCCACCCACCCCGCGCGCACAGCGCCGGTGGCCACCCGAGACCGAAGACAGAGAAATGAGAAGGCGGCAGCAGGACCAGCCGAAAGCCCCGGGAAGCAGACGCAGTCTGGGCGAACCATCTTCCTTGATCCTTAGCGCTCTTTGCCAGACCGAGAGAGAGCATTTCAGCACATTTTCATCCTTGGACACTTCACGACGGAGCCAGTGAGGAAGTGATCTCGCAAGCCGGCTTTGTTTTCCCAGGGAGAAGGATGAGCAGGAGATTAAGGCATGTGGGTGCCTCTACCCCACCCACTAGCCCACCTGGCCGCCGTACGTGCCTTCAGCCCGCGGTAGTTTGCTGCAGGAGGCCTGCCCTCCGCTGCTTTCTCTTTCGGGGAGGCCAGCACTGTTTGACCTGGGCCGTTTGTCCCGCTCCATCAGCTTCTCCTTTCCTCGCCTGGACAGAGCACACCCAGGCCTCCTCCCGCGGCAAACGGCCTTCTTCCCCATTACAGCTTCCATGGCCCACTCGACTCCCACCTTGCATCTTCCCAGAGTGGTGGACGGTTCAGGCAGACTCCAGAGGACATGTGTGCTCCATGATGCCCTCCAGCATATACAGCCCGGAGACCTCAAGCACACGTGTGGCACCTGAGACCTTGGCACCGTGGTTGGCATCTCCTACCTCCAGACGCCCTGGGGGCTCCGCCAACCCCCCCCCCCCGACCTTTCTGTGGGAGCCAGATAGGGGTGACTGTTTATACGCAGTGACTGCCGGCCTCCTTCTCAAGAGTGAGGTCAGGTCATCACCCGAAGAAGAAAGGAAGTGAAAGAAAAAGTTCATGCCTTCTTGGAGCGCAGATGTTCAGAGTGAAAGAAACAACAGTACTTGAGACAGATGGGAGCAGTAAGCAAAACCAAGTGAGCATGCCTCTGCAATGCAAGTATAGTGAGGTGTTCTGTTCCTTCTCTCCCCCGTGCAGTGAAATCCTTTCGGGGAAGAGGACTGGGAAGGCAGATCACATCCTGATGACATTGCCTGGCCGTTGTCACCTTCACTCAACGCATTGAAGTTAGTAAGTAAAAAGAAAGTGAGGCCCTGATAGAATCTACCATGCAAAATGAGTGGTAATTTGATAGGTTCGTGGACGAACATGGCTCTCAGCATCCGAAAGGCCAACTACACCTCTCCTGCAGCATGAAGATCGAAGCTGGGTCCTATGAAACTGCCTTATGATGTTTCCCCCATGAGACGGAGGTCTGGACATTTATATGGAAGAAAACACTGAATAGGGACAGCATACATCTTTGTCTAGGACTTTGGAAACACTAACCTGATCTATGTGTGGGGACTAATAATTAGTATATGTGGTTAGAGCACGTCCTTTCCAGGGATTGTTTTTGCATGTAGCTGGGCCACTGGTAGTCCACCTAGGCCTTTGCTTCCCCCACCAATTAAATATGCTACAGGGATGGCACCAAGGGATGACTTGGGGGTCACTAGCCCCCTCCATTTCCCTGTTTTATCCATCCAGTCTCCTCCATTATTTGATGAGGATGGTTTTCAATTTTATATAGCACGCTATATAAACATAGCTTCAGAACCTCCCTTCTACCACATAGCCCCCACTCGGCCCCTCTCCATGGTCATTGCCCCTGGACGTGGCTGGAGGGCGAGGCCATACGTGGGCCCATTTATGTAGACATTGGCCTGCTTCTCCCTGCTTTGCTTGGATGGAGCTCCTCTACCACTGGCTCTTAGGGATGGACAAGTGACCCAGCCTAAGGCTGTTTGAACTTGGGTTTCCTATCACTTGCAACTAGAAAAGCCCTGATTAATACACCCAGCCCTGGCCAGTGGTCTGGTCAGAGATTGCCAAGTATCCCAAATTAGTCCAGTGAGACTAGAAATTTTGTGGATCTGCCAGGAAGAGAAGCAGCCAGAAACTAGACCTGAAATTGCCAGAAGCTACCACATGGAGGGAGTCCACTGAGGCTGACGCTAATGCAAAGAAGAGGAGAGCCAAGCAATGGAAGGAAAGAGAGCTCCAGTTCAGATAGCGTTGTCTGAGCTCCTGAACCTGCCATGCCTGGCACTCTCCCCACCTCTGGAGGTTTTAGTCTAGGAATCAGTAAACTAGATCTTACCTAAGGCAATTTGAATTTAGGTTTCCTATTACTTGCAACTAGAGAAGACCTGGTTAAGACATTGGATTTTGCATTTCTGACTTATTTAGACAATTACATTTTTTTTAAAGTTGAAACTTTATTATTTTTTTATTATTTTTTTAATCCTCACCCAAAGATATTTTTCCATTGATATTTAGGGAGAGTAGAAGAGAGAGGGAAAGACAGAAACATTGATGTGAGAGAAACACATCGATTGGTTGCCTCCTGCACGCACCCAGGGACCAGGGCCTGGGCCGGGGAGGAGCCTGCAACCCAGGTACATGCCCTTGACCAGAATCAAAACCGGGACCCTTCAGTCTGAAGGCCAACATTCTACCTACTGAGCCAAACCAGATACAGCAACAATTACATTTTGAAGCTTAATAGACATTGATGAATCCCAAGCTCTTTGCAAACAGGAAAATATGCACCGGCAAGATAAAATAATTAATTCCCTAGAGGTGTTCCTCCATTATCAAAGGAGGAAATGATAGTTCTGAGTAATTAACCAGTCTTTATACCAATTTTTTTAGAGCTCTATTATGTGCCTGTGAGGTACATAAAGTTTAAGACATGATCCCTCACCAGTCCCCACCTCCTGCCTAGTTAGAAAGAATGGCCTGAACACTAATGACGAGCAAGACAAGGAGTAACTAAGAGCTAGTATGTGGCATTGACTATAAAGACTGTAGTAGTTTAGGTAGGATTGTTGCACAGAGAAAAATCATTCATTAATTGAACCATTCTCTACGCAAACTGGGCAGACCCAAAACTGCAGACTAGTAGTTGGCAGGCTGAATTTGGCGTTGTTTGTTCAACCTTAAATTCTTTATATATCCTACATAATAAAATGGTAATATGTAAATTACCATCACTCCGCTACGCCCACGATTGGGCCAGCAGGAGGCGCAGGGGGTGGGACTCAGGGTGGCCGGGGTAGCTGATTAGGCCAGCAGGACGCTGAGCTTGCGCGCCGCGAGCTCAGCGTCTGTGTCATGGCTGCGCCGGAGGCTTTCGGAAGGCCTGGTGCACCGGCGGACAGCTGGCCAGCTCCCCCGCGATCAAAAGCCAAAGCGGGGGAGCTGGCCGGCTGTCTGCTCCGGCACAAGGCCTTTAGAAAGCCTCCGCTGCGCCGGAGGCTTTCGGAAGGCCTGGTGCATGATTAAATCATGCACTGGGCCTCTAATATATATATATATATATATATATATATATATATATATATATATATATATGATTTCTCACAAAAAATCTAAATTTTTAATTTCTCTTGAAAACAATCAGTCAGGCAACGTGCCATAGTCAAGTTAGGAAAGGTTATGCTGAAGTTGCAAGTATCCTCAAAACTCAGTGGCTTAACATGAGACAACCTTGGATCAAGGTGATAGATTGCCCAGGATGGCTGCCCTACAGGTGATGGCTCAGTTGCACCTCCAAATCAACATATGTAGCCATGGTCACAATGGAGGGGAAACGGGGAGAAGTACAGAGGGCCAGGCACCAGCAGTTAAATGTTGCCTCCAGGAGTGATATATGTCACTTTAGCTTACATTTCATTGGCCAAAGCAAGTCACATGGCTATTCTTAATTTCAAAGAGGCAAAGACACTCAGTCCTGTGGTGTTCCGTGGAGGAGAAGGAAACCATGTGTTAGTGAACAATTACTATCTGACACAGCACACACTACCTGACGGCAACAATGGGCTACAGCCCTCTGGAAGCTGCTCTCTTGAGATGGAAATTGACCCCCAGTTTGACACAGTCTCCACCCGGCCTGCCAGGTCATTTCCATGGCCTGCCTAGCCTCTAGGGGCATTTGATTTTACAGCTTCTGATACAGGTAAAGCCAATGTCGTTATCAGTCTTCCAGGTGTCCCTGGTGTTCCATGGAGTTAAAACATTTGCTTTGATTTGCTAATTTAAAAATAATACTATAGAGAATTCATAGGTGAAGGGCAGATGGTATCATAAGAGCCAACAAAAAGTTGAGGCTAGCTGTTATATTTTCTGCAAATGGCACAGACCTGTTTACAATGGTTTTTTTCCTCCTGCTCTTCCCTTGCTCAATCAAACACCTACAAGGAGAGACCAGGATAAATGAGCCTCTTGAAAAAAAATCAAAGTCAGGCAACATGAGAAGAGAAGTGGCATGTAGTGATTTGGGGTGTGTGGGGGGAAGCGTCTAGTTTAAAGTTTAACATGTATATGGCTGAAATATTTGAGAAGAAAATATGTAAGTTGGGAATAAGAGGACTTCTCTTTCAAGAATTTTATTAAACAACAGGCAACATGTCTAAAGGTTTAGTAGTAAATCAGCACCCATAGAAATGCAGCCGTCGCTGAGGAAAGCCCAGTATCTTTAATCTCCTAACACAATAAGTCTTTGGAAGGTGAAGAGATAGTCAATTCTCTGGTCAAAATGCTGGGCCTGGTGGGGTTAGGGAAAGGAGGAGTGTGGTGGATGTATGTTCTCCTCAGTATTTCTTTCTGGGTTTTTTGTTGTTGTTCTTTATTTGTTTTTGGTGGTTTTTTGTTTTTGTTTTAGCATTCCTTTCTTTGGAGAACCATTACTCTCCCTCTCCCTGTGGCTCTGGAGAAGTGCCAATCCTGGTGTCCCATCATCCCCAACCAAGTGTGGGTGTATGGCCTAAGCTGGCCAATTAGAGTAGTTAGTCCATTTCCAAAGCTACAGTGATTGGTTCAGGGATTGGCTCATGACCCAAACAGGGCCAATCACAGTCTTCCTTAAGATTTGATATGTGAATATTAAGGAAGAGGGGAGCAACCTTCCTTTTTAAAAAAAAAAAAAATTTTATTGATTTCAGAGAGGGAGAGAGAGAGAGAGAAACATCAGTGATGAGAGAGTATCATTGATTGGCTGCCTCCTCCACCCCCCACACTGGGGATCGAGCCTGCAACCCGGGCATATGCCCTGACCAGTAATCGAACCATGACGTCTTGGTCTACGCTCAAACACTGAGCCACACAGGCTGGGTAGCAACCTACCTTTAAAACGCCTGTTCAAGAATGTAGTTTGTGTCTGTCCACCGCCATTTTTCTTGTCATCTGACTGAGAACGTAACTAATACACAGAGGAATAGAGATCTAAGACATGTAAAGAGAGAAACAGCCATGAGATAATCATCTGAGTCTCTGAACCTAATGTACATGTTGAATTGGTCTTTGGACTTCACAGTGATGGAGTCAATACATCCCCTTTCTCTCTCAGCTAAGATGGGTTAAGTTTTCTGACACTTGCCACCAAAAGAAGGCCGAAGAACACATGAATAAAATGGCCCGAAGTCAATCTTGTACAGGACTGCTGAACTGACACCGTGGAATTTTATCTGCTTGCTATTCTTGCCTCATCCATCAAATGCCACTCAACCATCTGAAACTAAATACAGGACTGCACTGAGTTGCCTTCTCGAAGCTCAAGGTTCAGTTAGTCGTCTGAATAATTTAGTCAGACAGCCTTGTTTAAATGTTTTCTATGAGCCATGTACCATGTGCCCACCCCACCCCCCTATTTGAGAAGGCAAAGCAAAAAAGTTATTATCTCTGCCCATAAAGGGTGACAGACAAGAGGCCCAGGAAGACGGATGATATTCATAAAAATGGGAAAAGGAGGACTTGAGTGATCTAGGGAAAGCCTAATGCATTCTGCTTCCAGAATATTATGTGTCAAAATTAGTCCTGAAAACACCTGGGGAGGAGATGAAAGCTCCATGTTGGGGGTATCACTGTGTAAGCCATCCACACGTGGGTGCTCCCTGAAACTGACACCAGGAGTGCAGATAGAATCGCCAAACTCCTTCAGATCAAAGATGATTCTTAGGTATGTTAAATTTCAAATAACGCGTAATTAACAAATATATTTTGAGTTAACGAATGAGTGAACAGAAGCTGGTCTAGGACTCAGTCTTAGGAGATGCTGACAATGAATAAGCTGGAGAAATCAGAGAAGACAAAGAAGATAGCAGACAAAGGGTGCCCCAGAAGATAGAAGAAAGGTAGGCACAGACATGGACTCGGAGGACATCAAGGCTCTTCAAATCCCCTTGCTCTGAACAAGGGAGTGAGCTTGCCCACTGCTATGGAAGCCAAAATAAGTTGTCAGTATGGTCAGATATAACAGGGAACTAAGATCTGAGATGAGTCCATTGCATTTATTCAGATCTGGAAGGGACAGTGTAACTTTAGGGATGTATATTCGAGAGGCTTGAGATTATTATTAAAAGAGGAAATTTAGCCCTAGCCGGGTTGGCTCAGTGGATAGAGCGTTGGCCCATGGAGTGAATGGTCCCGGGTTCAATTCCGATCAAGGCAGGTACCGTGGTTGCAGGTTCCCCAGCCCTGGTTGGGGTGCGTGCAGGAGGCAACCAATCAATGTGTCTCTCGTACATCGATGTTTCTCTCTGTCTCTCCCTCTCCCTTCCACTCTCTCTAAAAATCGGTGGAAAAATATCCTTGGATGAGGATTAACAAAATAAAAAAAGAAGAAGAAGAAGAAGAAGGAATTAATCTGAAAATGTAGACATTATGCTACAAAGATGTTTATTTATTCAAATCTGGAAGGTACATTGTAACCTTAGGGGCGTATATGCAAGAGGTCTGAATATATTAAAAGAGGGAATTTAACCTGAAAATGTAGACATTGTGCTACAAAGATGGTTCCATCTAGCACCTCCACAATGTTGATTCTGGAGGGATTCAAGATCCTTCTGCACTCTTTCCTTTCTTCTTAATCCCTGTCCCTTCACTCCCAGAAGGTGTTATGATGGAATGGTCAGATTCTTAGATAAAACATTCGGACCTCAGTTTCCTCATCTGTTAAATGGTAATATAATAATAGTGCCTAGCCGAAACCGGTTTGGCTCAGTGGATAGAGCGTCGGTCTGCGGACTCAAGGGTCCCAGGTTCGATTCCGGTCAAGGGCATGTACCTTGGTTGCGGGCACATCCCCGGTAGGGGGTGTGCAGGAGGCAGCTGGTCGATGTTTCTCTCTCATCGATGTTTCTAACTCTCTATCCCTCTCTCTTCCTCTCTGTAAAAAATCAATAAAATATATATTAAAAATAAATAAATAAATAAATAATAGTGCCTACATTAGAGAGTTGATATTATAGGCCCTGGCCAGGTAACCAGGTAACTCAGTTGGTTAGAGCATCATCCCCATATGCCAAGGTTGTGGGTTCAATCACTAGTCAGGGCATACACGAGAATCAACCAATGAATGCATAAATAAGTGGAGCAACAAATCGATGTTCTCTCTCTCTCTCTTTCACTCCCCCCCCCCTCAAATCAATAAATAAAAAGTTATAAATAAATAAATGTGATACTTATAAAGCACCATATGAATACCTACCACATGGTAAGAGTTCAATAAATTGGGCTGTATTCATCATCACCATCAACATTACATTTTAGCCAACTCAAGCCCTACTGTTACGTGGCCTTCTTAGATCTATCAAACCCTCAGTGATTTCTCCCTCTTCTAACCTTAAGTAGCACTTCCCTGCCCACCTAACACGAATTGTATGCTATTTTAAACTGTTCTGTTTGTTCATATATGTCATTCTGTTGTGCTTGAAGTTACCTGAGAGATTAGGGACAATGTCTTACATTTTTAAAACTCCTATAGCACCTACCATGTACTGAGCTTATGACTGGCACTCACTGGGTACTTAAATAAACGATGGTCAGGGGCCAGGAATTTTTTTTTTTTAAATCTCCAATAATGTCAAAAACAGTCTGGGCTCTTGGCACTTAAAGAATATTGGTTGAACAGATGCTGAGCAGAAGGCAGTGCTCAGCCGCCCATTGTGCAGCACACACTGGTAGAATACTAACGTTAGGAAGGGGCCGTATTTTATAGATGAGGAAATTGAAGTCCACACTGATGACACAGATCGAGCCGAACAAAAGTTATGATGGGATTAATTCTCAGGACTCTTTTTATGCTGCGTGTTTTAAAACAACCACCAATAAAAAAGTTATTTCAGCAAATGTTTATTGAAGGGAGGAAAAAAGTCCCTTAGGTTTTCTGCGGGAGGTGGCGTTTCCTCTTACACTCAGCAATCTTGGTGGTGTGGTGGAGAGAGGTGTGGGAAGGAGCCAGGGGGCCCAATGACTGGGCTGTTGTGTGGCCTGGGTGGGTGGGGGAGGGCTGGAATGTTCACTTCTAGGGAAGCTCTTCCAGGCCCAGGCAATCTGGGCCAGGTTTTGACACCTGCTTTTGTAAGCACTCGGCCTCAGGTTGGCTCCTCAGTGCCTTCCAGACAGCCCCTCTGTCCCAGCTCAGTACCTGGGCTGGGGGAGCCCCAGGCCCAGCCCACAGACACTCACGCCAGGGGCCAGGAAAGTTCCCTACCCTCAGAACCTGCTGTCCTTGGGCAATGAGAATAAAATGCTTACAATTAGAACGCATCTCAGGGAGCCTCAGGAAATCTAGGAAGGCCAGTGCCCTGCCCAGCGAGGCCTCGGACAAGGGCTTCTTTGGTAGCCTGGCCAGGCTCACAGGCTCCCTTTCAGGTTTTATGCCCACATTTCCCCTCCCCTCGCCTCCCACCAGTGTTGCTCTATCTCTTAAATACACCTCCCTAATCCTCTCCTTCCTCCTTTTTAAAGCCTGCCCTTCCTTTCAAATACTTCCTCAAATGCCAACTTGTTATTTGTGTGCCCTCCCCTTCAAGAGCCCTCCCCAAGAGCTCTGGCTGAAAGTATACTTTAGACCTCAGGGCCGGACTTTCACTCATACGTTCATTCAACAAATATTTGCTTAACTGTATGTGCAGGGCGATACAATCCTGGACCAGGCGGCCCGGTTCTTTGGTGACTAAACAATTACAAGGGTGCAAAGGAGAATGACAGGGTGTTATGAGACAGGGAGAGAAACCATCAGACCCAACCTTTGTCTACTTGTCAGGAACTGTATTCAAGTCAGCTTGGCGTCCGAGACCTGACCTACTCATGGGCACGGGGGCAGGTGTCCTTCATAAAGCCTTTCTGGGGCTTACATGCTCCTTCCTCCCATCAGGCCAAGTTCCAGTGTGGCAGGGGGTCTCCTCAGACTCCACTGTCCAGCCCTAACTCTCCCAGACCTGTTCTCCATGTTGGGGGTCTCAGGCGGTCATCCATCATCATGTACACAGCTTTCATCTAGTTACCTGGTCTTCTAAGGTTAACACATCAAGCCGGGCAAGCGAGCATAGCAATAAAGAGTGTGGACTCTGGAACCAGATGTTCCCTGTTTACATCCTGTTTCTGATGCATACTAGCTGTGTGGCCTTGGGCAAGTTACTTAACCTCTCTATGCTCCCATTTCATCATCATTAAAATGGAGTGTATGTGATAATACCCAACCCAGAGGGGTATTCTAACCATTTAAATACATAGATACACAAGCAGTTACTGCCTGAAAAGCACTTAGAACCGCGCTTAGCATGAGTAAGGGCTTGGGGAGGGAGCTATTGGATGTTAGAGTTTGGATTTGCCCCCGACAAGGTGTCCAGCCGTGGCTCCTGGAACCCAGCCTGGGTCAGCGTCTCAGGCTGCTGCTTGCCTGGGAGGAGAGGCTGGAACTTTTAAAAAGAGACAAGGTACTGGCAGCACTGAAGACTGCCCGGAGCTAACTAGACAAGGGCACTGAAGCCAACTGGCTGTGCAACATGTTGATCTCAATTCCCTAATGCGGGAGCCATTCCAATTGTCCATTGCTCGGGCAATGAGAAGGGAGCACAGAGGCCTGGCTTTGAGCAGGGCTCACCTACCTCTAGTCTCTTATGTGGCCCCAGACAATGATCATTTCCATGCTTCAATTCCATCTTTTAATGACAGAGGGTAATATTCATAGAGTCATAGCGTTTGAACTAAAATTGACCTCAGAGAGTCCATCTTGCAACCCTCTTATTTTCCATCTAAGGAAATTGAGACCCAGAAATATCATGTGACATGGGCACAGGGGCTAGATTCAAATCCCAGCCCCACAACTTAGTCTCTTCTCTGAGATTCATTACACTCTTAGAAAAGTGAAGATAGGGCCGGGCTGGTGTGGCTCAGTGGTTGAGCATTGTCCTATGAACCAGGAGATCATAGTTTGGAGGTCATAGTTAGATTCCCAATCAGGGCACATGCCTGGATTGTGGGCTCAATCCCTGGTGTGGGGCATGCAGGAGGCATCTGATCAATGATTCTCTCTCATCATTGATGTTTCTATCTCTCTCTCCCTCTCCCTTCCTCTCTGAAGTCAATTAAAAAACATTTTAAATGAAGATAGGAATTCCTACTGCATAGGTCATGATAAGGACTAAATGAGACCACATATGATGCACCTCACCCAGGGTCTGGGTAGGGTTGAGTAAGTATAAGGCCATTTTCCAGTGTCACATGACCATCCCTTTCTTACCTTTTTCACTGGGTTGACAAAAGAGTAAAGCAAAGCAATAGAAGATTCACTGTGAAAATAGAAATGTTATGTAATCGTTAGCCTTCCCATTAAGATTTACTGAACCCATTTGGGGAGCTGGCCAGGGTACTAAGAACTTAGGGGTTAATGTCCATGTGTGAAACTTACTTTCTGGTTCTTGGAGGTGTCTCATTAGGGACTGGGCCTCTCAAAGAAGAAACACCTTTTCCCAGCCTGAGTGCTTGGTAACCATGGTCTCATGAAGAAAGCTCACTGCTATTAATGTAGCATGCGGCCTGGCCTTGGCTTTCATCCTTCTCCGAGAGCAACTGGGGGGCCTGAGTCCACAAATGTTACCATTGGGCCAGCCACTCGGGCACAACCAAGCGGGACAGCTGCTCCCTCTCCATGAGCAAAGCTCCCTGCTGTGTGGAAGGGCAGCCAAGTGCCATCAAACTGCAGACCCAGCCTCGGTGCCATCAGAGATGAGCCAAAGCTCACAGGCCCAGAGTCAAAGGCCGTTAGCCAGGTGCTCTTTAAAAGAGGACCAGGAGCAATAAAGTAAGAATCAAAATAAAATGAGTCTGATAGAAATACAGTTAAGTCCTCACTTCACGTGGGTAGGTTCTGCAACTTTAAGCGAAATTATGACTAACAAAACCAGTTTTACCATAGGCCGGTCAATATAAACAAGAGGTAAGTTCCTATGGCATCTCATCAACAATATGGTAAAATGATGTTGAATGAAAAGTTATTCCAGGACCTGAGCTCTGCCCCAGTGGAGGAAGACAGTTTCATCCATATTCACTTTCTAAGGTCAGAGAAACCTCTTCCTTAGATCTCCCCTGGCATGTCATTGGCCAGACGTAGTCACGTGTCCATCTCCAAGCCAATCCCTGGCCAGGTTGTTCAGAGGATTGTGATTGGATTAGTTAGTTAGACTCCACAGAAGTACCTGAACTAAATGAATTGAGGCTCTGTCTGCAGGAAAGGGGGAGGTGGGCTGTGAGAGGCACAAGCAGTGATAACCTACTCCAGCGACCAGGTCACAGCCAGAGGAGAAAGTGTTAAAATGTAAAGGATTGAATATGGCTTTGAAGCCAAAGAGCTGAGTCCAAATTATGCCTCTTACCAACTGAAAAGCCTTGAGTGGGACTTTGGCCTCTGAGAGCCTCAGATTGATCTAACAAGGCTGCGGTAGGTCAGGTGAGGTAATTTAATGTTCATGCAAGCCTGTGGCGGACTTTAACCTCCCACACTATAGGATGTCCTCTATCTCACAGTTGTCATTAGCAATGAAAGTGGGGTGACACAAATAGATCTTCTATGGAAGGGAAAGTGTTTGTCATTGCCTATTGGGGGCACTCACTCCTTGGTCTTTACAGGCTGTGGCTCAGTGACCCTTTTTTGGCCAAGGTCAACTGTAGTACTTGTTCTTATGTTAATAATTCTTTTTTTAAAAATATTTTTTTATTGATTTCACAGAGAAGAAGGGAGAGGGATAGAGTTAGAAACATCAATGAGAGAGAAACATCGATCTGCTGTCTCCTACATGCCCCTTTCTGGGGATCGAGCTGGCAACCAAGGTACATGCCCTTGAACAGAATCAAACCCGGGACCCTTCATTCCGAAGGCCAATGCTCTATCCACTGAGCCAAACCAGTTAGGGCTATGTTAATAATTCTTTATCTGAAAGCAATATATACCATAGAATGTACAACATCAAAAGTAAATCCTAATAAAAGGGTCTTTTATTAGAGTCTTAGGACCTAAAAAGTATGTGTCCTTTTTTAAAAATCCTAAATTGCAATGTAAACTACTTGTATTAATATGTACATGTATACATTCCAAACACAACTATGCCATTAGAGCTATTTGGAAGAAATCCAATAAATATTAAATGCATTTAAGTACAAAAAAAGTGTCGAAGTTCATCAGTGGTTCTCAACTAATCTCTCAGAGGCCATGATGCTCAAGGCTGGTTGCTAGGATCAAAAGATGTTAAGATCGCCGAAACCCTGAACACCAACCTTAGTTTAATCCTGCACAGAGCTTTCTTCCCCAGAGTGACATCAGAAACAAACAATGCCGGTGAAGGAAAGAACGGGGACTGCCAAGTCACTCAGGAAAATGAGACATGGATTGAGCTCTGTTTTCCCTGCCTGATCCACCTGCATGGTCCATTAAGAGGCACTTCCTCTAGGCCTTGGGACGTGTGTGGGCTTGAAAGCTCTGGCTCTGCTAAGATCTACCCCAACGCAGAGTGAAAGGAAGTCATCCCATCAGGCCTCTCACTGTCTATCCCAGTGCAAGGGATTGCTGTGGCCAAAGGGTAGTGACAGCCAATCGATTGGAATCAGCTCTTTAAAAGGCTCACTCTTTGAATAGCTAATATTGATTGAGTGCTTACTATATGCCAAGCACTGTGCTAAATGCTTTGTATTTATTAATTTACTTAATCCTCACAAAACCCCATGAAGCAGGCATTATTATTATCCGCATTTTACAGATGAGGAAACTGAGGCATTTTATTTGTTTTGTTTTAATTTTTTAAATAGACTTAATTAAAAAAAAAGTTTTAGATTCACGGCAAAATTGAGGAGAAAGTACAAAGATTTCCTATATATCCTTGCCCCTCCCCACCCCCGTCACCTCCCCACCCCCGACACACAGCTTTCTCTACTATCAACATCCCCACCAAGGTGGAACATTTGTTACAGTTGCTGAATCTACAATGACACATCATTATCATGCAAAGTCCAGTTTTCTTAGGGTTTACTTTTTGTGTTGTACATTCTATGGGTTTGGACAAATGTAGAACAGCAGGTATCCCCATTTGTAGTATCGCACCGAAGAGTGTCACTGCCCTAAAACTTCTCTGTGCTCCACAGATTCTTCCCTCCCTCCTCACCCCTGGCAACCACTGCTCTTTTTACTGCCTCCATAATTTTGCCTTTTCAAGAGTATCATAGGGTTGAAATCATACGGTATGTAACATTGAATAATATTCTGTTGTCTGGATGTACCACAGTTTATGTACCCATTCACCTACTGAAGGACATCTTGGTTATGTCCAAGTTTTTGGAATAAATCTGCTACAAACATTCTCATGCAGGCTCTTGCGTGGACGTAAGTTTTCAACTCATTTGGGTAAATGCCAGGGAGCACAACTGCTGTGTCGTAAGGTAAGACTATGTTTACCTTGTAAGAAACCAGTGGTTCAGAGACCCTTTTTGGCCAAGGTCAACTGTACTACTTGCATTCTCACCAGCAGTGAGTGAGTTCCTGTTCCCCGTGTCCTCCTCAGCACTTGGTGTCACCAGTGTTCTGGATTCGGGCCCTTCTAATAGGTGTGTAGTGCTATCTCATTGTTGCTTTAATTTGCAATTCCCTAATGACATAGGATATGGAGCACCTTTTCATATGCTTATTTGTCATCTACATATCTTCTTTGGTGAGGTGTCAGTTCAGGTCTTTTGCCTATTTTTTAATAGGGTTATTCCTTTTCTTTTTTTTCCAAATATATTTTATTGATTTTCTTACAGACAGGAAGGGAGAGGGATAGAGAGTTTGAAACATCAATGAGAGAGAAACATCGATCAGCTGCCTCCTGCACACCCCCTACTGGGGATGTGCCCGCAACCAAGGTACATGCCCTTGACCGGAATCGAACCTGGGACCCTTGAGTCCGCAGGCCGACGCTCTATCCACTGAGCCAAACCGGTTAGGGCAGTTGTTCCTTTTCTTATTGTTAAGTTTTACAATACAATGTTTTTAAGAGTTCCGTGCTCCTCACGGAGGGAGTGCATTCCATCGGGCAATTTCCTTGGAGAGCAGTTAACTCCCCAGATACAGGAGTCACACCTGGCCACCTGTCTGCCCCTCCCCCACACCATCCTGGCACACGTTTAGCAAATGTGTGTGGGAGGGAGGGAGGAATGACTGTCCTCTGGCCTCCAGGCACCCTTTCCAAAGGAGGCCCTTCTGACTTCTCTAATCTGCGAGGGAGGGAGAGAAGAGAATGAACATTCTAGATATTCTATGGTGCAATAGTGGGGGCAGAGGCCAGAGCAGAGTGTAATTCTTAACCTTGCCAGCATCCCCTATGGAGCTTGTTAAAAATTGGATGCCTAGCCCTAGCCGGTTTGGCTCAGTGGATAGAGCGTCGGCCTGCGAACTGAAAGGTCCCAGGTTCGATTCTGGTCAAGGGCACATGCCGGGGTTGTGGGCTCAATCCCCAGGTAGGGACTTGCAGTAGGTAGCCGATCAATGATTCTCTCTCATCATGGGTGTTCATGGGTGTTTCTATCTCTCTCTCCCTCTTCCTTCCTCTCTGAAATCAATAATATATATATATATATATATATATATATATATATATATATATATATAAAATTGGATGCCTAAGCCCCATCCCCAGACATTCTGATTCCATACATTGCATTTGTGTTTACTGTGTACTAAATCCTGGGAGAAGCCCTTCACACACATAATCCTTCCTTATGCAATTCTATGATGTGGCCCGTATTAGCATTCTCAGCCGGTGAATGAGGAAACCATGGATCAGAAGGATTAAGGGACTCACCCAGGGTCACACAGCTAGCACGTGTTGGAGCGGTGTGCAAATAAAAACAACCCAGAATTGTCGGCCAGCCTCTGTCCCTCACACGTGAGCATGCACGAGAAAGCTGCTCACAGGGTTACAAGAGTTATCTGTGAGGACGCGAATTAGAGCCCATCAGCTCCGCCAAAAAACAGACATGGTGACCCCGAACCTTCGTTCTCACATGCACACTGCTCAGACACCGCTCACTCCTTTACTTTTCTAATATTTCAGGGAATTTTTATTGAACAGTGACATGCAAACAAAAGAGTGCACACATCTCAAGTGTTCAGCCGGGCGTGTGTTCACAAAGTGGACACACCTGGTAACCTGCTCCACTACTTTCAGGTAACATCTTTAGGCATCTCCAGTTACCTTAAGGGGTCTCCATGAAGACTTCAAAGCAAACATGTTTTAATTGAATTTCATATCACAGATACATATCCTTTTACAAAAGGGATATTTACAAAGACAAAAGAAACAGCCACCTCCAAAACAGAGAATTGCAAATCCCCAAAGACTGGAAATCACTGTGTTGCTATTCTAAACCAAATTTGAACTTTTTAGCAGGAGGCTGATATTTATTCCAGATAATTAAATCCTAACAAGGGTGCCTCTCGCTCAGGGCATGCCACTCAGCATGGCAGGGTGGGGCGGGCCCCTCTCTCCCAGCCACACTTGTATGTCCTCTGGCTACGTTTCTACATCTCGCCCTGTGCCCTGCTTCCCCGCGGTCTGCTCACCGGACCCAGACCGAGAGGCAGAGCGCTAGCGGTTCCAGCTCCACACTCAGACAACTGGGCTTAAATCCAGTTCTGCCAGAGCTGGCTCTGTGACCCTGGGCAAGCCACTGACCCCCCCTCCCCCCCCCCCCCCCCGGGCTCTCAGAGCCCTCTGTGCCTGATGTGGCTGCACTGAGGGTAAATGAGGCGTGGAACATGCTTATCACAATGCCTGGCATGCTGCTGACCTACTCTTTAGTCCCTGTTCCAAAACCTGCATCCCATGTCCTGGGAAATAATCAGGAATGAGAGCAGTCAATGCAGATCCAAACCAATGTGGGGGGAAGGGAGATGGTGCAGGGCAGTCCATGGAATATTCCTTCTATATTCAGGGGACATTTGTCACCTGCCTTCAGGCTCCGACTCAGAACGTCAAGGGGCCGTTTCATTCCTGCAGGTCAGCAAAGAGACTTCCGCCCTGAGACAGAAATAAAAATATTGATTCTTGAGGTTGAGTGCAGGAAGCCTAAGGTGTCAAGCCAGAAATGCAAAGGTCCCTATTCTAGAGGGTCTCCCAGCTCAGCTTAAATGGAGGCTGTCAGCCAGGAAGTTATCAGCCTGCCTTCAGAAACACCCAGATCACCATGAGATTGGCTCAAGGAGAGGTTGCCATGACAACCCAGGGCCCAGGACTTGAACCCTCTCCCCACCCACCACCACCTCACTTGTGCACACACCACAGGGTCAGACCCGCCTTGGAAGGACCGGGCTCTCTAAGACTCAGAAGTTGTGTCTGGTGATTAAGAGAGAGCATGTGGCCCTGCCTCTCCGCCTCTCCACTCAGCACTGCAGGCTCAGGGCTCCTGGAAGCCTTCTGAGTCTGTATTTGGGAAGAGGGTGGGGGATGAAGATGCTCTAAGGATAATTGCCCTCCCAGAGTAGCTGCTGGAAGTGATCAGCCTTAGGGCTCCTGGGAAATCAGGTAGGGAGCTAACCTTGGACTGATCAAGGCCCCAGGGAAAGAGGCAGTGGGCCAATTAAACACTTTCAATCTGCCCCTCTCCTCCCTGCCCTGAGGCCCTCCTTCTTGCTCTCCCACAGGACTGCTCCATTAACCCCCCCCACCCCCTCCCACTACTCTTAGGCTATAAGATAAAGGTTAGGGATTAATACTTCCCAGAGGCGTTTGCATTTTAATGGAGACTCTTAAAAATCAAAATGCTTTCAGTCTCAAGGAATAAATCTCTTAATAGGGAATATTTGGGCTCCTCGGGGGCTTGCGGGGGCTGGGAGGAAAATATTTGAGGGGTCAGGTGAGACGCACCCTAACCAAGACTATAATTCAAGCTTAAAGTCCACCAGATTTGGGTTTGAGTCCTTCCTGCTTGACCTTGGTAGAAGCCTCAGTTTCCAGGTCTGTAAAATGGGGTCATAATGCTTAATGTCTATGTAATGACCAAATAACTCTACTTGGATAGATTGTGAGTTAAATGTCATGAATATAAAGCAACAACCAGGAACATATAGGTGCTCAACAAATGTTAACTTCCTTCTTTGACAAGCCAAGTAGACACTCCCCACTATTTTCTCCTTCTCCCTACACTCCTGCTGGCCTGCTATCTGCTACGAATAATAGAAAACCATCTAACAATGGACTAAACAGGCATTCATTTCCTTAACTGAGAAGAATAAGAGATAAGAAGCCACTGGCTCTGGTTCTGTGGCTCAGCAATGGCAGGACTATTGTCTCTGATTCTTTTCTTTTTTTTTTTTTAAATATATTTTATTGATTTTTTACAGAGAGGAAGGGAGAGGGATAGAGAGCCAGAAACATCGATGAGAGAGAAACATCGACCAGCTGCCTCCTGCACACCCCCCACCGGGGATGTGCCCGCAACCAATGTACATGCCCTTGACCGGAATCGAACCCGGGACCCCTCAGTCCACAGACCGACGTTCTATCCACTGAGCCAAACCGGTTTCGGCTTGTCTCTGATTCTGTTGGTCTTTCCCTCGTGGTTAAAACGTGGCTACTATCTCTCTCTCTCTCCCAATTTTTTTTGGGGGAGACAACCAAAATTTTTGGTGGCCTTAAAAAAAAAAAAAACACGTGGCTACTGAAGCTCCAAACATCGCAGCTCAATTCCAGGCAGGAAGAAGAAGAGAAAGGAGCAAAACCAACTGTGAGGTCTCCTTTTATAAAAAAGGAAAAAATCTCCCAGAAACCTCCACAGCAGACATCTCATTGGCATGACTGTGTCACTTTTATGTACTCGGGAGGCTAGGAAACCACACCAGCCTCTAGAATGAAGGCAAGGAAGAAAGAAAGAAGGAGGAATCAGCAGCTGAGTAAGCCAAACCACAGTGCAGCCCACTGCTGTGCTTCAGGTTGAATGAATGCATGAAACAAGGGAACATTGAGCACCTCCGGTGCCCTGAGCTGAATGTTGGGGAGGATTGATGCTGGGGGGGCGATGAGTGCTTGGCATGTCTATTGCAGGGGGTTGTGGGAGCAACACCAGAGTTTGTGGGGAGGAGCTAACAAAGACTTCCTGGGTAGGTGCTGACAATGACCAGGAGTAAGCCAGGTATTTGGAGTGGAGGGAGGTGGGCAGGCTGCCCATGCGGTGTTCCAGGCAGAGGGAACAGCATGTACAGATTAGCAGCAAGAGATCAGCACAGGCATTCAGGGAACTGAAACAGGTTCCCCGAGGCCAGCATTTATTCAGACAAGAAAGATCGAAAGCAGAGCACAGAGATGTGAAGTGAGTGCATTGGACTAGCAGGACCCCTCAACAGTTGTCTGCCAGTCCCTTCCCAGGGGAAAGAGAAGGCACTGGCAGCCTTTTTAAACACAGAGCTATTGGGGAAGCAGAAAACCCGGGGAGCTGCTGTGGATAAGCTCAGCTGCCCTGCTGGCAAGGTCACTGGGGACAGGAGAGACTCTAGACCTGGCCGGCTGGGCCCTGCAGTCAGGGAGGTCTCCACCTTCCATAGAATCCTTTACAGAAGACCTTAGCACCTGCCAGCCCTCTGCCTGGCATTCTCATCCCCACCCTTGGGAATGTAGTTCTGGCCACACTTCCTCAGGGATGCCTCTTCTGACCAACACCCACCCTGAAATGTGTCAACTCAAGGACGGTCCATGCACCAGGGATTTCCTCCTTGTAGCTATTACCACAGTTGTGATTTGATATCTATTTGTGTGAATTAAAAAAAAAAATGACCATCTCTCCTGGCAGACTGTGAGCTCTATGGGGCAGCAACCAAGGCTGGTTTTGCCCGATACCTAGCATTGTGCCTGGCATATAATAGGAGCTCAATAAATATTAAGAGCTAGACCATATCAAACATAGAATGGCAGTTTCATATGATTCGCCCGAATATTAATTGAATGAATGAGTGAATTGGAGTTTTCCTGAGCACTACCCACTGCAGCATGGAGTTCAGTACAAGGAAGGTCCACCTTGGGCCTGTTCAAAGGCAGCTTTTCCCCGAAATGATAAAGAGTTGAGTATTTGGTCCTGGTCCTGGTCTGGACTTGAGCAGTGCGTCTCACTCTGCTATGTACCATGGGAGCCCCTGAGGACCTTGTTCATGTGCAGAGTCGGACTCAGTAGGTCTGGGCTGGGGCCTGAGATTCTGCATTTGTAATAGGCTCCCAGGTGATGCCCAGGGGAAGGCAGCCAGAGGGAGGGAGGCCGAAAGGTTGGCGAAGGTGCTCTGTGCCTCCAAGGAGCTCCCCCTAAGACTCCTCTTTCTTTTCTTTCTCAACCCATTCAGAAATTCATTTGTAAAGCCTCGGGACTCGGGTCATGGCTGTAGTAGCTGGGAAAGAGCTGAGCAACTGTCACATACAAATGAAAACTTTCCGGATCACTGAAAGTTAGCCCTCCACGTGCCCAAAACTGTTTTTCTTTTCATTGTTATAGGTGGAAATGTTTCAAATTAATGTTATTAAACACTGTCTTGCTTTCTTAAACAGGGTAAATTAGACAGAACCTGGCTCTTGCTTTTTTTTCTTCCTTCTTTTAAAAATATTGTTGGTGAAATATGTATATAAATAAAACATCCATGCACAGCTTAAAGGCTATAAATCAAGTAAATACCAACAGAACCATCACCCAGATAAGGAGAAAAAGTATTACTATGGTACCATGGGAGCCCCTCTCTCCTGCCAGAGGTAACCTCTGCACCAATTTATATGGTGATCCTGTCTTCGCTTTTCTTTATTGTTTTACCATATATGACTGTAGCTCCAAACCATATCATCAGTTTTTCCAGACTTTAAATACATTGAATCCTACTATGTGTTTCATTGGGACTAGTTCCTTTTGTTGAATATTGTGGTTTTTAGGTTCATCCGTGCTGCCGTTGTGTGGCAATAGTTTGTTCTTTTCTCTGCTGTATAATATTCCATCGCAGACTATATACCACCATGCATTTATTCATTCTACTGTCTGATGGACGTTTGAGGGATTTTGAATATTATTACAAACAGTGCTGCCATGAGTTGTTGGGCCCGTGTCTCCCACAACCATGTGCAAGGAAGGCTCTCTCTACATATCCTTAGAAGCAGAAGTGCTGGGTCAAGGTTTCTGCACATGCCCAGCTGTACAAGGTGCTGCCTGTGTGATTATTCTCCCAGCAGCAGTGGGGAAATCCCCCTTGCTCCACAGGTTCACCAGCACTAGATATTTCCCACTTTTAAGTTTTTCCTAACTTTTGGTGATGCCCACAGTTTTCATGAATCACATTGTCATAGTCCATTCTTGCTGCCATAATAAACAACAGAAACTGGTTCTCACAGTTCTGGAGGCTGGAAGTTCAAGACCAGGGTGCCGGCATGGTCAGGTGAGGGCCCCCTTCTGGGTCATGGACTTCTCCTCATACCTCACATGGTGGAAGGGGCTAGGGAGCTCTCTGGAACCACTTTTGTAAGGACATTAATCTCATTCTTGAAGGCTCTGCCCTCACGACCTAAGCACCTCCCACAGAAGCACCTCCTAATACCATCATCTTGGGCATTAGAAGTTAGCATGTAAAAATTTGGGGGAACACAAACATTCAGGCCATAGCACACACTCTCCTCACTCTCTCGCCCCCTCCCCATTCGTGGACTGGGCCATGACACAGGGTTGTTTCTATGACTCTAGTTGGGCTCAGAGGCTATGCTGTGGTCTCCTGTCTATTTTTTTTATTTTTTTTACTAGAGGCTCAGTGTACGAAATTCGTGCACTGGTAGGATCCCTAGGCCTGGCTGGCAATTAGGGCCTATTGGGGGTCTTCTGGCGACTGGCTGGGGCCTTCCTTCTCCTGGTTGCCGGCTGCCAACCAGGGCCTTCCTTTGTTCCATGCCGCCCCCTGGTGGTCAGCGCACATCATAGCGAGCGGTCCAGCTCCTGGTCGGTCAAACTCCCAAGGGGACAATTTGCATATCAGCCTTTTATTATACAGGATTGCTTTCAGAGAGGAAGGGAAAGGGAAAGAGAGATAGAAACATCAACGATGAGAAAGAATCATTGATTGGTTGCCTCCCGCACACCCCATACTGGGGATGGAGCCTACAACTTGGGCATGTGCCCTGACCAGGAACCAAACCATGACCTCCTGGTCCATAGGTTGCTGTTCAACCACTGAGCCACTGTGGCCGGGCTCCTGTCTACCTTTTATTCTAGGTTTGTTTCTGCCTTTAACGCAAACTAACAACCACCTTCTCATTCCAGAGCATCCAGCCGAGTCGCCAGCAGCCTTTTCCCTCCCCTTCTAAGGTGCTCCTTCAAATCTGCTGTGAAATGGGAAGTTTTTCACCCAAATTGTCCCTTGAATTGTGTCTACACAAAGAGTTAATTGGCACACCAAAAGCTAGAGGGATGAATGGATAGGATCTGAGTATGCCAAAAGCTATTAAGATAATTGGATTTTTTTAAAAAAAAAGAACTCTCCCCTACCTAACCCTCTAAGAATGGCAGGCTTGAGAAGGGGAGATGGTCTTTGAGATGTAAGTCCACTATTTCCCAGGTCATGCAGCACCTGAATAAACCTCTTTCCTTTGGCACCAGCAAAAAAAAAAAAAAAAAAGAGTTAATTGGCTCTGAGGGAAGGTCGGAAAGTGGCACTTGCCTATCGGTAAACATCAAGTGTAGGGGATGGATTCTGTGGCACTGACCTTGGCTGTGAACAGTCTTGTTTTGTTTTGGGATGGTTGTTTGTTTCCTCATTTGTTTTTGGTTTTTGTTTATTTTTGCTCCTTTCTGGTTCCTGACCTTGTTCCAAATAACTGAGGTTGCTGTCTAGCTCGCCTCTGGATAAGTGAAGTGCTGCTGCCCTTTGCATATACTTCTAATCTAACTTTATGTTAAATTTAATTAAATTCCTACTTAATTGTGGTTGCTTGTATCCTCCCGAAATACCATGGCTTCAGCTAACAGATGGCTCAAATCCCTAGTCTGAGACACCAAATATTCCCCGCCCACCCCCCAAAAAAAACTAATTCTCCCGCTACCAGTAGAATCTTCAGAAACAAGAGCATTGGAAAAGCCTGACTTAACAAAGAAAAGATTTGGAGGCACCACTGGAGACAGAGGCATCTGAGCCAGGCAAACCTTAGTCTTGTCACAGGTTTGTGGGAACAGGGCTGGAGTCAAATAAAGACCCACATTCCATACATCTAAATATTTAAAAACTATTAGTCAAGCCAACAAATTGCTAAAAATAAAATACGTCTTAGCCTCCTGCCCTCACAAATGTACCTTCATAACATTCTGAAAGGCCACACGTGACTTGAGAGTCTCAGACGCCTCGGGCCAGAATGTGGCAGCACAGGGACAGGTGGTCCCAGGTCAGGGCCTGGCACCTTGTTCCCACCCACCTGCATGTTCCTACACCTCCAAGTTCTGTCCACTGCCTTGCTCCAAGCAGCCACCGCTTGGCCACTGGCTGCACGAGCCACCCTTGATGGGGTGGATCACATGAACAGGCCCACATAGGCCCTGGAAACAGGTTTGGGCCATTTGGGCAGAGATTCTGGGGTGTTGGGTACTAGGAGCAAGGTCTAAATGGGGGCAGGTGTGGGGATGGGCATGGGCTCTGACTGGGCATCTCCCTCAGTTCTGAGGACTTCTCACCCCAAAGACACAGGGAGGCCAGGGCAGGGACTGCCAAAGGTCAGGGAGGCATTGGGTCACATTGTCACCCTGACTGACAGGCCAGGCCATAAGTGAATTGAGGAGAAATGGAGCTATTTTGAGAGTTGTTCCTATGGGGTCTGGAGATTGCCTCTGCATTACTGACTACGGGAGAGGTTCTCTTTGGCTGTGACTCTGCAGTAAGTGCCGGATCCAGCGCTCAAATGCCTGTCTCCTCACCTCTGGAAACAAACCCAAACTGAAAAACCATAACCAAAATAGACCCAAACAAAACAGGAATCCCTCGTTTCGCTCTGTTCCCTCCTGCTCCAATCAGGCGCTCCCATCCTTGCAGCTCTGCTTTTCCTGCTCACTTTCTTCCCTCCGCCCTCCTTCCCTGGCTCCCATCTTAATCCCTGCCATAGCGACAGGGAAAACAACACAACACTGGGCAGATGAGAGCTGAATTTCAGAGCCCTCCGGAGAAGCGCCGGCTCACAGGGGGGCAGGAATTTCCACCACGAAACAGACCAGGGGGAAAGCTTGAAATCTTGCAGAGGTGATGAGGGAAACTTTGGGATTGAAGGGGAAAGGGGCACCTCAAAATTCAGGAAAGGTTGATATAAAAGAAAAAGAGAAGTGGCTTGCAAAGTTGGTAAAGGTTACGATAGCTCCCCGCAACGCTGCTCGGCCCATGGCCGTCCCGTGGGATGAATGATAGCAGAGGGAGGATTGGTGGGGAGCAAACATCAGGCCAAGTCAGACCCCTCTTGTGAAAGGAGCCAAAGGGTTCATATTTTTGTGAAGGGGAACCCCAGCATGTCCAGCCTGATGGGATGGGGAGGGAATGAACGCTTCCCAGGGAGCAAACCTGGGGTAGCTTGGAAGGGTGTGGTCCCCGAAATGGATTTATTTTAGAAGCATGGAAAGCCCATGAATGTACTTTTGGCCACAGGACACAACAGGTGAGAAACGAGAGAGGAAGGGGCCTGCTTTCTGCTTCCAGGAAAGGGGGGTGTTGTTGCAGATCTCCTGGGGAGCACACTCAGCCCCTCTCTCGTAAATGTATACAGCCCTGATTACTTGGCTCACTCTCACCCTCCTAGCGTGTTCCCAGTGGCTGGCTCCCTGGTGTTTGGCACTCGGGGCTGCCAACACCTGCCAACAACAAGGAAGCTGGGTATCGCGGCTGCAGTTTTTGGAGACGACTTATAAAAGAGATGACTAAGCCCCCAGGGCAGGAGGAGGGTACAGCAACACCTAGCTCAGCAAGAACCGGTATGCTGTCAACTCCATCCAATTCAGCGTTGACCAAGTGCCAACCGTGTGCCAGGCTCCTGGGAAGTGAAGAGGACGAGGCGGGGTCTCTGCTCTAGAGGACCAGGCATGCCCATCAGGCACTGTAATCAGAGACTTGAATGCACCACCGAGGAGAATTAGGAGTCTGGCTGCGGGAAGGATTTCATGGAGCTACGCTGCTGGAGGCAGGAGGAGGACGTCTCCATTGGTGCAGTCAGGCTCAGCGTTTTAGCCTCCCCGAAGCTCGCCCTGGTCCTCATGCCCCCTATCGGGTCAGTCCGCGAAGTGGCCCTCAAATTCTCCCACTTTCTCCTATCTGGACTCAGATCCTTATTTCTAGCCTCGGTGCGGGCTCTTTGCACTCAGCACCCAAGGCCAAGGCTACTTCCTACAACTCAGGTCCAATCCTCTCCTGCTTGGAAACATTCGATGGGAAGAGAGGCAGCAAATGATACCGGTGGGAGGAGGTGGACAGGACCAGAAATAAAAGTGCGATTATGGTAATAGGAATCTGAAAGTCTCTGGGGTTGACAGGTGGAAGAAAGGAAAATAGAGATTCCCAAGCAGAGGGAGACGAGCACCCAAAAGAAATGACCAAGCCAAGGTGTAATATAAGCAAAAATATTACCAAAAAGTCTATTTACTTTTCCCATGTAAGTCTTTAATAAACATATGATGTTAAGAAGAAAGGAAAAGAGAGAAAGGAAGAAAGCCATCTATAGTTTCCCACTGCCCCCAGAATAAGGGCTAAGTAAGCCCCAAGGTCCCTCACTATGGCCCAAACCTGCTGAAGGCCTAGGGGAAGAGTGGGCTTCAGGGTAAGTTTGATTAAATGGCCCCTGCTTCTTCCTGAACGTTTTCTCTGCCCTCCATGGTGTTGTCTTCACCCTTGGACAGCTTCTTTCATGGTGGCAAAATGGCTGCAGGAATTCCTGGCTTCCCACCCACACTCCAGGCCATGTAGAAGGAGAAAGAGAGAGAGCTTCTTTCCCTGAAGCTGCCAGCAAAGTCTTCTCCAGTCTCTCGGGTCAAAGTTGGGTCACGTATTCATCCTCAGGCAAGAAAGGATTTTGCCGATGAGTCTATACGCACCTATTCACCCCACCCCTAGGGAGTCAACATCCTCCAAAGTGCATGGGAAGTGTAGGGAGGGTGGCTACCCAAAAGAAAATGTGGTACCAGTAGTTACCAGGAGGGGATGGATGTTGAGAACGACACCACCATGTCCACTCCAGTACCTTCCAGGGCCTCCTCCCTTCAAGCCCCACCCAGTTACTTCCTGCTCCCAAACATGTTCTGTTCTTCAGTGTTTCTAAACCTTTGCACATGCTGTGCCTTCCACCTGGGATGCCTTTTCGTTCCTCTTGCTCAGTGAACACCTACTCATTTTTCAAACCTTTGCCCAAAGTTGCCTTTCCTATCCTTTAGATATTGTGATTGCCTTAAGGACAAAAGCCAGGTGTTTATTCACGCTTAGCATAAGGCAATACCTGGCAAATAGTAGGTGCTCAATAAATGTTTTCCAAGTGAATGAGTGTTGCTGATGAGACAACAGTATTTCCAAAATCTACAACAAAGAGGTAATTTGTCTTCAAAATCTAGTCTTCCCAAAATGTAAGCAGAGTTTTAATGTGTAAAACTCTAATGAGGAAAGAATGGAGTCCCCCCCCCCCCCACACACACACACACACAAGAAGTTCAGATAAAGGGACATTGAAAGCAACAGTTTTTTCGAGAGTCTCCAGTGTCATACCAGAGAAAGGGCTCTCTCATGGCTGGCAGGAATATTTGAGTTCACCTCACAGGTTGGTATATCCTTAAATGGAAAGGAGTCTTTCAGGCCATCATAGCCTGATCCATTAATCTTCCAATCATTTATTTTTTTTAAAATATATTTTATTGATTTTTTACAGAGAGGAAGGGAGAGGAATAGAGAGCTAGAAACATCGATGAGAGAGAAACATTGATCAGCTGCCTCCTGCACACCCCCTACTGGGGATGTGCCCGCAACCAAGGTACATGCCCTTGACCGGAATCGAACCCAGGACCCTTCAGTCCGCAGGCTGATGCTCTATCCACTGAGCCAAACCGGTCACGGCTAATCTTCCAATCATTTAGATTATCCCACTGGGAAGGGATTGCAATGGTCAGCAGACCAAGACACTCCCACCCACCTGGCAATTACAGTCTCATAATATTTCAATAAATTGGCTTTCTGGTTTACCATTCTAATCCGCAGTTCTTTAGTTTTTCTGAGACCAACAGTACCAGTTAATCCCTCATACCTGCTCTCTTTTTATTCCTCAGTCATAGATCCCCAGGACTTTAGCTGGTCATGTGATCCCCTAAAATATAGACTACATTTCTCAACCTCCCGTGCAGCTAGGTAGGGCCACATGACTAAATTCTGGCCAAAGGCATGTACGTAAAAGTAATATGAGTATGACTTCTTGGAAGTGCCATTAAAAGAGAGTAGAGTTTCCTTCTCCTTCCTTTCCCCTTTTTGCTGGCTGAAATGTGGATGCACTCTGGCTGGAGTTGGAGCAGTCATCTTGGATTATTGAGGAATTTGGAAATGAAGCCCATGCAACAAGATAGGAGGAGCCTGGGTTGAATATTACCACAAAGTATCATATCAAAAAGCACTCAGTGCCCACCTGTGCATTTGCATAAGAGAAGTGTATTTCTATCTTCTTTAAGCCACTTTTGACACTAGCAGTCAAAACTAATTCTAGCTTAATACAATCCCCTGGAGCTATGCTACCCCACATATGTGGACATTGAGAACTTGAAATGTGGCTAGTACAAACAGAAATCCACAGTGGATTTAGACGTAGTACCAAAAATAATTTAAAAAAAGGAGAGAGAGAATGTAAAGTATCTCATTAATAATTTTTATTTTGGTCACATGTTAACATTTTAGACATATTGGGTTAACCCAGTGGTCGGCAAACTCATTAGTCAACAGAGCCCAATATCAACAGTACAACGATTGAAATTTCTCTTGAGAGCCGAAAACCGACTTCTGCGCATGGGCTACGAAGTTTCAATCGCACTGTACGTGCATGCCTGCACGTGGTATTTTGTGGAAGAGCCACACTCAAGGGGCCAAAGAGCCGCATGTGGCTCGCGAGCCGCAGTTTGCCGACCACCGGGTTAACCTTTTCTTTTTACTTTTTTTAGTAATACCATTAGAAAAAATTTAAATTTGTATCTTCCATTGTTTGGGACTTCCCTAAGAACTCCTTCTTAAATAGAGTCTGCACCTTGCAGCTCTTTTAGCCATAACACACATCTGTCATACCAGAGCCCTAATGATGTGGTAAAGTGGGAGGAAAGGATCTGTTATACAGTATAGTCTTATGATTTAATCTCAGTCTTTTAGTGGGCTTATGTTCCTGGACTGAGACCTTCTCTTTGCACAGAAATGCTAAAGAGGGCTGGAGTTGGGTAGTGCCCTTCCCCCAGGTGGGCTAAAGCTCCGGCAAAGTCTTTTCCCTGGATCGTAGGACTTTATTATGGAGATGTGTTTCAAAATGGTTACTTCCACAGGGCCTCTTTCTTGACTCTTCACTGTGGAGGTAAAACCCACAAGAGTGTGGGGGCCCTTAAGATCTGGGCCCCCAAGAGTTTCTCCTCTCATAATAGTCCACATTAAATCTACAGAAAATTATCCAATTATCATTTAAGTGTTCCCACTACTTTTATGGCTCTAGCAGCATCCAGGGAAGCCAATCTCAGCTGTGTTTTTCTGTATTTATCTGTCACTCAAGATTTCAAGGCGGTGATTTGCCCTACAACCCCAATTCTCTGCTTAATTCAAGAAAAGCCTTTGATATTCAATTTGTACAGCTTTTTCTTGTTATAAGGACAAGAATGACAAGTTCTAAGCTTTTCATATGCCACAGCTAAATTCAGAAATGTATTGGAGTTTTATTCCCAATAAAATTATATAATACTAGAGGCCCAATGCACGAAATTCATGCAAGAGTAGGCCTTCCTTCCCCTGGCTGCCAGCACCAGCTTCCCTCTGGCACCCGGAACCCGGGCTTCCCTCCCAGCCCCGGCTTCGTCCGGAAGGTCGTCCAGAAGGACGTCCGGTCTAATTAGCATATTATGCTTTTATTATTATAGATTAAAAATACATAGTAGTCTGGGCCCATTTAATGTGGGGTCCAGTCATCTTCGTTACAAGAACATAAGGGCAATCGAGTACTATGGAAGGCATCCTAAGTCATCAAGAAAAGGGTAAATCATGTTCCAAATATTCTAGTAAACAATCAAGGAAGCATATACACATCATTAAAGCCCATCAGAATGATTTAACTTCAGGTTTGGGCACCCACATTTTAACTGTTTGGGACAACTTAGCCCTCTGTCGTTCCAGTGAGATCGTACCACACAGGCTCCAAGTAACCGAGTAAAGAGAGTCTAAATCAGGTTAAAGTCCTCCTTTCTTCATCTTCGTTATTATTTAAGAAAATAACCATGCTTTGGAAACTTATACATAAACCAGCCTCCATATCAATGGCTCCTGGGCCTTCTTCCTCCTTGTATCAGGTAGTTGTGGCCTCAGTCCACTCCCTTCGGGATAAATGCCCTGCTCTGCTCTGACCTGGAAATCTCTGCGTGGCTCCCTCTCTTTCTCACAGGCAAAGCTGGCCTCTCAGAATTCCCCCAGGTATCCTGGGAGCTGGGCGCTGCAACAAAGGTGCCATAGCTGATGTGATAATGAGTTCACAAAGCCACCTGGTGGAATGAGGTTACAGGGAGGTGTTGGAAAAGTTCCTTTCGCTCTTTAAAAAAAAGTGGCCTTTCTTTTTGTGAGGGGGAACACACACACACACACACACACACACACACACACACACACACACACACACCCAGGGCCCTCTAACCTGAAAAAAACTTTCTCTTTCCAACTGCCCCAAATTACTCAAGGTAATTTCCCCATCTCTGAGATCTCACAATGTTCAGATTTGGCCTGATTTCTGCTCTTCCCTTTCTGAGCTCCAATCCCCTTTCTTAAAACTCAGCTTTTTTTTTTTATTGGTCTCACTCACATGGCATTCCTCCCTTTTGACATGTTAGTATCTGCTCTCTGCTTGTAGACTCAAAATGCCCAAGACCAGAGCCCATGTCTTAGTCTTCTTATTAACTCTTGTATCTCCCAAAGCTCCTGGCATCCACAATACCTCAGCCAAACATGCAAAAGACATTTATTGTTTCCATTAATTCCTCCAATAATAATAATAATAATAACAACTACTACTACAAATAACACATCGAGCATCTACCATGTGCCAAACACTGTTCTAGGTACTTCACATGGTTAATTCATTTAATTTCCCAAACAATGCTAATATTAATCCCATTTTACAGATGGGGAAACTGGTGCACAGGTTGGTTACATCACTGTCCACAGGGCACACAGCCTGTGAATCATGTCAGAGCTGAGCTTTGAAGCTGGGCAGCTCCCCTGAGTATCTTCTAAAAAAAAAATCACTTGATTAATTGCCTCCCCCAATGTGCATAAGACCCTGAAATAATTTATCAATTTAGTCTCCTGAAAGCTATCCTTTGCTGTCCTAGCAACAGAACAACTGGTTGGGATTTAACTTTTAGTGGGTATTTGTCTGTAACAATAATTGATTCATAAATGAGCTCCGTAAGTTTTGCTCCCACACAACCAGTCTATGCCTCACTGGGAAGTCCTAGGTATGTATGGAAGGTTTAGTGGGGATGAGGGGCTGTAGTTGATTTCTTTCCAAATTTGAGATCCATTTAAAAAAAAAAAAAAAAGCAAACATGACACTGGTAAAAAGCAAGGACACGGTGATGGTTAATTTTATATGTCAACTTGATGCCCAGATAGTTGGTTAAACATTACTTCTGGGTGTGTCTGTGAGGGTGTTTCCTCATGAGACTAACATTTGAATCAGTGAACTCAGCAGATTGCTCTCCCCTGTGTGGGCGGCATCATTTAATCTGTTGCGGGCTTGACTAGAACAAAGGCAAAGGCGGAGGAAAGAGGAGTGTGCCCACTTTTCTTCCTGCCGCCTGTTTGAGCTGGGGCACTGGCCTTCTCCTGCCCTGGGACTGGGATTTACATCGGCTCCCCTGATTCTCAGGCCTGCAGAGTCCGGCTGGAGTTCCACCACAGCTTCCTTGGGTCTCCAGATTGTCCATAGCACGATGTGGGGACAACCAGGACAGTCCCTGGCCTGTAGGCCACTTTCTTTTAGCTTCCACCATCATCTGTTGTTGTTTGTTATTGTTGTTGTTGTCTTAACTTTTTTTTTTAAATTGCTTTGAGAGAGAGAGAGAGGGAAATATCGATCAGTTGCCTCCCACACCCCGACAGAGGATCAAACCCACAACCTGAGTATGTGCCCTGATCGGGAATGGAACCTACCACCTTTTGGTGCATGGGACAACGCTCCAACCAGTTGAGCCACACCAGCGGGGCTGGGCACTGGTTCTTTAGAGCTAATTGCCCTTTTCCTTGGATCCTTTTGTTGAAGGGTACACATTTCCAGAAGAAAAGTCATGTGTGGTGTAAGCAAAAGGATCTCTTCATGTGGAGCAGGGTGACCCATCCCAGTCACTATCTCTGTAGGTAACAGAGATCCAGTACCCCTTCCTCCCCTCTTGCCCGTGAAATAAAAGTGCCGGGCTGGCTACCACTGAGAACCCTTCCAGCTACAAGAGCCTGTGGTCTCTGATTTGGGTGTGGGTGGGCGCCCTGACTGGCTTTTTCCAGAATAAGGAAGACAGCACAAAGCCCAGTTAGAAGGCTGGGGTCCCAAGACCTCACAGTCTGGGCCGTAGAGCTGGCTCTGGCCAAAGGCAAGGAGACCCGGGGTCTGTGGACGCTGCCAGGCCTCGGCCAGCTCCCGCAGCCCCAAAGCTCCACATTAGCAAAGCTGTGTTTTGGAAAGGTCCAGGAATAAATTTATTGATATTAGCTGGAAGCTGGTTGGCTACATTAAGAACTCAGCTTCCTCTTTCCTTTGGTCCCACTGGTTACAAAAGGAGCTTTGTCTGCCGTGGGGCAGCCAGTCCAGGATGTGACCACCAGACGGAATTCAACGTTTTAATAAGCTGCAATGTCTGCTCAGAAACACACGCCAAGCTTCTGCACCTCCAGTGCTGGAAACCCTCCACATCACTCGGGTCAGGGTGCCTGGGTCTGGCCTGGCACTGAAGAGTAGGGCCCCGGATGAACACCAGCTCAGCCGCCCTTCTTTTCCAAAGCCTCCCGTGCCTGTCCTAAAAAGGAGCATCAGTGGCCAAGAATGTGAGTGGGTTAAAAAAGGGATTTTTCTTTCTCTGGTTCCCACGCAGGTATAAGGAGCATAGGAGCTGTCCAGGGTCTCACCTGGGCCAGGAGAGAGAATGGAGCATGAATCTTGTGGGTAGAACCCTGTACTCAGAGGCTACATCATATTCCATTCCATCTTCTCTCCCAACTCCTTCCTGCCTTGCCTGGTGACCAGTCAGGCTCCATCATCTCTGAGGGCTAAACTGTGAGATGAAGACAACTCTGTCCCAGGCACCCTTCTACTCTGTGGATCCTCATCCATGGAGGCCCCCAGGGCCTTCACAGTCTCTTCCAGAACCATCCCAACCCACATAGCCAACTGCTAGCCCTCAAATACTCCAGCATCCTGCTTTCAGCTGGCAAGTGATCTTAAGTCTAAGCTAATTGTGATTTCCCTGTGGGCAGGAATTATGTCTTTCTTCTCTGTGTCTCCAAGTCCTCCACAGTGCCTGGCTTACCAGAGTCAATTAATATGTCTGCGTGAGTGAGTATGTCTGAGTGAGTGAGTGAGTGAGTGAGTGAGTGAGTGAGTGAATGCCAATGTTAATAAGTTTTACTAATGTACATATTTCCCAGGGGTATGTGCATTTGTTTCTTTAACTTAATTCCAATGGAAGAGATACTTGATGGCAGAGCACTTCCCCAGTGTTCAGAAGGTCCCTAAAAGTAAAGTTGGCCCTTCCATTGGGTGAGGGTGGAGAGGTGCTGTTTATGGATGAGGGAAGCTACACAGGCAAGAGAGAGGAAAGAAGTAGTGTTTTGGCTCTCTGGAAATGTTGCCTAGAGACATTCTGGATTCTGCCCAACCTGAAAAAGGGGACCATTCACCACTGCGGCTGCCCTGGCTACAGAGAAGCATTGGAAGAGTTTGGTCCATCCACAGGTGGCCGGGCAAGTGTGTAGCCATAATACCTATAATACCCAGTAGAAGGGGATAAAAGCCAGAGGAGACATCTGGATTGTTTGTGCCTGGAGATCAGGGAAGGATGTATGGTGGAGATGGGAAATGGGTTTGAACACACATTATGGGAAAGGCTTTCAAAGGCAGATAAAGAGAACAGAGAAAGTCAAGGCCTGATGGCTAGGAGATACAGATGTGCTGGGAGAAGAGTTTGGCAGGACTAAAGGTACATGAAGGGAGTAATAAGAAGTACATTTGAAAAGGTCAATTGAGATCCAATTATGGAGGGTCTTGGACCATGCTAAAGAATTTGGACTTTATTTCATAGGCAATGGGAGCATTTTAAGATCTCTTGGTGGTGGGCGGGGGGGGGGGGTCGGGGGGGGAGAGAAGGTGGAGTGGCTGAATTAGGGAAATGAACTAAAATTTGCTCAGCACCAAGAATCAGGCACTCTACCAAGGTCGTCATATATAAAACTCACAGTTATCCCATGAGATAGGTGACATAATCCCCATGTTGTAGTTGAGGTAATTGAAATACAAAGAGTTAGGAACTTGCCAAAGTCACACAGCTAAATCCTCATGTAGGTACTTGATATTTCCTTCTTGAGCATGCCTTGTGGATAAGCTAAGTGAGAATGAACCCCAGCAAAACATGAGTGAACATCAAGGGAACAAAAGGATAATGTGAGAATATAAGAAATGGTGGAATTAACCTAGAATCCAAAAGAAATTTCAGGATGACAGCTGTTTAGCAAGCCTCAAAAGAAATTGATGTGCATTAAAATGTCAGTGGGTCCCAAGGAGAAAGTCTTCTAGAAGAATATAATAGAGTCTAAGAAACACATAAAATGAGTAAAAAAACTAGATCATTGGAACATGATGACAAATACCTAGCTTTCTTTGTCCAAACAGAAAAAAGAAAGCAATCAAAAACTCTGGGAAAAACAAACCACTAAACAAGAAAGTTATGGATCCAAAAATGAAATAACGTAAGAGGTAAAATGCATCTGAGCAAATGATGGCACATAAAACAAGACCATCTATTTGATCTTGGGGCCAAGAACATTGTTCTTTGGGTGACACAGTTGTCTGTCCTTGGACATACAGGGAAAGAAATATGATAACAAACCATCACTAGGCCAGGTGCCCATTTACCCATATAAATGACGCAACTCCAGTTGCCATTTATTGGTCTTCAACTTTTAGAGTGGCCCAGGAACAAAGAAGGGAAAGATTCACTATGATTTTAGGGCAGGATGTAATGTTACCATGCTGGAAAATGTAGAAATTTAAAAATACCTAATGCAAGAGGTGAGTTAAGAAAAAGAGAGAGGGGAAGACCAGGATGGTGATACTAATATCCTACCTGTGGGAACCCCTTTCACGTCCCGCATGGTTCCGGGTTCCGGTTCAGGGTTCGGGTTCTGGAGAAAGCCGCACACAAATGAAAGAGACTAGAAAAGTATTAATTTGGGAATATTGGGGGCCAGACGGGAGCCCACCTCTAGTGAGAGGACTACTGCCTTGCTTTGGCCTTGCCATCCTTTTTATTCAGGTTTGGGATACATCCATTGCCCTTAGGCAGGTAATTCCAGTAACAGGCAGACTATCTTTTACAGAGAGGAAGGGAGAGGGATAGAGAGTTAGAAACATCGATGAGAGAGAAACATCGATCGCCTCCTGCACACTCCCTACTGGATATGTGCCCGCAACCAAGGTACATGCCCTTGACCGGAATCGAACCTGGGACCCTTGAGTCCGAAGGCTGATGCTCTATCCACTGAGCCAAACCGGTTAGGGCCTAGACTATCTTATCAGTAAGGATTTACATGATTATTTGGTGGGGAAGTTGCCTCAGTTACCATTGTCTTAATTAGATAGAGAGTGGTTGGCTCTGCCCTTTCAGAGCTTAAAGTTTGACCAGCCTTCCACATCTTTCTATTAGTGAGACAATGATCAGTTTCCGGCACCTACCTTTAAGGTAAGGAGTAAAGTACAATTAAGAGCTGATGAAACAAAGTTATTAATAGAAGAACTAGAAATAGAACTAGAAATAGTTATCAGTTAGAATCCAAGAAAAAGGAAACTGTATGGGGATTGGACTGTATGTAGTTATGGGTCCTGGTTAAATAGCCTATGTAAAACTATTGCCTCTGAGTCTTGTGTTGGGCCTGTGGTCAGCAGGATGGGCAGTTGAGAAGAAAAAATGGAAGTGAGGAAGAGGAAGGACAACCTGAAACCCACAAGAACCTCCTATCTCTCTCCACCTCCAATCTCCACCCTGCGGGTGGACTTCAGACAAGCAGGTGCCCCATCGTGGAGCTGCACATGCATCTGGCCAGGACACAGAAGAGCTGGAGGAGCCCGGGTAGCATGCCAACAAGGTGAGTCGCATGTTGGAGACAGCAGGCAAGATTGGCGCCTGGCTCTACGCTAACCTTCTGAGAGCAAAAAATGGCTGTTACTTCAGTTCTGCCTTCCAAATTTTGCACAAACCTCCCTCAGGGCTAGCACTAACTTGGGACTACATACGGGAGGGAATTGGAGGAAATGTAGTTCCCACTGACAGTACAAATTGATAAATTCTGAAAAACTGGGAGAGGGATGAGGGCATTTGTGACAGGTAGGTTCCCTGGAAGCAGACACTGAGACACTTAGGGACACATGATGTTTATTGGATGACACCTGTGAAAGAAAGGGGAGGAAGCAGGTGGCAGAAGGAGAGTCAAACAGCGATGCAGACCCTATCCAACCCCCGATGACTGGGCCCAGAGCACTGAAGTGAGTGTTCACTGTTAGAGTCCCATGTTGAGTGGAAATAGCCTGGCCTAGTCCCTCACTAGGCTCAGTCACTGGATGCAGGCTGGCCCAGAAAGGGCGCCACCTGGGGCGAAGCGGCTCTGTACCCCTGAGGCTGGCCCTGAAGGAGCTGGCAGTTGGTGGCCATCTGTTGACCACACTCCCTGTAGCTGGGCAGCATGTCTGGTTTTGAAGGGAGGGTCTGGGAGGCGCTTCTCTGAGTCTAGCCAAGAGTACCGATGACGGGTCCGGGGGGGGCCTCGGGCCCCTGGATCCGGGTGAGCCTGGCCCCGGGTCCGGGTGAGGCCGTGGGCCCCTGGATCCGGGTGAGCCTGGCCCCGGGTCCGGGTGAGGCCGTGGGCCCCTGGATCCGGGTGAGCCTGGCCCCGGGTCCGGGTGAGGCCGTGGGCCCCTGGATCCGGGTGAGCCTGGCCCCGGGTCCGGGTGAGGCCGTGGGCCCCTGGATCCGGGTGAATCAGTGCCCCTGGGTCCGGCCGAGACCAAACCAGAGGGAGTCGGACCTGCATTACCACCATTTGTCCACCATCCAGAGCTGAGGGGTCAGTGCCAACATGTACTCATAGGGAACTGGAGGACATTGATATTGGGTCTCAAAAGAACTGTTGGTCCAGAAAGAAACTCACTACAGACTGATTCATTTGCCTGTCAGCATAACTATTATTGCTCGTCGCACATTCAATTCTTATAAGTATATCTCTAGTGACACATGATTTCGCTCATCTAGGGGAAATGATGAACAACATAGACTGATGAACAAGAACAGAACCAGAAACAAGGAGGCATCGATCGGACTATCGGGCCTCAGAGGGAGGATAGGGGAGGGTGGGGGGAGGGGGGAGAGATCAACCAAAGGTCTTGTGTGCATGCATATGAACCTAACCAATGCTTAAGTTCAACAGAGGGTTGGGGCATCCAAGGGGAGGGGTGTGGGATGGGAATGGGGGGATGAGGACAAATATGTGACACCTTAATCAATAAAGAAATTTAAAAAAAAAAAAAAAAAAAGAGTACCGATGAGCTAAATCCTGCTTTATCGGAGCAGGGAGACAAAGTCCCCAGAGGATCCACGGGGACACAGTAGGATTATTAACCCACCACTGAGAGATAGGAAGGTAAGCTGGCAGAACCAAAAAGCCCAAATGTTAAAAGCCATTGCCTCTGGGAGACCAGGCTGAATCCGAGAGGAGTGGAACCGAGGTCTGTTCTTTACTGTAAGCCCTTCTGTATTGTTTTATTCTTCCAACCATGTGCATGTAGTTCTTCAGTTCAATATTTGTGCAGTCTTTCAAGATTCCGATCTGTCTGATTCCAAGCTGCATCCCAGAGTCACGCCCCGACAGGCCTACCTGGAGTGGGCAGGCAGAACCGCCGCTCTGTCCAGGGGAGGCAGGAACAGCTGGGAGGGCCTGGCTACGGCTTGGCATGCGGTGCCTGTCTCATCCATTCCCACGGCGGGAAGCTGGCCAAGTGTTTCATCTCCTGCCCCAAATGGATGGGCGCCCAGGCCCTGAGAGTCAGGGGAAATACCAGCCCCCGCAGTTGTGCTGGGTTGGGAACCGTTTCCACTGGAGAGCTGCTGAATTGCCATCGCTGAAAACAGGGGTGCCTTTTTTGTTTATCCGGGCCCCTCCCAAACTTTAACAGGTATGATTTAGACTCCACGCACCAGGGCCTGACACCTGGAGAATGTCAACGGTCGGTTGGCACGAGAAGATGGGCTCGCCCAGTGGAGAGGGCTCCTTGCCGGCTGGCTGGACCAATGTGTGAGTGTCAGAGGATGTCCCTTCTTACTTTTTAGATTTACCGATGGAATACAATTACGACAGTAATTTAGGAAAATAAAGACAAGTAGACGTCATCATCCTAAACACAATCATTCCTTCCTTACAGTATTTTCCTCACATCCCTCTCCTCGGCACCTGTCTGTTTTGTCATCTAGCTGCCATCCGATTGTATGTAAATGTTGACCCTTGCGTCTCCTGCCAGATGTATATCACATGCATTTTCCATGTTGTCACCTAAGCTTCATAACTATAATCTTAATACAAAGTCAGCGATTTTGTCCCAGAACCTAAGTGCACAGTAGACAATTAAGACTTTTTTTAATGACTGGAATGTGTGATTGAGCCATGATTTGTTTCACCATTCTCCTACTATAACTTAGTTAAGGAACTGGTTTCCAATTTTTCAAACATCTTGTCATTTCTTTCTTGCACATCCTCCTTTTCCATTCAACATCTTCAATTAATCCCTAAACTCTGCTCTGTGCCTGATTCTCTCTATCCCTCATTTATTATAAATCAACCGTGTGTGTTGAGCAAACACCGGAGCCCAGCACGGGGTTACGTGAGAAAAGGCAGACGGAGGTGATGGGTGGGCCAGCGGAGTGGAAGCCTGGGTCCCGTCTGAGCTGGGCCCTCCGAGTACAGTCAGTGCGTTCTGTCAGCACCGCTGTCACCATCAAGTACCTTTCCTCTTGGAATAGTGGCCCCGACTTGGCCAGTTATTTCATCTCAGTGCTTACTTTTTTTCATGTGAATTTAACATTCGAACATCATGAACATGAAACATAAACACTCAACCCACCGTGGCAGTTTAATGAGGTTCAGCTGGGTTCAGCACGTTTCATTACTTACAATTGTGTAAAAGCTTTTCGACCCAGATCATTCCTTAGGTCTGGCCCATTACAGCCAAAACAAACTGTGTTCTACGAGCACTTTAAAGATTGGGGAGAATTATTCTGGGCACATGATGAATATCCACAGAGTCCTCCTTGGCTCTGATTAGCTGGACCAGCAGTTTCACTGAGCCACGGAACACTCCTGAAAGGAAACGTTGAGTAATAAACTATGTTCAGAGACACTCACTCACCCTGAAAATGCTCCCCACGCACCTTTGCCTTGCTCCTGCGCTTTTCAAATCACAGCCGCCTCGGCAGCTCTTACATGCTTCCCTTGGAGCAAGGAGAGAGTTATTAGCATTCCCGTCTGACAGATGAGGCCTAGAAAGATAAGGTGATTTGTCCAAAACCATGGGACAAAGAACTGGTTGTCTAAGGTTCCTGCTACTAAACAGATTCAGGTACAGACAAAAGTATGATAAAGAGTCTTAAATAGACACCAGGACAGCCTAGACAGCGTGGCTCTGTGGTTGAGTGTCAACCTATGAACTGGGGGTGGAGGAGGAGATGGGAGAGGGGTGGTGTCACGGTTCAATTCCCGGTCAGGGCACATGCTGGGGTTGCAGGCTTGATCCCTAGTGTGGGGTGTGCAGGAGGCAGCCAATCATTGATTCTTTCTCATCATTGATGTTTCTATCTCTCTCTCCCTCTCCCTTCCTCTCTGAAATCAATAAAAAAATATATTTAAAAAAAAAAAAGCCAGCAGAACACAGAGTGGCAGTCTAGGCCATTAGGTGACTCTGTCATCTTTAACACACAGCTTCCATGCTATGTCCAAGGCGGCTTCTCCGTGTGTGGGAAGGGAGAAAAGGGAGGGCAGCTCAAATGTGGGTCACTTCCACTCACATCCCAGGGGGTGGGACATAGTGTATGGACCTACCAAGCAGCAAAAGAGGCTGGGTGGTATGTGCCCTGATCAGACTTGGAGTTCTATTATCAAATGAGGGGAAATGGAAGTCAGTGGACAACCAGCACATTTGAGCATATACATCACGGGCAACCCCAGAAGGCAGATGAGGGACCCCCAGCGAGAGCTCAGGGCCAGCAACTCTGATTGCCCTGGAGTTTGCTCCCCAGCCCACAGTAGAGCTCATGGCCACCCTGTTCCTATGATATACTTGGACCATGCAGTGCTGGGGGGTTCTGGTTATAACTGCACTGTACCAGGCTCAGGACTTAAAAAAAAAAAATGCATGAAAACTGGGCAAATCCTTGCCCACTGGGAGCTGACATTTTAAAAGGCAACAAGCCAAACTAACCTAGTAATAGGGCATACTATCCAGAGAACAAAGCATGAAACCAGCAGATGACTGAAAAGCAAAACATAGACACACCTACCAGGCAAGGATTTCCCTTCCCAGGGACCAGGGCATCAAAGGATAAAATGAATACCCCTGGGCTGGCCTTCAAGCTTAGCCTCCTTCCCACCCTCCATTTCCCTCCACTTCGCCCCGTGTGCCGACTCTCCCCACTCCACACAGCTCCCCATTCACCCTCTAAGTGTGCTGCACACTTACCTTTGTTCCTTGGCTCTGCTAGTCTAGCTCAGATAACATCTCTTTATCAAGAGTTCCCTGAATGTCCCGAACAAAAATTAGTCACTTTTATCTCTACAATCCCAATGTACTTTTTAATATGCTGATCAAATCATTTATCACAGGTGTATGTATTATGATCCGTTGGGCATAAATGTGTCACTCCACCCAACCTAAAATAAGAATGTCACCAAATTTTGTACACCCAGTGCTTAACACAGTGTCTGGGGAGTAATGGGGGTTAAATGAATGAGTGACCCTTAAGAAGGCAGAAATTACTGATTACATACAGTAATACACCTGGCGCACAATATATGCACAATGCCTGGCAGATCGTGGGAACTCAATAAATGGAGTTTGATTAATTTAAGTTGAACATAATTAAAGAGACTTGCAATCAGACTCCAGAAGGTACCATTTACCTGGTGCCAACCCAGTCCAGTTGCACTGAGGGGATTTTCAGAATCTATAGATCCCACATGTCCAGCTTGGTCTGCCCAGCAGATGCAAAGGCTTGTGGTACCTTTGGCAAAGGTTGTCCGAAGCTGGGGCCAACCATGCTGCACTGTGGGCTCCCCTCCTTGTCTCTCCCCCCATCGCTCCCTAAGACTCAGTCCTTGACCTGCAGCTCTAGTCCCCACCCTCTAACCCCCAGAGAAGATTCAGCAGGTAGAGCAGTGACCTAGACAGGTGAGAACCTTGCACGCATGCCATGGTACACCTAGCAGGGGACCACACAAGGCTGAATGACCCCAAAGTGACATGCTCAGGTGTGCTTATTACCTTGAGAGTAGCATCTGTCTTTAGGACACCAGACACCTCACACTCCACCTGTCTCCCCTCCTGATCTCAGAGACCATGAGTGTGAGTCCATTATCAGAGTCCCAGACCTGCCACCTGCCAGCCATGAGCACATCATCTATCCTCTCCAACCTGTCCCTTCATCTGTAAAATGAGGTCAGAAACAACACCTGTTCTTTCTGCCTTTCAGGGTTAGATGAGAACTAAACAGGAATATACAAGGGTTTTGTAACCTGTAAAGTAATAAATATTGTCTATTACTGTTGTTATACTTAGTATTGTTATTCCTAAGTAACCCTTCCTCCTAAGTTTTCCTTCTGATTATCCGGGGTGCCAACATGCCCCCAGCCCCCAAGCATAAGAATATCTGATGTTTCTGTCGTTCCAGACCTTTTGTCCCCTTCACCAGATACTGAGGCTCTTTTCCCTGTGGGAAGCACGTTCTATGTGGCACAGGTGCCCAGGCTCATATCCTCCATCCCCTTGGCTACAGTGATGGGCTCAGAGATGGGCACATGACCTAAGCCAGCCAATTGGAGTCCTTCTGGGATTTTCTCACCAAAGCTGTGAAAGAAAATGGTCCCTTTCAGCTGAGAGGTGATTCTGGGGCTCCAACAAGCACTGATACCATCATGTGGAGAAAGCCTGTCTGAAGAACAAGCCAAGTAGAACCAAGAGGATGAATAAGAGAAAAACTGTCCTGGATCAAGCTGTTCCTAAAGCCAGATGTAACCCTGGACTTCCCAGGCACACAAATGAAGATTAGCTCTCTTTTACATAAACTAGATTGAGTTGGGTTTCTATCACTCAAAATGGAAGACTCCTGACCAATACAAGACTCAAAACGTAGGTGATATGTTCTATTTGCCTGTTTCCTTCAATCCCAACATGTGATCTATTGGAGCTTTTAAACAAAGTCCCCTCTGCTACAGGCATGCAGTGGAAGGAAGCAGCCTGGTGGGAAAGCCTGGTGGGGAGAGCTGTGGGATTAGAGCCAGACAGAGCTGGAGTGAATCCCAACTCTAGCAGTCATGTGATCTTGGGTTTCTCTGGCTCTCAGTATCTTTTTCTGTGAAGTAGGATGCATAAATCCATACCATGCATGGCTATTATATGAAATGAAAAGATGTCTAGCCCTAGTTTGGCTCAGTGGATAGAGCATCGGCCTGTGGACTGAAGGATCCCAGGTTCGATTCCGGTCAAGGGCACATGCTTGGATTGTGGGATCAATCCCCAGTAGGGAGCATGCAGGAGGCAGTCACTCAATGATTCTCTCTCATCATTGATGTTTCTATCTTTCACTCCCTCTCCCTTGCTCTCTGAAATCAATAAAAATATATATTTTTAAAAAAATATCTCTAAGGTTCTAGTGGAGGCTCAATAAAAGGTAGCTATTATTACTAGTATCGCTATAACAGTATAGTGGTCTCCTAGCTCTGCCAGTAGGGGATGGCAATGTACCGATCCTGTTTTCAGTTGGGGGCCCTAATTATCTTTCTCTGAGCTCAAACATTAAGAAATGACCGGGACCTTCTCTGAGAAAACAAGGCCCAGGCAGCTTGGAAGCCACTGTGTAGAAGAGATGATGGAACTGCTGGAGGTTAGGCAGGAATGGTCTCTCAGCAGCAATGAGGGGGCCCTCGGTAGCGAAGTACCAGCCTCCATAGCAGTCAATCTGAGGCGGTTGCCACTGTAGGTGTCTACCCCTGGAGAGGCCACACCAGGGCCAGGATAAAAGGCTGGTCCTCAGAAGTAAGGTGAGTCCTCTCCCAGGTGAAGTTGAGGGTGGGGTCAATGCTTAGGAACTTAGTAATTTCGTGATTTCCTATGCGTGTATAGTTTGTAGGCTCTCTGTAAAATACCAGACTTGAAATCTATTCTTTCCTCTTTTAAAATATGTATTTATTGATTCCAGAGAGGAAGGAAGAGGGAGAGAGAGACAGAAACATCAATGATGAGAGAGAATCATTGATTGGCTGCCTCCTACACACCCCCTACTGGGGATGGCCCACAACCTGAGCATGTGCCCTGACCTCGGAATCGAACCAGCAACCTCTTAGTTCCTGGGTTGACACTCAACCACTGAGCCACACCGGCTGGGCTTCTTTCCCCTTCTTGACCACTAGTCTGGCTTATTATTCCTGAAGAAAGAGAATAGGACTAGAAGGCTGGTGTCTGGGATTCTGGCCTCATTTGTAATTGATGAGCTCTGTCACCTTAGGAAAGGGGCTTCCCCGCTCTGGGCCTTGGTTACCCTCCTGTAAAGAGGGATGAAATGGGGGTGTGGCAGGTGTTCTCTAAGGTCCCTTCCAGAGCTAATGTTGGAGCCAGGGCATCCTTAAGCCCCAGGGGTTCATCAGGCTGGGTCCCTTCATCAGACACTGGCTCCCACTACCCCGGACCACACCAAGAGCTTTTATTTTTAAGGAATTCAAGGCAGGGCGTGGGTGGGGGACAGCCTCCCCAGTTTCCATAGATGTTGATCCCAAGAGAAATGATGAGGTGTGTGTTGAAGGTGGGGAGCCCTGGGGACATTCTCCCCACTGGACAGGGCCGCCTCTGTAACACCTCCACGTGGAGGAAGGTGAACCAGGAGGTAGGGGGTGAGCGTCCCTGTTTAACAGCTTTCCGTTTGTTTACCAAAAAAATATTGTTCCATCATAAAAATTCCCAAAATAGTTACTTCCCTGGCCAGACTGACTGGCAGACGCCCAGCTTGGGAGCCCAGCCTCGCTGGAGACACACGCTCAGGGAGGCAGAGCGAGCCGGAAAGGTTGGGGCTGCAGCTTGAGGACCACCAACCCCACACATCCTGTGGGGTGGGGCACGGAGGGTTAGCCACAGAATGGGCTCTCTGGGGGCTCTGGGCAGTGGCAGGATTGTCTCCAGAGGCTCAGCAAGTTTATTTTTAGCTAAGAAGGGCTTCCTCTGCTCTGGGGTGTGTGTGTGTGGGAGTGTGTGTGTGGGGGGGCGTTCATAGACTGGAGGTGGGACAAATGCTTTACCCTCTGCTGGAATGCTCTCTCCCACACTTGTATTCTGGCCAGCACCTTCTCATCCCACAGTTCTCCTCTTAGAGCAGCTCTTTAGAGAACCACGCTCCCAAAATGACCCAAAGTAGGGCCTCAGCTATACAATCTCACAGGATTCTTCCTTTTCCCTTGGGAGAACTTACCACGGTATGAATGTTGGTCTTTCCTATGGGTTCCTGGGCAGAGAACGTTGTTCAGTACTTATCCCCAGTACTTTCACATGGTAGGTGCTCAATTAGTATCATTTCCATTGACGGAATGATTCTATGACTTGCTTGAGGCTCAGAAAGGCCGAATAACTTGATCAAAGTCATGCATCTCACAAATGCCAGAAGTAGGATTGGAACCCAGTTCTGTCTGACTCCAAAGCCAAGGTCTTAATTACACTGTCCTGCTCCGCATGATCAGCAGGGCTGGACAAGCCTGAATGAGGCAGCAATGAGCAGCCATAAGTGTGTCTTCTCTGTCATTTTCTTCCTGCCCCAATGGCAGGGAGGAAGGAAATCGCATATAGGCTGCCCCCAAGAAGACTCAGTACTTACCCTGGGAGCCTCACATATAATAGGTGCTCAATAAGTATGTGGTGGGTGCCTGGCCAGTGTGGCTCAGTTGTAGAGCATCGACCTATAAACCAGGAGGTCATGGTTCCATTCCCAGTCAGGGCACATGCCTAGGTTGTGGGCTCAATCCCTAGCAGGGGGCATGCAGGAGGCAGCCTATCAATGATTCTCTCTCATTGATGTTTCTGTCTCTCTCTTCCTCTCCCTTCCTCTCTGAAATCAATCCTATCTAATAAAAGGACAATATGCAAATTAACCATCACCCCATCACAAAGATGGCAGTGCCCATAGCCACAAGATGGCGACACCCAGTCCTCTCAGCCCAGATGGAGTCCCCCAGTCCCGAGGGGGGCAGCCACTGAGAGCGGGCAGCGTGAGCGGCCTGGCGGAATGCTTGCTTCATCGCCATGGCGATGAGGCAAGCGTTCTGAACCCAGCCGCAGATGGGCCTCTGGGCCATGGAGAGCCTCTGGGCAGCTGGCATGGAGTGGCCAGGCCCCGCAGAGAGCTACTGGTGCATGGATTCATACACAGGGCTACTAGTAAAAATATAATTTTTTAAAAAAGTATGTGTTGGGTGAATATTCCCTCTGTGTGGGACCCCAGGTATCTCCCAGTGACATATCAGTCTTGTGAGGACTTGTTTCTATTTGGGGAGGTGAGAGTGAGGGAGAGGATTAAATAAAAATGACTCCACTCCAACCCTCCAGCTTATCTCTCCTCCTGCCCCCCACCCCAACCTACCAGAGCAGGGTCCCAAATAGAAAAATGACCCATAGTTAAGCGTCGTCCTCACAAATGACTCTTGCTGTAGTCCAGAGCTCCCGGGCTGGGTTTCCAAGCAAATGTAGGCAGGCACCCTCATGGACCCCCTAAAAGGCCCTGTTTTTATCCCTAGAACTACCCCATTCCTATCCCCCTACCTAAGGCTTTCTTAATCTTATGAGAAGTGGACACATTCACCTTAGAATTCAATAAATTAAATTAATTCACCTTAGAATAAAATGCTAATTTTATCGATATACAATATGCAATCTAATATAATGGCTTGCCTTGCAAGCTCAGCTTTAAGACAAGGCCCCCCACACCACATCCTGCAGGGAGAGAGAGAGAGAGAGAGAGAGAGAGAGAGAGAGAGAGAGAGAGAGAGAGAGAGAGCTTTGACAGTGAAGCTGTTTCCTCAGGCTGTTCCACTCAGTGAGTATAGACTCCACAGACCGAAGAACAAGATGGCAGGTACTCTCTCAGCACTGGTTTCAGGTCCCACCAAGTTGAGCACCGCTTGGCGCCTTCAATGGGTTCTAAGATAGAAAGATAAAGGTATGTATCTTGCCCTGGCCAGTTTTGCTCAGTGGATAGAACATCAGCCTGAAGACTGAGGGTCCTGGTAAAAATCAATGGAAAAATATCCTCAGGTGAGGATGAACAACAACAACAGAAAAAGGATGTGTATCTTTTCATATGACTTGGCCCCTAAATGCAAGGCAACTACTTTGTGATGCACAAAGCCATGTATATCTTATTTTAACAGGGACATTATCTTTAATGGCAGTTTTACTGGACATGGCTTTCTTCTTTACATACTGACTTTAGAACCTGACTTAACATCCAACCACAACCTCATTTACTTCCATTGTGGGGGAATCGGAGCATAGAGCCAAATAAGAGAAAAATACTCCCCTGGAATCCCACCACTCAGAGATAACCACCATGCATCGCTGGGGGGCTTTTTTTAAAAGGCACGTGGGTACAAATTAGTATTTATTATGTCACATCTCAAAAAGGGAAAACTGGCAAGATGTTCTTTTGAAATGTACAAGTTGTGATTTCCCTCCCAATGTCTTTTCTTTAAGAACACAATGGGCTTGATTCTCTCTTTTTCGAACTCCTATTCAGGCTGGGCTAGTTTTCTGCACTGTTAGTATTTATACCAGAAAATCTCCTTGGCATCCTCGATTCTAAGCAGGTGAGAGTCAGAATCACTCCCAATTGGAAAAAAAAAAATCAAATAAACAAAGACCAAGCTCTTTCTCCCTCCCTACCAATTTGGCCTCTGGTTGGTCCTGAAGGGAAGTGGGTCCAGGAAGACTGAATCACTTCCATAAGTCATGCCTATGCTCTGCCCTCCCTGAGATGCTCAGTCATGCCCGGTACTTGTACTACCTGGAAACAGGTAGGCTCATATCTGTTCCCTTTTGAGACCAGATGACACAGGGAGGAAACAGAAGGAGAGAGGCATTCAGAAAATCAACACCCTTCTTTGCCCCTTCAAACCCTTTCTAGCCTCGGCTTGTTTCTTCTCCCAGTTGAGGGGAAAGGGATAATTTGAAGATCAACAGCATTCAGTGTTGAGTGCTAACTGGAAAAAAAAAAAGAAGACTATGTTCAATACACTATGTATTTTGTAAAGGCCTAGGTCCATGTTGCTTTGCTTTCTTCACTACTTGGTGGTTGCATATCTAATCCAAGATTGGCTAAGGATTTGCAAAATCAGTGGTTTTGATTAAGTATTTGGACTTTGATCTTTGAATGGATATATACATAGAATTGACCTTAAAAAGAAAACAGTGTTGCTTAGATGAAAGAAATCGCCAGCGTCTCACTCCCCTGAGTGTGGAGGTACTTCTATACCATGGCCGAATGGACTACTAAGGAATTTGATAATTACCTTTCCAGTTAGAATGGCACATATTCACAGCTCAGATTCAAGAATTTGTTTAAAAATGCAACTATAAATAGTGCAGGTACTTCCAGAGTTTCTAACATCAGTCTTGCAAATTTCCTGTACTTATGAATAGCCTGTTGTTCAAGCCACCCAACCACAGTCAGCAAATGGACTTGTGTGAGCTAGCACCCTTTCACCACCTTTGTATTTATTTAACCACCTTATCCCCCAAACAATTTCAGATGACTTTAAAAAAATACATGGATTATAATGAAAGCAAAGCAATAGGTGAATAAGGAAATAAAGAAAAGGGAGAAACAAGGAAGAAAACATCGGATGCAGATGCTAAAGAATATAATTTCACTTCTACACGTTGTGAGGCTCTGACACTGGCTCACCATTGCTTCAAATTTGAATGTGAGATCCTAGTGGATAAGAGACATAGCCAGTTACATGATTCACAGTGTCCACAAAGGAAAAGCCCGGTGTTTCGGAGAAACAGCTATTCCTGGAACAAAGGCCTAAGAGAAATTTCTTCCATTGATCCTTATAAAGAAAACAATGTTCTTATCATAAATATGACATGGAGTCCCATAATTTTGTCTCTTAAGCCATCCCCCAATGTAGGCTGATGGCTTCTTAACAAAGTTGAATTTGTTCCAAGCATTTCCACTGGAGACCAAAAGCATGTAGTTTAATCCACCGCTGGTGTGATTCAAGAACAGATTCTAAGAATTAAAAAAGGATAGATAGACTGCATAATTTTCAGACAATTCTCATCAACCTCTATTTCTCTAAACCAAGCACTAGTTAGCATCATGAGCACAATGAATTTACGATCACTTTCCGCTGACCAGCATCCGTGATGCCAGTTAATCACTCTGTTTGCTTTAACTTGAGCCAGGCCAGGAGTAGGATCAAAGTCCCTGGTAGATGGTGCAGGGAAGTTACCACACCTCATCCCCTCGATCCCTTTCTCCTCTTACAGGGGAGACTTGAAGTGTCACGTCCTCTCCTTCTTCTGCTTTACCATTCGAGGCCTGGTTGGGCCCATCTCCGAATAGCTTTCTCACACAGTAATGTTCTCTAATCAAGTGAGACTCATGCCCCACTCAAAATGTTTTCAGTCCTTCTCTTTTTTCTGCAGATCCCGTGTCTTCTCACTGGGATGCTCTCCAATCACTCTGTTCACCCACTCCCCTATCTTCTTCCCACCCCCCAAATGTATGGGGTTGACCAGATGCCTGGAGGGCTTCCAGAGTTCCTATCTGTGGAATTCTTCTGGAGCTCTGGCTGGGTCCAGGTTTCAGGAGGGCTTCACATCACTCCTACTGGCTAACAGGATATTTCTTTCATAGGATCACATGACACCAGGCTGCCTGAATGGTGCCAACATGCTAATTTGGGGTGACATATTGGAAACAAGGAGAGTTCAGGGTTCTGGGATATCAGTGATGACTATGAAACACTAGGCTTGAGCCACATAAGTGGGATATGAATCAATTCTCTCTGCTCCCCTCACTCTCCTCAAAAATTTAGTGCCAGGGAACCCGCACCCCGTAAGGTGTTCCTGCTCACATATGCAGGCAGTTTCTTTGTCCACTTTCTTCCAACTTGGACTTAGTGATCTCAGGAGGAAAAGTGTTTCCCTCTTTCTTCCTTCCTTCATGTTATTTGTCAGCAAAAGCCCAAGCCCTAATCACACCTTATCACATCTTTAAACAGTGGGGTTAATGATGCCTTAGGAAGGCAGAGAAAGTCACATCAAATACACCATTCCCAAGAGCCAGGGTCATCAACATCCAAAGCCCTTGGAAACCTAACGGGTCCATCCAGAACTCTCAGAGTCTCCATCTACCTCCACTTCAAACAAATGCTGCACACCTTACCACCAACATTCACGGCAATTTTTAAAAATCTTATTTGACTTTACAGTTCTCCTATTTAAGCACTGATGGTGAAAAAGTAGTGTTTCATACTTGCATTAATTCCAAATGGGCAGCATTTCAACTCTATATGAAGTGAAGCAGGTTTCAAGCATTAATTAAACCACATATAATGTTTTTTATGGGAAAATGTATTTCCAGTCCCCATAACCACTTTATAAATGAACTTCTGGAATAGGAAGTTCGGTACTTCCTTTCCAGTATCACTTACACATGTGGAAAAAAAAAAAAAAAGAATTGGGAATACTGACCACCACTGGTAATGAATAATGCCTGAGCATCTATCTAAAAAGGACAGATTCTGCCCTGGCCGGTTGCCTAGTGGTTAGAGCATCAGCCCGAGGAAACAAAGGGTCGAAGGCTTGGTTCCCAGTCAAGGGCACATACCTCAGTTGCAGGCTCAATCCCCAGTCTCAATCGTGATGCATGTGGGAAGCAACCAATCAATGTGTCTCTCTTACATCGATGTCTCTCTCTCTCTCTCTCTCTCTCTCTCTCTCTCTCTCTCTCTTCCCCTCCACTCTCTCTCTAAAAAAAAAAAAAAAAAAAAAAAATCAGTGGGAAAAATATCCTCAGGTAAGGATTTAAAATAAATAAATGAATAAAATAAAAAGGACAGATTCTTCCAGAAACAGTCACTTCTGGAAGAAATGAATTCTTCCAGAAATTCATTTGAGATATTGATGCAACAAAAACGATTACAACAAAAATCCCTGTTGCAGTGTGCATGCATCGGTGCACGTGCAGGTACACACACACACCCCGCACGGGTTTCACGGTGTGAAAGGGATCAGCTGTTAAAACATGTGCGCCACCACACGTTCACGTTGGTTGTCCGAAGCTTTTTACTTAAGAGCATGGGGTGGTAAGGTCCTGCCGGGGAAGTGACACAGGCATCGGGGCAAGTTGTATTCTTCTCTTTGGGGCTATTGGACATAGTAACAATTTTTGCTTGTACTTTTCTTCATGAAAATGTAGACATGTACCTGTATTGAATTAATTTTCTGTTGATGGGTTAAGTGTACATGGGGATGGAAGAGCAGTGAATGAGGAGATAGGCCTTCTGTTGACTGTGGGACTGAGGGTAAGTTATCTCACATCTCTGAACCTCAGTCTGCTGAGCTGTGAGCGGGCAGGTAAGGCCAGATTCACATCCAAGAGTCATTCCACTCTGAATGTCCGCTATTTTGCCCCTTGGCCATCCCTGAGTCATTTGAGGCTGTCGCTGTATCCACACAGGCCCCGGAGCACCAGTGCCAAGGCTGGGACCACTGACTGGTTTCCTAGGTAAGAACTGAATCCAGCTGCCACTTACTAGTAAGCAAATGTCTGTACACTGTCACCTCCCTCCTCCTTCTCCAGACATTTGGTGGCCTCCTGTGTACACAAACTCACAGACCTTTGTACTGCTGAGTATAAACAGGGATGGTCAGACCCTGAAACGATGAGAAACAGCTGATGGTATCATAACCCCAGGCAGAAAACTCGGGAAGCTTGTCCAACCCACACAGCGAATTCACAGCGTGATGTTCACCCTGCTGCAGAAGGAGTTGGGTGTTTACCAAGGTGAACGACTCTCCTCTTGCCCACCTGCCAACTCGGCACCCCTGGAGGGCCAGACAGCAAGCCTGGAGCGAGGGTGAGCATGGATTTCGTCTCCAGTTTCCACCCTCTTGGAGCAGCGAGGGCTGGGCGGCCCCTGAGAATGTTTGCTGGCTGCAGTCTTGGCCACACTACAGTCAGAGAAAAGCCCCTCCTAAGTCCTGGTGTTCTTAGCACAGAAGTACCGCCTCCAGGATCCAATAGGAAGGGAGGGGAGCTGTGTGAGGGGGAATCCTCTGGTTGGCTGAGTGATGTTTTTATAATTCTAACAAGTTATGAATGTTCCTGCCACAGATATCCAAAGGCTAACCCGGGATACGCTAAGAACACACAACTTGGTCTCCATCGCGGGCTGACTCAATTATCCTGTCATTGGAGTACAAGCCCCAAGAAAGCCAGGGTTTTATCTGTCTTGCTCACTCAGTGGGCATAGCTCCCCATCCAGGAGGTCTTCAGTAAAGATGTGTTGTACATTTGGTCATTAGCCAAAAGAGCAAGTCCACTGGAGTGAGAGGAAGTTCATTTTGGCTGCAGAGTGACTAGAGGAGCAGGCCAGGGGAAAGGAGACTACAGTCAAAGTTGTGACATGGAGAGAGGAGCTGCTTTGCATGCTGGGCCAGTGTTGTAAGCATTCCAGAAACATAAACATTCACCCTCAGAAATCTTGGTGAGCTCCCCCAGGGATCCAGGGATGCTGTTTGCCCCAATGTTTTATTTTTATTCCCCCCCCCATTTTTTTATTAAGGTATTATACGTGTACATATCTTACCATTGCCCCCCCACCCCACTCCCATACATGCCCTCACCCCACAGTGTTTTGCGTCCATTGGTTATGCTTATATGTGCCCCAATGTTTTAAATACATTATATACACCCGGCCGCATGGCCCAGTGGTTGAGCATTGGCCTACGAACCAGGAGGTCATGATTTGATTCCCTGTCAAGGGCACATGCCCGGGTGGCGGGCTCGATTCCCAGTGTGGGGCATGCAGGAGGCAGCCGATCAATGATTCTCTATCATCATTGATGTTTCTATCTCTCTCTCCCTCTCCCTCTCCCTTCCTCTCTGAAATCAATAAAAAATTATATTTTTAAAAAGACAGTATATACAAGGGGTTAGGCTATGAGCTTTTGGAGTATGACAAGTGGGTGAAATTTCCCCTTTGTCTAAAAAGACCCAGCCTAGCAAAGGAGCCCCTTACTAGCTGAGAGCTAGGGGGTGCATTCTCCTTGGAGCAGCTCCTGGCCAGGCCAAAGCCCTCATTCCCTCTGAACCTGAGGCAGGGAGGACAGCCACAGACAAGGAGAGGAGAAGGCGGCCAAAACAGCTCCCCTTTATCTACCCCAAGCCCTCTCCCCACCCCCACTGTCCTGGGTCGACAGAAGGCTGAAGTCCCCTCACCATTCCCATGGATGGCTCTCTGTTCTCTGGCTTGTTGCTAATTTATGAAAAGAGGGTTCTGGGAGCTATGATTATCCTGTTCTCCCAACGATTTTCACACCAAGGGAAGTGTGAAAGTGCTGGGATCAGATGCTGTTAATAGCAGCCAGGGGGGACACCCCTGAATGCCTGGCCTTGTGAATTTCACAGCCTATGTCTGGCTGGTCTGTCCTTAGGGCTCCTTACACCCAGGTCCTGCTAGGAGAATGCAGGAAAATGTATTGGGGCGACATATCTACTTCACAATCTGCTGAAACTGGTTTTAGGGCCCAGTGTGGGTAAACCATGGACTTCAGAGGATTCAATGAAATTAGGCAGAGTCAGGTCCTAGCGCAGTGCTTGGGAAATAGTCAGGCATTCAACAAATATTTACTAGCAGTTTGCTGAGCGCCAAGTATTGTTCTAGGCACTAGAGATACAATTCTGAACAAAATAAAATTCTGTTCCTCTAGTAAGAGCTTCCATTCCACTGAGGGAGGCAGATAATACGTCAGCGATACATAGCATGAGCCTTGAAAAAAAATTAGGTATCTAAGCTGGAGTGTCAGGTACGGCCTCCCTGAAGGAGGCCACAAGGCAACAGGCACCAGCATATCCAGAGGTAAGAGGGCTGAGTCTAGAGTGAAACGTGGCTCTGCCTTAACACAGAACGAAAGGTGATGGGGAGGGGAGGAGGAGGTGGTTATCACTATCCATTCTCGACCTTAACGGGAGTGTGGTTTGGTTTGAATGAACTTGCCAGAAGCCTTTTCTTTTGGCCATTGCAAAGGAGTCCTTTGTTTTCCCAAAGCACTGCCTATTAAAAAGAGTCCCCAGTGCCTCAAGCCAACATGGCAGTGCCCCCACAACAACCAGTGTCTCCCAAGTGCTGCCTCGATTTCCCCAGGGTGATCAGTCTTTGGAAGTCTAAAAACCAAACCATTTAGGCAAGCTCTTCATCAGACATTTGCTGAACTGTGTCCTTGAGTGGGAAGATTATGTAACCTCTGGGAACCTCAGTTTTCTTTTCTGCAATGTTGAGATTAGAATGGTGTCTACCTTGTGGGGGTGGGGTGGTCATGAGGATAATAAAATGTGATGACCCAGAAAATCACTTGGCACAGAGGCTGGCACACGTAATGGCCTCAAAAACGTTTTCTTCCTCTTTAAAAGCAGCATGCCTCTACTACTGTGTGAACATGCGAACATTTTTATAAGGCAAAGTTCCACTTCCAGCCTCAACTCCTACTACTCCTTCCACCTGGCATGATAGGCTTCAATAATATGGAATATATTTCAATTCCTCAAACGCTACAAGCTCTTTCTCACCTCCCAGCCTTTGAACATGCTGTTCCACCTTCTCAGCATTGGTTTCATTGACCAACTTCTCAACCATTCTCTGTTCATTCACAGAGAGCTTCAAGACCATTCTCCCTGTTCACCCCAAGTTTTGCCATCATCTTGGGTGATTTTGCTGGCCACACAGTAGGCCAGTCCAACTCTACTCTACACAGAAACCCAAGCCTGTCACCCTAGTGGCTCTGTCATCTCCACAGTCGTTGGAGGTCTCCATTGCATCCCGTAGTGTCTAGTCAGAGAATGAAAGACAAGAGACAGCGTGATAGATCACAGGGAAGGTTTCATAGGCCAGGCCTAGAGAGGGTCAATGGCACTTTCACCCACATTCCATTGGTCAGAACTCAGTCAAACGTCCTCACCTAAGTGCAAAAGAGGCTGAGACTGTAATCTAGCTATGAGCCCCGGAGGAAAAGGAAACGGGGATTGGTGAACACACAGCAATGACTTGAAACTAAGGACTCTCGGCCCACAATACCCTGAAGAATTTCAGCCTCTGTTAAACCAAGTAGCACAACCTCAGCTACTCAACTTACCCCAAAGTATCAGCTTAATGACATTAACCTTTAAACAACTGCTAGCCTTCATTCATTCAACAAATGTTTATTGAGCACTTATGTGCCAGTCACTCTGTTCTATGTGAGTGACCCTTACCACCTCAAGCCTAAACTACTATAATTGCCACTGAATGAATCTCCCTGGTTTCCCTCCCTCCAGCGTATCCTATACACTGCCTCCAGATTATTTAATCTTAGTGGAAAAACAAAACACATTCTGCTAGGCCTGGGTTCACAAAATTCTTTAATGGTTCTTTATTGTCTATAAAATTCAATTCAGTACAATAAATATTGTTTTAATATCTTCTATGTACAAGATTTTGGGACCACCACAGTGAACAAGCTGTGTGCTTCCCCTTAAGGGGCTTACTGCCCATCCCTAGGAGGCGGCAGACATGTAATAGGCAGGAAAACAAAAAACTCCAAATCATTTGACCAAGGGAAGTTGATATCCACTGTTTCTGCCTACCCAGTATTCATTTCCCTAATTCTGGCCACAGCACCCTGCTCTTCCGTTGGAGAATATCTTAGTTTTGGTTTCCCCAAAAGCAGACCCTGAGACACAGATTCAGGTGTGAGGACTTTACTTGGGAGGTGATCCCTGGAAACGTCTGGTCGGAGGGGGGGGGGGGGTAAGATGGGGAAAGGACGTCAATAAAGAATGTGTTATCAGTCAAGTGACCACTCTGGGCAACTGGAACTTAATCCCACTGGGAAATTCTGCAAAACACTCTGAAACATAAGCCTCAGAGCTATCCCACCCAAGAGGCAAGAGAGTTGGGGCATTTGCTAGTATACACCAACTCCACCAGCCACTGGTTGCGAACTCCCTCAGCCTTTGGGTGTGAACTACTAGGAGGTGTTATTCCCTGGCACTTCTGGCCTGTCTTGAATGTGCACAGGTGGGCTCTGGTGATCAGAGAAAGCCCCCAGGCAAAGAGATGCAGGCGTGAACAGTTGAAAACTGAGCCCCAATCCACTGAAATCGGAAGGGTCAAGGGGTGAGGATGAGGCACTGACAGCATCTGCTACAGTGGCCATCCCTCCCGGGGGTTGGGGTGGAAGTAAACTTGTGCTCTTAGGCCATGTCCAGACCTGGTTAAGTGAGAGCTCTCACTTTCCCCTGGCCACGGTTGTAGTTCCAGTGAGGATAGTGGATGATTACTCATGACTCAGGCTAAGCCCATCAGCAAGCCCTGAGAATTCTGAGAACTCTGCTAGAAATATTGGGCAAGAGATTACTGAACTGATGGTGTAAGCCTGGGCTAGCCAGGGACCATCACATAGAGAAAGCCTGCTGGAAAAGGAAACCAACACAGATGAACCCAGAGCTGAGAGATACTGAGTCCTGACTAAGTCACCTGAATACCTGAAGTTAGCCATGTCTCAAACTCATGCCCTTGGGCTCTTTAATTAGATAAAACAATAAATCTCCCTTTATCTTAAGTTAATGAGTTGGATTTCTATCACTTCAAACTAAAACAGTCCTGACGAATGCACAGGGCAATCAGGATTCTCCAAAACATTGTCCCGATGAAAGTTTCTATTCTTATTGTCTACAATTCTTCTACTCATTTATATACACATGCCCCACACACTCTGAGCATTGCTCACCTCATTCCCACATCATTCCAGGACCACCTGCCTAAATCTTACCCAGTATCCAAGGCCCAGCTCCAGTTCTTCCTCCTCCAAAAACCCATCCTGACCACCCCAAACAGAGCTCCTTGATCGCTGCTGTCTATACCATTCATTTGTGCTTTCATAATGTGGTTTTCCTGGCTGCACGTTAAGACTAGAGGCTAGACATGTAACTGTGTCTTTCATAAAGCCCAGAATGAACTAGTATTGTAATATGCAAAACAACACACTGGTTGACTCAAATCTCTTTTTGAAAGTATCTTAAAATGAAGTAAATAGTGATGACAGTTTGGGTTGGTTGCATGAACAACCTAAGACACAAGCATTTCTTACTTCTCTATTTTGTCTAAGACCAACGGAGCATAGTGCTGCTGAGGGAGGCTCACCAGACAATCACAGTGGGGCACTTTCTCACACTAACTGTTCATGGGTATCCTAGGCCACAGCTCAGACACCTTGAAGTGGGTATCTGTCATTCCCGACTTCCCAAAGGGCTTTGCATCTCTCTCCCCATTTTAAGGTCATTCACATGGATTGATTGTGTGTGTTTGGAGATATTTCCCATCTTCCCTGGCTGCTAGGTACAGATATGTGGCTTAGATTTTGCCACTTCGATGTCCCCACCTGAGACTTGGATTTAGAAGTGAGCTACATGAGGAAAAAGGAGGGTGCGGGCACATTTTTTTGTGGGCCCAAGTGATGGCAGGTTTCTGGGGTTAGAGGTGTAAGTGGCAGCATCCTGGCTGTGGCAGAGGCAAGCATGGTTCTGTGGTTGGCAGTGGCAGCCTCGCCCTACCAACCCAAACTTGCAGTGTGGCTCTGGGGGCTGTTCATAGAAGTCCAGCCTCAAGCCTGCTCCTCCATCCCTTCTGACAATTCTGCGAGCTTTCCAACATCCCCAGATAAATTCCTTCCTGCTTAAACCAGCTAGAGTGAACACTGTTGTCTGCAGCTGTGCAACTCTAACCAACGGGACCTTGATGTCTGCTGCTCAGCCAATGGCTTTCCCCACATTCCCCACAGCACAGGTGTGAATCCAAGTCATGGGAGCTTACCAGGCAGGTGGCCAGCTTCAATTCCTTCACAGGTCAAAAGCCTTGGAGCTCTGGGGTTTATCTGCTATTTCTCTCTTGGAGAGAAGAGACGAGAAGGGGTTGAGCAGCAAGACCAGACAGACGGCCCTGGAAAATCTGCTTAGGTTTCTGGCATTGTGGAAGTTTTTCCTAGTCTGATTGGGGATTCTGCCATTTGCCCCAAAGGTGACTTTTGACTAGAAGCTTTCACTAAAGAAATGTACATTTTCTTTATGTCTCTTCAAGATTTTTATGGCACCAGAAATTCAAGATTTAAAAGAAAAAAAAAAATTCTCTCCCAGGGTGAGGCTGCCTCTGACTCTAGACCAAGTTCCTCTAGTTCAGGTTCCTCTTGTTGGCTTCTGACTCAGCTAATTTTCCCCTTCTTGGGCCTCTTGAAGACCTTCTTCAGCTCCCCCACCCTGCTCCTGCTCAGCTGCCTAAATCATATTTTCCCCTCAAGTGCCTGGTAACTTCCCAATAAAACTTGACCATGTGTCTGCGAGGTCTGGGGGTCTGGAGCTATGGTTAGGGCCGGTTCATCCTTCGTAAATGCCTTTTCTCTTCTGCCTGATCTGAATTCTAAGGTAAACCTTTCCTCCCTCTGCTTCCCATTCTCTACGCCAGCTGGCTCCAGACCAGGCCAGGAATTCCACCATCAGCAAGTTGAACTGTGTGTCCAAACTTTATAGCTTCCTTGAAGGGTGCCACCAAGGACAAGGATAAGGAGTCATGGGGACTTGCAACTGTAGCACAGAAGCACGTGCATGCTGGGCTGATTTCCATGTGGCCACCAAAGATGCTCCATGGGAATTCTCCCCTATGACCCTTCCAGTTCATCAGACATGTATTCCCTGGAGAAATTACTCTGGACCGAAATCCTATAAGAGGTTAGGTTCAGGATGGCTTGCCAGGATCAGCTTTTGTGGACAAGTCCTGGCCAATGGCTTCAGAGGAAACAAGGTCCCAGGAGGCCTCCTGGCTATCTGATCATGTGACCCTCTTGGCCGTGTTACAAGGACATCCTGTTCCTCTTGGAGTGATGGCTCTATTGGGGAAGTGACTGTGTCATATATGGGACAGGAAAAAAAGCTATTTCAAGTCCTGAAGTAATCACTCACGCTGTGCAGCCTTTTCAGGAACTGCCTGGAAGGTAGAGAAAGAGCAATCTTGGGGAGGGTACTGGAAGCTGATGTTGTTATGGCAAAGGCAGACCACCTGGAGGGAGAACAGGGACTTGTCACTCCTCCATTGTGACACATCATTGGACAACTGTGAAATGATGACAGGTGGGGATCAGCATACATGCTCCCCCAACCAAGAGGCAGAGGCCTCTCCACACTTCCAGGGAGGCAGGGAGGAATGGGAACATCTTCACATCACAGCATCCTTGGGTTTCAAAAGCAGAAGGAGCAACAGGATGGTACTTGAGGGCTGAGAAAGTCTCTCCTTGGCTGGCTAGCGTCCCCTGTGTGCAATGAGAGATTTAAGGAACCTCATTTGTATATTTCCTTCAGGAATTCTGGGACTCAGACCCAAAACTTACCATTTCCTCATCACTAGAGTAGACTGGTGGAAATAAGGGTTATATTCAGAAAGCTCATGGACCCACACACACTAACCAGTCAGTGGTTTGGCCACCACTCTTAAGAAAACAGGAGAAGGGTAAAGGCCTTATTCCTGGAGAGATCCTCTGCGTTTCCAGCATCATGCATTTACCTGGGCCTGCCGGGCACACTGTAGGTTTTTAACATGTACTTGGAGGGTGAACGGGTTCATGTTTATGTGTAGAATTTTTTTACCTTTCTACAGTCTCCTGCATCAGTCTGTCTCCAGGTGGTAGGAAGATTCTGAGTCTGGATTTCAGTTCTCAACAGTCAATTAGTCAATCATGTTAATTTTTTTTTTTTACTTGCCTGATAAAATTTCTTAAGTTGCAATAAAAGGCAGAAGGTTGATTTATTGCAAGTCTATAGAGTTCTGGGTTTACCCTCCAAGAAACCCTCCCCTCATCCAAATGGTCTCTCCACTGTCATGCAAAATCAGAGAAAAATAACATTGCTCCCAGAAATTCCTGAGCAGCTGCTATTTTGAGCACCTAGGTCAGTGATGGTATTTGTTTGGCATGCTTGCTACTGCTTTGTGTTTGTGTCCACGACAGACATCACTAACACTATAACTCTATACTACGGACCCTCAGAGCCTTGTCTCAACATTGCATTCCAGGTAGCCACTACCAATCAACTGGAATTCACTCAGGAAAAGAAATCAACGTGTCTTCCTTGATTGAGCCTACGGTGGTTTGTGATGCTTTTGTATCCTGAATCAGTCTGGAAAGCCTTACAATATTCTATAACGATGAACACTGAAATTACCGAATTACAAATCGGAAAGGGACCTTAGAGATCACCTAGTTTAATTCAAAATATAAGGTAAACCTGGAACATTTTGTATTGCAGTTGTGGACACTGAAGTCCAGAGAGGTTATGCAACTCACCCAAGGTCAGAGCATTAGTGAATGCCATTAACAATCCCTTATGGCTGCATAGTGCTGCAGAGATGACAAAGCACTTTTACCTGCAGCATCTCATATGACCCTTAATTCATCCATTCAATAAGTATTTATTGAATTCCTACTGTGCTCCATGTACTATGCTGGAGATTAGGAAATCATCAGTTAGTAAAGAAAAAGAAAAAGGCAAAAATTCCTTCCTTACAGTTAGGTAGGGAGCTTTGAAATAACCCCATGGTCTGGGCAGGACAGATACTACTCTCAGTTTTTTAGGCAGTAAGTGATGATAATTAAGAGAGGCTATGACACTGATAAAAAATGGTAGCTCTGCCGGGACCGGTTTGGCTCAGTGGATAGAGAGTCAGCCTGCGGACTCAGGGGTCCCAGGTTCGATTCCGGTCAAGGGCATGTGCCTTGGTTGCGGGCACATCCCCGGTCGGGGGTGTGCAGGAGGCAGCTGATCGATGTTGCTCTCTCATCGATGTTTCTAGCTCTCTATCCCTCTCTCTTCCTCTCTGTAAAAACTCAATAAAAAAAAAAAATGGTCTCTCTGAAATTCACAAGATCCCTCAAGTCGCCACTTTTGAATGAGGTCATCACTGTGTGACATGTAGGGGCCAAATTCCCAGGCCCCTCAGTCATTTCTTCATCAGCTACCCCCTATTTCAGGGTGCACAAGGTGTGAAGGAACCTAGGTCTACCTTTCTATTCAGGAAATGGGCTTTTTTTTTTCCTGCAGACCCTGTGACCTTTGACCCTATAGCCCACACAGAGTGGTGAGAAGAACACAGATATGGGAGTATCAAGTCCTGGCTCCTATCCCCGCTTATGGTTCTAACCAGCTAGCTCATCTTGGACAAGTCACATCACCTCTAAGCCTCAGTGTCCTCATCTACACAGAAAGTAGGTTGAGCCATGTGATCTCTAAGTTTCCCTTCCTTCCCCCTGACCTCTGACGATTCTTCCTGACCAAGGAAGAGACAAGCTGCTCAGCCATATTTCACCTTCTGCTGTGGCCAGACCATCTGTATAACAGCTATCTGCAGCTCAGAAACACCGAGCAAGCAGCAGCTCCAGGAATGACAATGTGGTCTGGCAAAGCCCCAAGTTCCATCATGGATCCAACTGATCATGTGACCAGAGGCAGCCAATCAACCTCTATGTGTCAAGACTTCTTCCCTCACACAACAATAATGGTACAATCGGCCTGGCCGTTTTTCTCAGTGGTTAGAGCATCGGTCAGAAAACTGAAGGGTCACAGGTTCGATTTCGGTCAAGGGCATGTACCTCAGTTGCAGGTTCAATCCCTGGCCCTGATTGGGGTCCATGCAGGAGACAACCAATTTATGTGTCTCTCTCACATCGATGTTTCTCTCTCTCTGTCTCTCCACCTCCCTTCCATTCTCTCTAAAGAAAATCAATGGAAAAATATCCTCTGGTGAGGATTGACACACAGAAAGAAAGAAAGAAAGAAAGAAAGAAAGAAAGAAAGAAAGAAAGAAAGAAAGAGAGAGAGAGAGAGAGAGAGAGAGAGAGGGAGGGAGGGAGGGAGGGAGGGAGGGAGGGAGGGAGGGAGGGAGGGAGGGAGAGAGAGAGAGAGAGAGGGAGGGAGGGAGGAAGGAAGGAAGGAAGGGAAGAAAGAGAAAAAGGAAGAATTATCACACTTGTATTAAGGGGTGAGGCTGGAATTCTAGAGCATTTAGAGCATTAACTACAAAGGCCAGGAACTGGATATGCCACTAACATTTGAAACAAATTCAAGGAGAGGCACAGGGTAAAGGAGGGAGGCCTGGGTAGAGTTAATGGCATGAGGTCAGGCATGGAAAGCTGAGTGAGGCCTTCGCAGGCTTTCACTGACTTCTCGGTGACAGTAACAGGCTTCCTGCGGGGACTTGCTTCTGTTGTTCCCCTCAGTTCTTACCTGTGGGCAGTCAGTCCATGGGGAGCTGTTTCCCTGAAAGGCCTGGTTTGTGATCAGAACCTATTGTCAGGGAGAAAGAAAGTTCCTTCTCCCACGCAAATGCCAGCCAGGCAGGGGATGGTGCCAAGTGGACACAGGACCCTCATTTTCTGCAACAGTGATTGCTTTGTGTAAAGGGGGCAAGATGCCAGGGCAACTGCTGCCCAGCATTGCACAGCCCCAAGCGTTGGGGGAGTTTCAGATTGAGACTCGTGGAGGAAAGAGAACTTCCCCACGTGATCCCCCCGCCATCTTCTGGGTGGACTTGTGGGGAAATAATGGAGAGACACTGCTCGTTCCTGTTTCACAGATGCAAGGGCAACACTGGTGACATCAGAGCAGAGGGGACAACGTTTAAAGCTAAGAGTCCATTCGAATGAATTACCAGAGGAGCCGAGCTTTTCAGAGAGGGGTGAATTCCTCTAAGTGTTTAACTTCGGTGGTTTGGTTTTGGGGGAGATCTTGTTAAAGCCTGTTACTCCCCCACCTTATTAAACAGAACTCACAACATAGGAATTAACCTTTCCCCGGTGGTTGCAGGTCACTATGGTGGCCATCAGTCGTGGCACGTGCCAAGACGCAGACGTGCATGCAGCAACTGGGACATTTGCCGAAGGGGTGCTGACCTCGGCGATGGCTCTGAAATTTGCTTTCTTTCTTTCTTTCTTTATATATATATTTTATTATTGATTTTTTTACAGAGAGGAAGGGAGAGGGATAGAGAATTAGAAATATGTATGAGAGAGAAACACCGATCAGCTGCCTCCTGCACACCCCCTACTGGGCATGTGCCCGCAACCAAGGTACATGCCCTTGACCGGAATCGAACCTGGGACCCTTGAGTCCGAAGGCCACCAAGGTACATGCCCTTGACCGGAATCGAACCTGGGACCCTTGAGTCCGAAGGCCGACGCTCTATCCACTGAGCCAAACCGGTTAGGGCTGAAATTTGCTTTCTTGAAAGAATCCCTGACATCAGCTTGTTTTTCCTTCAGGAAAGTGCAATGCGTGTTCCTCTTCTTCACAGAGACAAACCAGAACCCTGGCCCCAGGAGCTGTGTGACCTTGGCCGAGTGATGTCATCTCTCAGTGGCTCAGATTCTTCATCTGTAACAACAGAAATAAGGTTATGAAACTAGATGATGCGTGGTTAGAACATGCACGAGATGCATTAGAACAATCTAAGCAGAACAGTGCAGGCCACATCGGAAGACCTCGTGTGTTAATTATTACTGTTCCCAGGTCCAGACAAGTCCCCAGATCTGGTTCCTTTGGTCTACCTCCTTTGGCCATGTGCTCACCAACATCAGCCAGCTGTCTAGGAAGCCACACTGCTGGTGACTTCATCCCCGGGGTTTCGTGGCCACCAGCCATTGTGCCAATTTTAATCCACACACAGCTCACCTCCAGCCTGTGCCTGGTTTAGGAAGACAGGGAAGAAAGATTTCCCTGGGTTGGGGTCCTCACGGAGCCACGGGCTCTTGCAATCCACCCTACGAGGTCCCAGAGGGAGGCGCTCAGCAAATGTGCACTCGGGCGGCAGCAAAGGCAACCTGGCCTTAGTAACTGCGGGGACTCTGTTCTGGGCACTTCCACCTGGTTTGGAGGCTGAGACAGCACTTGTATAAGATGGAACTAGAAAGCTCTGGGAGGGCAGGGGCCTAGGACTTCATCAGGAACCAGGGTTGGGGGTACAGTGAGGGACTAGGAGCCCCTCCAGGCAGCCAGTGTACAGGATGGCACGGCCCCCATCACCCTTTGCCCCAAACCCCACAAGGAAGGCACTCTCTGGCCTCCGAGCTCACCTTCCCACCGGTGATATCACCCGCAGCGCTTCCAGCTGGAAGTCAGGCATGACCAGCACCAGCGCAGCCTCGCCCTGCACCCTGGGCCACCCCCTACCCCAGCCCCAGGGGGCCCAGGAAACTCTCCCTGCCTACTTACAGGACGCCGTCCTTCCTCAGCTCACCCTCCCCACACCTGAGCGGCTCCCACCCCCTCCTTACAGGGCTGGCGCAGCCTAAACCAGGAGGCAGCTGGAGAGCCTGATGCGCCTGCCACCCCACCTTTAGCGTGGACTCCAGCCCCGAGCAGACCCAAGACTAGGGAGACTGCTGCCTCACAGCCCACCTCTGAGGAGAGGTCAACCCCTTAATGGCCGGTTTGCCTTTGACGCTGCCCCGAGTGCACATTTGCCGAGTGCCTCCCTCTGGGACCTTGTAGGATGGGTTGCAAGAGCCCGTGGCTCCGTGAGGGCCCCAACTCAAGGAAACCTTGCTTCCCTTTCTTACTAAACCAGGTGTTGCTCGCAGGCACTGGGGGAACCTCCCCCTCCTGTGCCAGAGACTCACAGCACTCTTTCCCTATAAACCCATACTTGCCCCTAACCTCGCTCCACCAACAGAGTAGCTCACTGAAGGGGTGAGCAACAGACCAGGCAGGTTTGGGCAGAGCAGGGGGAGGTGGGGGGAGGGAAAGGGGCTCTCCTGACACCTGGTGTGCTGTGGGTGTTCAGTTATCTATTTCTGCTCTCCCCTTCCTCTTTTTCTTTCTCAATATAAGGCACTCTGTCTCCTCCTACCTCCTTCTCTCTGTGTGCCCTGCTCCTTCCCTTCTTCTCCCACTTTCTCTTTTGGACGGCTGCTTCTTGCTTGCCGGGGACACCCAGTAGGGCTGAGGGGTGCCCGTGGCTCCATCACAACTCCTGGCCCACTGGCCGCCGACCTCTGAACTAGCCTCCTTCACCACAGTCCCCTGCTTCCCTAAATTCACTGGGCTCCTTCGCCTCCTCCGGCCCCTGGGGCTTGCGCAGTGTGGCCAAGTTAAAGGAATCAGGTCCACAGCAACCTGAAGCACAGTCATGGGGTGGTCTGGCTTTACCAAACACCTCCCCGGTTTTTAAAATGCCACCTTCTGAATTAGTGCTCCTTTTGCTGGGTGTTGTTGCAGTTGTATCTTTAAAGTCCTTGTCCACTAGAGATATATTCTTTGAAGTATTCATAGGTGAAATGGTGTCATGGGAGGGGCAACTTTAATCATACAAGTTAGCATATGCAGCCCTCAGTTCTGCCCTACAATTGTTTTTACTTTAATTTGTCTTTAGTCCCACTTTCCGTGGTAAACTATTAGAAATAAATGAGGAATTGGGAGGGTGGAAAGTTCCCCTTTTTAATGACTTACACTCAGCTGGGGAAACTAAATACAAAGGTTAACAATCTACAGCCAGGTCCTTACTCTACCCCTCCCTCACTGTTTTCATGGTGGTTTAACTTTTCCTCCCCATTACCTAGTGGGACCCAAAGGGACCTGCTCTGGGCATTCAAGTAGCAGCTATGTCAATAAAGGAAGCAGCTTCAGTTCAGGGCCATTTAGGGCCACAGCTGTCCCCTCAAGGCACTGCTGTCGAATCATGTCAAATACTCCTGCGTGCCCGGGACAGTGCTAACCCATCTCTGCACACAAATCCCATTTTGTAGATGAGGAAACTGAGGGTCAGGGAGGATAAGTTACTTGCTCCAGATCACACAACCAGTCCGTTGCAGAGCCGGATTTTCTGCCCCCAGGACGTGTTTCTACATCATTCTCAGTAAACATTCTCACCTGAGGAGGCAATAGGGCACTCCTTAAATTTTTGAAAGACTCTTACCGTAAACCAGTAAATGTACACTTGGTTCATACAAAAATACAAGAACTGATTGTGTCCATCTCGCTGACTTCTTCTGTAACTTTTAACAAGTAACATAGCTTCTCTGAGCCTCAAGTTTCTCATCTGTAAAACAGGAATACAACAGCTTCTTATCATAGGATTGTTACTAGGGCTGAATGAGATAGTGGGTATAAAACACCTAACACCAGGCCTGGCATATTGTAAGCAAACCTGTAAGTGATACTTAGTAGCTGTGACAATATTTATTTATCACCTACTATTTGCCAGGCCTTATGCTGTGTATTATAAAATAGTATCTAAATATATAGAAGCCTAAGCGACCGTTCGACCGTTCTACTGTTAACTATGATGCACACTGACCACCAGGGAGCAGATGCTCAATACACAGGCATGGAAACATGGAACAGACTGATGAATCTCAGAGGGAAGCGGGGAGAGGAAAGAGCTTAACCAAAGATCTTATATGCATACTAGAGGCCCGGTACATGGATTCATGCACCAGTGGGGTCCCTCAGCCTGGCCTGCAGGAATCAGGCCAAAACCAGCAGCCTGACATCCCCCAAGGGGTCCCAGAATGCAAGAGGACGCAGGCCAGGCCGAGGGACCCCACCAGTGCATGAATCTGTGCACCGGGCCTCTAGTATATAGTAAGACTCTGGCATGATATGTGGAAAACACATACATGGAGAGATGCAAACAGGGACATGAAAAAGTAGGTTAATAATAATAAATAAATTCATTAAGAATATAAAAATAAAGTTTGGCATACTCACAACTGTAAACCTACTTTTGCCAGCCCTGTGGATGAATGATTGGGAGTATACAGAAAAAAAGTACAGAATGACATAATATTAACAGTTATTATGAGAGGTTTTCATTTCCTTCTGTGTATTTATTTCCCAAATCTTTGTATAAAAAAGATGGATGGATTACTTTTATAATCAAAACAAGAAAGTCTTGGGGAGTCCGTTTGAAGTGCAATTCATGTTGAAATGGGTAGAACGCTTTTTTAAAAAGAAGCCATAAAAGTTTAAAACCTTTTAAAAAGGTACAGGAGCTTAATAGCCCCAGCAGGGGGGAGAAGTAGGCACTTCCTAGCAAAGCTGAGCAAAGCCAGCTGACTTCACCAGCAGCTGCCAGTTGCCGTGACACCTGGTAATAGAACAAGGACCTTAGGACTGGAAAGGGCAGGCTTTTCAGTTGTCACCGAGGGTGACGATTGGCCACCGCTCAAACCATTTTTTGTTGTTCTGAGGCCAAGCCCAGCTGGGACTCCGAGCCCTCCTGAATCCCAGTCATCCCTTCACCTTGACATGTGCGGCCTTCCTGCATAGAGACCTCACACTGACGAGGGCGCAGCAGCAGCAAGGGGCTCTCCGCAGCTCGCCCCACCTGGACGGCAGTTCCAGCCTCTGAGCAGGGACCCACCTGGGCCCGCTGGAGAGCAGCTCCATAGACAGAAGCAGTGGGGCCTGAGGAGGGAGTCCAGTGAAGAGGAAGTGGGGAGCGGCACATGGGGAGGGCAGAGCGTCTTCTGCTTCCCAAGGACATTCTCATCCAACCCTCACCACAGACTCGGGGGCCCATCAGGAGTTCCATCTTTCAGATGAAGGGTCTCAGGGAAGGTAGAGCCCTGCTCAAGTCCCACGGCTAGTGTGAGGAGAAATACCACCGAGTGCTGCCAGAGTGGTGAGGACCGTGGCAAATTGGAGAACTGAGCTAAAACGGGACCGGCTTTTCGGCTCTGGGGATGGGCCATGCTGGGATGCAGGCCCACTGTGGCGGGATCTTTTGAACTGTTTTGTGAAATATCTCCATTTCTGACTGTGGGATTTATTTTAAAGGTAAAATAAAATAAAGGCATCTGCAGGTCAGTCGGAACACCCCTTCAGGTGGAGTGTGGCCCACTGACCTGCGCCTTCGGCCTCAGGAGCTGCCTGGATTGGAGACAGGCTGCCTGGCTTGCCTAGTGGTGGCACTTGTGTGTGCTGCTTGACAAGTGTCCTGGAGTTTCAGGTCCCCTGGAGAAGTGGTAACACTTCCCATTGGGCTTGGGAACTTTGGGGGTGATTGAGTCATGAGGGTGGAGCCTTCATGGATGGGATTAGTGCCCTTATAAAAGAGGTTCCAGAGGAGCCCCTTGCCCCTCCCACCATGTGAGGACACAGAGAGAAGAGAAAAGGCACCAGCTATGAATCAGGAAGAGGACCCTCACCAGAAGGTGACCATGCTAGGACCTTGACCTTTTACTTGCCCTCCTCCAGAAGTGTGAGAAACAAATTTCTGTTGTTGATAAGCTACGCGGTTGGTGGTATTTTGTTACAGCAGCCCAAATGGACTAAGACACAATGTAATATCAACCACTGAATGAAGATTTAGGAAGAGATGCATGGTAGCCTACAAAATATATAGTATTTCCAACATATGGATATAAGAGGGATAAATAACCTCAAGAGCATAGAGATAGTAGAAAAAATATAGTAAAGTAATTAGGAAGTGATAAGTTTTGAGTATTTAATACCATAGTTAAATTTTTAATAATGGCTATGTTTAACAAGCAGCTTGCAAAATTCCCCAAAATTTAACAGTCAGTCCTTGTGAAGCACATTGGTGAGGCACCAACCGAAACTATTTAGCGGGTGAGGCCAGCTGAGACCAGAGGCGTGAGACTTAGTGAAGCCAAGTGGGACCAGGTGTCCAGGCAAGGAACCAGCATGGAACAAGGTGGAGAACACATTACCCCAGCAGCTGAGCAGGGGGAGTGTTGTTCAGAGAGTCTTTTCTTGTTCAAGAGAAGAAAACTTGGGCAAAAGCTGAACTCCCGAGTCCAATGCATCTGATGGCCTTGTATTTCAAAGGAAGGGGGCAGTGGTGGAGGGAGGAGGACCGAGAGCTCCCAGGGGATGCAGTGGGGAGGAAGGCGGAGGGAAAGGAAGGGGTGAGCTGAGTGCTGCACAAGGGACCCACCCTAGAACAGTCTTCTCCCTCAAACTCCAGGAAAAGCCACACCACAAAGAGGCAAAACCCTTGAAGAGTTTAATTTCTTGTGGAAAATGCCGTAGAGGTCGATATTTGTGTCGGGGTCAGTGCATACAGCAGCCCAGAAGTGAGAGAGCATGGGGTATCCTGAGAACGGAAAATGGCTCATCCCCCAGAGCCCAAGGTGTGAGGTGGGGAGGGGGAGGGAAATGGAGGCCTGGAAGTCCAGTGGACAGCGATGGATCCTCCCTTGTGCAGCTCAAGGTACCTGGTGCTTCACTCCCATGCACAGTGCTGGCCTCTTTGCCTTTCTTCTGTGGTTACTCCAGGTGTGGGCCCAGCAGGTAACACAGACCAGGCAGAGCCCCACATCACAGTCAGGCCTTTCCTGCTGGGTAGGCCTTGATCCCCTGTCCTTGATCCCAAATAGCCTTCCCAGAACCCAGAGGTCATTGTGTGACAGGACTCAGGCAAAGCTCACTCTGAGGAGGCCACCAACACCTGCCCCTTTACTAACAGTGACCTTCAACGGGCATCAGTGGCCCAGAGTGAGAACAGCAAGAATTCCCCCCAGCTGCAGAATGTCTTTTCCTTGGACTCCTAAAATTCACCCTGTGGTGACACAGCCAGCGCTGGGCAGTGACTAAGCCGGGTTTGAGGTGTCTTTCCATGATGGGGCGATGAAGCCGTGGAAAAAGCCCACTCCCTCTGCAGGGGGTTTTTCTTCCCCCATTGGCAGTTGGCTCATCCTGAAGCCACAGAATTCTTGCCTTCCTCTTCCCCATTCTCTAAAGCCCCCAGCCGTCCTGTTCCTGTGGGAAAGGAGAAGAGCTCCCTCAGGGCCCAGAATTCAGGTCCAAATCACTCTGATCCTCTGCCCCGAGCTCCTGCACGCCTGCCTTCCAGGAGCCAGAGCTGCCTCCCGGGACAGTCCAGCGGGCTGGGGGGGGGGGGGGGGGGGGGGGCAGACAAACAAACCAAGAGTTGCAATGCAGTATGACATGCGCCCTAATAGAGATAAGCCCAGGGCCCTCTGGAGCCTGGAGAACCTCATCCAGCCTGGGTGCGGTGGGAAAGGCTGCCCAGAGCTGCTGGCAGGTGATTCTAGAATTAGACACCGAGTCGAGTTAGCCTAGCTGGAAAGCAGGGACAGGACATTTCAGACGGATGCAGTAGCATGTGCAGACATGAGCAGGAAGGTACACTCAAGTCGAATGAGTGGGTTGGTGGGGTCAACTATATACTTGTTTACATTTCTACACCCTGGACTCGGGCATGGCCATGGGACTTACTTGGCCAGTGAAAGTTAACCAAAACTGACACCCGTGTCATTTCCAGACAGAAATGTATGGTTCAAGAGCCCTAGTCCTCCTTCCCTACCTCTCCAATAGTGGAAACAGGTCAAGATAGAGTTTCCATCAGCCTGGATCCCAGATTGACCATAATGAATAGAGCCCCCTGCTGGTTGGAATGGCCATTTGCTACCGCAGCATAACCCAGCCTGTTCCGGTATCATTGGCCTGGCTAAAACAGAGAGCATATATTGGGGAGTGCCAGGCGACAAGCCTGCATATGTCTGCAGTCAGCTAGATCCCCATTATTCTTCCTCCAGAACTCAGATAGCAGTACAGTTGGTAGTTAAGTGGGTTGGAATCCCAGCTCTGACATTTACTAGTTCTGAGATCTTGGGCAGTTTAGTCCAACCCTTTGAGCTTAAGTTTATCCATCTATAAATTGAGACTAATGAAAACAATGTTACCTTTCTCACAGCGCTGTTGTGTTTCCTGAATAAGTAAATGCTGGATCTTCCCTAACCCCAATTGTGATCCTTACCCAGTCACCGGGGTACTTGTTTAAAATGCAAATTCTTCCCATTTGCAACAACATGGATGGATCTTGAGGACATCATACTGAGCAAAATAAGTCAGATGGAAAAAGTCAAGAACCATATGAAGTCACTTACATGTGGGATATAAAACTGAAAGCAACAAATGAACAAATTAAACTCATAGACACAGACAACAGTGAGGGAAAGGGGGCTAGGAGGGAGGTAGAAAAGGTTAAAAAGGATCAAATACTAGTATATGGTGACAGAAGGAGACTTGACTTTGGGTGGTAGACACACAATGCAATATACAGATGACATATTATAGAATTGTACACTTGAAACCTATATAATTTTATTAACCAGTGCCACCCCCAATAAACTTAATTTTTAAAAAATAAAATTCCAATTTCTCTCCACAACCCTAGACCCAGTGAGTCCAAATCTCTGCTGGTGGGACCCAGAAAACTGCCCTTCTGAAAAGCACTCTGGGTAGTGTTTTTGCATGCCGGAGCTTAAGAACCACTACCTTTCAGGTTTTGACAGTCAAAACCTCTGCACTGAGGAAGAATCATTGCATGGAAGCTGGCTTGGTCTGAGGCCAAGAATCTTCAGCCTGCCGCTGACCAGGTGGCCACAGGGCCTTGGATGCAAGCCAGAGGTTTCAAATCTCTGTGTTACTTAGAGATCAGGTAACCTCGCTCGGAGCCAGCTCGGTCTGTACAGCTCCAGCATCAATCGGCCCTCTGCAGCCAGCCTCGATCTGCTGCGGAGCTTTTTATGAGGTGTTCTCGCTGAGGAAGAGCCTTCAGCAATGTACCTCTCCCCACCCGGCCCACCCCCAGCCTGGCTTAGTGAGGCTTCCCTCTTGGAGATGAGGTGCCAGTCCCTTTTCCTTCAAGACAAGGCCGGTCTTAAGAGAACACAGACTCTGTAAGACAGAGGCCAGGGTGATGGCTGCGCACTAGATCCCGGGAAGCAGCCTTCGGAGTGCATAGAGCTACGGAGAAGAAAGAAGCTTTAGCTACCTTACTGCCCAAACCGGGCCCAGTGTTCTCCTGACCAGCAACTGCCTCCCAACACATGCCACTGGCAACTGACTCTTCCCAAGTACAGCAATCCTTCTTAATTCTTACTGGTCATTAAGTTTATAGGATTTGCACATGCACCACAAGACCAGTAAAGGCCGGCTCACCTTGGCTCATGTTTAATTAAGAGGTGCTGGCCCTAGCTGGTTTGGCTCAATGGATAGAGCATCAGCCTGCAGACTGAAGGGTCCCAGGTTCAGTTCCGGTCAAGGGCACGTGCCTGGGTTGCAGGCTTAATCCCCAGTAGGGGACGTGCAGGAGGCAGATGATCAGTGATTCTCTCTCATCATTGATGTTTCTATCTCTCCCTTCCTCTCTGAAATCAATAAAGATATATATATATATATATATATATATATATATATATATATATATAAAAGAGGTGCTGATTTTCTTAGTTGACACGTGTTCACATTGTCCACAGGCTCTCCACCCACAGAATGAAGAGAAAAATTCTATCATTTCTCACATGGTGATCTTAGAACATCATCCAGAAAAGGATAAAAGACCACAGGTGTTGAAGCCCATCTGCCTGGGTTCATATCCCAACTTTACCTTTAACTGTCTGGGGGTCTAGGACAAGTTGATTGATCTATCTGTGCCTCCATTTCCTCATGCGTAAATGAGGAGACTATTACTACCTACTGCACAGGGTTGTTGTGAAGATGAATGAGTTGTTACATGTAAGGCCTGAGAGGAGGGCCTGGCTCATAGTAAGCACCAAGTGCTGCCTGCTGGAATGTCTGCTCTTCAATGTTGACGAAATTAGTCATCATGCAAATTTCCCTCGTTTACACAACCCACTCACATACACATAATATACACATACACACAGCACACAACTAAATACACCCAACATCCACAATACATACAACATACAACACACACAGAACAAAATATACCAAGACACACAGCCAAGCATTGTTTCATGCTCTGTAGATAGTGGTTTCAGCCCATTTTAAAACCAAATCCCTGCTAACACACACTCATGATGCTCATTGCTCTTCCCCATTGTATGTCATTGTAACATCATGCAATGTCATAATAAAGCAATTTACCAACCGCTCATTCTAATTGCTCTCAGAGCAGAATATTCACCACCAATTCTGTTCCATAAGCTTCTTAGCCATAGGGTCTTCTCCACCACAGTGTAGTGTTCCAGTGCAGAGCTTTGGAGTCAGAAGGACACAGGTTCAAATCCTGATATCGTGATTTAATGGGCTCTGTGACTTGGGGCAAGCTGCTAAAGTTCTCTAGCTGTAGCATCATTCTCAGTTTATGCAAGAGGACCAGAAAAAACAAACTGGTAAATATGAGCCTCGTGGTTCTAAGGAATAAAAAGATAAGGTATGGACCACATTTAGATTAATACTTGGCACATACGAATAGCATATGCCAATGTAACATATGTTGGGTAAGTGGTAGTGGTGATGATGGAGTATTCCTTTAAGTGTGTGTGTGTGTGGGGGGGGGGGGGGGGAGTTGCTTTGAATAAATTGTTGACAGTTAGTGGGACTCTCTGATGGTGACTTACGTTCCACTCACACATTTGGGCTCCAGACCCCATAAACTTCGACCCAAATTGTGTTGTAACTGCACCATTTCCCTTCATGAAATTTGAGAGGTGATGTTTTGACATTGTTTCATTTCATTTCATTTCCTCCTGATGGGTGGGCTTAACTCATTTCTCAATTTAGGCAGAGCAAAAGGGAGAAGTATTTTAAGTTGTGGTGATAGTCCAGCTTGGGCTTACCTTCTGGCCCCTGAGAGTGGGCCCACAATTCTCTTACATTCTCCTTAAGGTATTTGGGCTGGTCCAGTTCCTCTAAGTGCCACATATAATCCTTTCCTTCACTTCCTCCAAAACTGCCCCTTTCTCCTTCCACCCCCCCCCCCCCCCCCCCCCCGCTTGGCATTTGGGTACCTTAACATTAACTTTTGAAAGCACACTGTAATCACATCTCACATTCGTAGGGAGCATTCACTTCTGGTCTTCTATCTGACTGAAGGAAGATATAGTCCGCGTTATGAGTGACACAGCTGAGGCTCAGAATGGTGAACCAAACCCCGATGTCAGCCTTCAAGCAAATGCCACTGTCTCCTGGTACAAGAAGAGAGTCTCTAACTGACAGACACTTTTATAAAAAAAAAAAAAAAAAAAACACTAGAAGTCCGATGCACGAAATTTGTGCATGGTGGGGAGGGTCCCTCAGCCCAGTCTGCGCCCTCTCGCAATCCGGGACCCCTTGCTCCTAACCACCCACCTGCTTGCTCCTTACTGCTTGGCTCGCCACTCCTTAGTGCTGCCATGGAGGCAGGAGAGGCTCCGGCCACTGCCACTGCACTCACGGCTACTGGCCGAGCGGCGCTCCCGCTGTGGCTGTGGGAGCGCACTGACCACCAGGGGGAAGCTCCTGCATTGAGCATCTGCCCCCTGGTGGTCACTGCACGTCATAGCGACCGGTCATTCTGGTCGTTCTGTCGCTGGGCTTTTATTATACAGATTGTGATAAAATATACATAACAGAATTTACCATTTAAATCATTTTTAAGTGTACAGTTCAGTGGCATTCAGTGCATTCCCGATGTTGTGCAACCATCACCACCATCCATCTCCAGAACTCTTTTCATCTCCCCGACTGAAACTCAGTACCCATTAGACACCAACACGCACCCCCCACCCCAGCCCCGGGCAAGCACCCTCCCACTTTCTGCCTTGAAGACTGTGACCACTCCGGGAACCTCACATAAGAGGAATCATACAGCGTGTGTCCTTTCATGTGACAGACACTTTTACAGCAAAATTTCTGGAGGAAGGTTCCAAGATTTGTTCCTCCGCTGCGTTTGTTTTGGCAGATGTTGCACATTAGCCAGAAAGGATGTCTATTCTAACCCTAAAGTAACCCGCCCCCATGGACATGAACACGGTCGGGACCCTGCCCTGCAAAGCAGGTATTTTCTAATGCTTTTACACTGAATGCCGGCCACTCCTCTTCTCCTCCAGGTAATTGCTTGAATTGTGGTCATCAGCAAGAAATGAAGAAAGGAAAACTCCTGGAGAAGGACATACGATATTCACACTCTCAAGTTCCCAAAGGTCCCCGTCTCCTCTACTGGCCTCTGTGTGTGTGTGTGTGTGTGTGTGTGTGTGTTGTTTTTTTGTTTTAAAGAGCTCTGTGATCCACTTCAATTCATGTTTTGCCCAGAAAACTAACACAGCTGCAAAGCCTTTCTGCCCGGAAAGCCTTCCAGCCTTTCCAGAGTCCTCTTTGCTGGTTCAGTGGCCCCCACCCTCCCTCTCAGGCCTCTGAGCCACTGCCCCCCAGGCCGCCTGCCCAGCTCCTGGGAGAAGGCACTGCTCTCTGTGGAAGTGGCCCTGCCTTCTCGGTGCGTTTCTCTTACTTGGAGAAGCTCAGGCTCCGGGGCACCCCAGCCCCCTCTCTGGGCTTCCCCCTCAGAGAACTGGCTCTGCTGCCTGCTGGTAAACTGGCCTGGTTGTCACCATGACAACAGCCTGGCCCAGGGCCTGGATGACGCCAGGACTGACTCCCTCCCCTGCCTCACCCAAGTCTGTTTGTTTGGGTTCCAGCTGCTTTTGTTGCTTGTCAGTTTGAAGCAGCTTTGTTGCTGATTGGCTGCAGGGGCTGGGCTTGGAGTCCCTGGATACCAGGAAGTCAGCTCCCTGCCCGGACAGGAATTTCCTGGCACTCTGGGGTATTTCCCCGTCACTGTAAGCTAGAAGAGCCCTTCAGGCAAAGCAGAGCCACAAGAAACAGGGGCGTCAGATAATCAGCTAAGGCTCTGACCCCACAGGCAATCTCAATCCAGGGAACGATCACAAACCCGAGGTGGATTCGTGATGCCACACTCAGGGCAAGAGGCCAGCCTGTTGTTTGATGAAACAATAGATGTTGACAGAACAGTCCAGCTGTGCAGAAATATCCAAAATAAATAAACTCAGGAAGAAGAAGGAAACTATGTGGGTTTTGAGGAAGTTTAAGCGAATGTGGCGATAGACATCCAAATGAATTTTCAGCTCAACACTTGGGGAGGTTTTGCTCCTATTATTTGGATAACTGTTGAAGCAGGAATCTGGAACATGGTGACTAATTGGAAAATAGACCTTCTAGCCCTTTTGTCATTTCATCAGGCTTTTATCTCCCTAATAACTTGCTTGGCTGCCAGGGCTGCTGGATTTACCCCAGATCCTCTGATTTGTGATGTAAAAGGTGCTTCTCTTCATTGTCCTTCAGAGCTGTGTCAGGACATCCTCAGCTCTTCATCTGTCAAATGGGGGGGTGGGGGGGGGAGAGGGGGCAAATATAGCCAACCGGCCTACATAGCTCAGGCCTGGACTTACTGAGTTGCTCTCATCATTGTTGACTCCCACCTGTGCCTTTTCTCTGGGGATCCTGACACTCATGTGTGTGTGTGTGTTGATTTCAGAGAGCAGTGATGGGCAACCTTTTGAGCTTGGTGTGTCAAACTTCGCCAAAAAACTGAGCATAACTCGGGTAGTGTGTCACTTTGAGGAAAAAACATTATTTCGCAAATGTTTCATCCTCAGGAGCAGCAAATGTTCCATCCTCGGCATGTGGCCGCCTCAGCGGCCGCGTGTCATCAGAAATGGCTACGCGTGTCAGTGCTGACACGCGTGTCATAGGTTCGCCATCACTGTCAGAGAGGAAGGGAGAGAGAGAGATAGAAACATCAAGGATGAGAAAGAATCATTGATTGGCTGCCTCCTGCACGCCCCCTACTGGGGATTGACCCCCATAACCCGGGTATGTGCCCTTGACTGGAATCAACCTGGGACCCTTCAGTCCACAGGCCAATGCTCTATCCACTGAATCAAACCGGCTAAGGCGATCCTGCCACTCTTTGTAAGAATTACATCATTGACCCATTTAACAAATATTTACTAAGTCTCAATGGGCCAGGCACTGTGCTAGCCCTAGGGATAAAATGATAGATGAAACAGACACCCTCTGGCCCTTTGGCAGCTGTGGAATAGTGAGGGAGACATAGCCAAATAACCACACAAAATGTAAAGGTGTATCTGTGTCACCCGAGGAAGCCCTTGGGACCAGCCCACCTGCAGCGGAATACCAAGGAGGACACCAGTCTTGGCTGAATTGGGCAAAATTCCCCAGCCAATTCCTGTCTTAATTCCTGACCCACAAAACCATGAGATATGATAAGTTGGTTGCTGTCTTACACACACACACCAAAAAATAAAATTAATTACATCTGGATTAAGTATCTAAAACATTAAGAGATCATGAAATAGAAGGAATGAACTATATTTCTAGTTAGGAAACAAGAGTTAAGGTAGATTTAGATATAAGAATTTAGGATTAAATGTCTTGGCCTCCTAAATCCTAAAGCTTAAAGGAGAGTCCAATGTGAGACTCTCAATATGAGAGTCCGGTGCAAATTCTCAGTCCACAGTGCTGCCGAGATCCCCATGGCTCCTCGTACAAAACCTGGTGTCACTGAAGAGCGCCCTCTTTTGGCTTGGGGTGCTTTCTCCAGCCATGCTGCAGCTTTTAAAGGGATTTGTAGAATATGATATCCATTCCTTCATCAAATGTGTATGTAGCCATTCCTTCATCAAATGTGTATATATATTAGTTTGTTTTTTTTTTTAAAAAAAGCAATACAGCCCTCAAGGCATCTAGTACAGCCTTAGACGTGTGTAGGGAGATATAACCCGGCCACCAGGTGGAAAACAGGGCTGATATAGGAGGCAAGGGGCCTAAAGCCCACAGTATTTTTAGGAACTGATGGACATGTTTTAATTTCTTTTTTTTAATTACAAGAAAATAAATTTTATGTCAAAAATGACTTTATGTAGATTTTAATATACTCACCTTTATGCCAATGCAATAATAAAATGTAATTTTTATAGAGGAAGGGGCACACAAAAGCCAAAGTGCTTACAGCCCATGAAAGTTATAGTAATGAAGAAAGCCCTCTGCTATTTAAAAGAGGGGGAAAATAAAATAAAAAATAAAAAGAGGGAGGGAGGGCAAACAGCAGCAAAAGAACAAGGAAATTACTGACTAGATGTGTGTAAAGGTTCCTCCCATCCCTAACATCCTTCAATTTGGGGAGCTCCTTTTGTCTCAGCATGGCCGGGATCCCTTACAGAGTCAAGGGTACATTTTCTAACGCTATCATAATCTTTTAGCAGATCTTTTAGCAAATCTTGTTCCCCAAGAATTGTGTGTTTTAATTTATAAGTCATGCATGCTGTCTTTTATCTACTTGGTCGGTTGTCATGCCCTTCAGTGGCCGACAGAGGGCACAGCGACTCAACCTTAAGCGTGGGGATCACAGTGGCCTGTACGGGAGGAAGAGGCTGTAGTTTGATCATCTCGGCGCTCAGAATGGTCCAACAGCATGGGAATCGCCCGGTGCTTGTTAGAAATGCAGAATCTTGGACCATACTCTAGACCTCCAGAATCAGAATTTTCATGTTAAGAATATCCCCCAAGTAATTTATATATATATATTTTTTTTGCGAAACACTGATTTAAAGTTTTTAGTTTTGGAAAGGGAAGCCTGCTTCCTCAGGAGAAAAGGGGGATGGGAGAGGAGCTGGCTAAGGCATCCCTCACAGTCCCCAAATCTCCTGTTCCTTCAACCAATCAGCCAGCATCAATCAAGGTGGAAGTAAGCCAGAGGAGAGGTGTAAATGCATTTTACAGGTCACAAATGAAGTGGCTTATTCTTCTGCCATTTCAATAAATGTTTACTGAGTGTCTACTATGTGCTGGCCATCAAGGATACAATCGTGAGCAAACTAAAAGGTGCTGGTCCTGCTGCCATGGAGCTTTCCGCCTAGGAGGGACACCAAAGGGTGCATAATCACAAACATACACAACTACCAACCCGGGCACTGATAAGGGGGTGCAGAGGGCCATGAGAGAGGAACAGGAGGCAGGGGGCTGGGTCATACCGAATGGTCAGGGAAGGCCTCTGTAAAGAATTGAGCTTTAAGCTTGAGATCTGAAGGGTGAATAGGAGTTAGCCAGAAAAAGAGTAGGAGTTCCTGGCAGGGAAAACAGTACGTACAAAGGTCAGGCGACAGGGAGAAACATGGCGCGCTCAAGGAACTGAAAGAAGATTGGCATCGAGTGATGCAACATGAGGCTGAGAGGAAGGCAGAACGCAGCCTGGAGAGGGCCAGGGACCGGAGGACACAGGCTCCACCTCAGATCTTACAAAGCAACGGGCACATGCTGTTTCCTGGGGTCTCTGCTCCAAGGGGCCCCCATGAACATCTAGCCCCTGTCCATTGAGTTCCCATTCTCCCCCACAGCCCACTCTCTCCTTTGCTAACCTTGCCTCACCCTACCCACCATCAACCCCTTCTTTGTTACTTGTCCACTTCTTCCTGCCATTCACCATTTAAACATGCTCCAGGTACACCTCCCCCCCCCCCCCCCCCCCAACTTTCCCAGACAACCAGACCTCAATTTCAAGACATCTTCCCTGGAAAAAGACAATCCATAAATCAGAAACAAGCACTGTTTACTAAGGGCTTATCATGTGCTGTGCATCCAATCCTCACAACAGTCCTATTGGACTACTACTATCATTCCAGTTTTACAGTTGAGGAAATTGTGTAGAGAGAGAGATCAGTTTCTGCAAGATTACACAGCTAGAAACTGGTTGAGCCAATGCCACCTTCCCATTGGTACCGGGGACTGCACACTGTACTCCTCTGCTGGGAACATTTTTAAAGTATTTTTTCTTGTTAAAAAAGCAATATGCATTTGCCCAAAAAAGTCAGAAAGTACAACAAACAAAGAGAAAATAAAAACACATTCCCTCCTCCACAGAGACAACCAATATTAGCACCTTCATGACACTTTTTAAGCCATGATTCTACCCTTGAGTTCGGTTCTAGGTGCTGAAAACGAGTGTTTAGAATGAGGGTTCTAGATTCCTCTGTGGTCCCCAAACAGCTCCTCAAGTAGACGAGTCCAGGTTTTGGAATCCCTGACCAACAACTTAGTGCAGATCCTGACTGCAGGGAGCAAACAGCTCCTCGTGGGTCACAGGGGACAAGGGCTGTCAAGTGGAAGGACCATAAAAGTGATTCCCAACATGCTTGGGGTTGCAACACTCTGTTCTTGGGTTTTGCAACCCTCCTTCTCCTTCACAAAGAACTCAGAGGACTCCATAGAGCATTTGCATATCCCATTCAGTACTTTTCCACACATGCCGCTGAAGGCAATTAATTTGGCTTTAAGACTGTCATATCCTCCTTCCCCTCACCCATTGGCTAATCACTGGCAATCAAGTGCCCTCCATCAGGGCTGGGAGTGGCAGCTCTGAGAAGCTATGCAGGCAGGTTCTGCTATGAAGGAGGCCACACAAGGCCTGGGAGTCCAACTCCCAGCGAAGGATGTCTCAGGGCCATTTATGCACACACACACACACACGCACGCACGCACGCACGCACGCACTCAACAACAGGTTTCCAAGGCCCACCCTGCCCACACCCTCTCCTACTAACGTCCCCCATCCTGGGAAAGAGAGCAGGAAGGGCCTATAGCTGCTGGCACCAGCCCCACTGGGTCCACACCCTCAGTGCAGCCCTTGAGCAGAAAATGTTCCTAGAACTAATGTGCAAGTCAAACCATTTCTGGTTTCTTCAGATGCCATGATATCTCGTCAGAGCCCAGACCCAGGGCCTGCCCTCCTACTCTGAAGCTTTTGTGACTAGAATTGGTCTCATTGCTATTCAATATGTTCAATCTTTCTTGAAACCTGAAAGATTTTGAAGATCCTATTCTCCTTTATATGTGGCTCTTCTCATTGATAATAACTATAGCTTCTGTTTATTTTCTAAATATATTTTTACTGATTTCAGAGAGAAAGGGAGAGGGAGAGAGAGACAGAAACATCAATGATGAGAATCATTGATCGGCTGCCTCCTGCATGCCCCACACTGGGGATCGAGCCGAGCCTGCAACCTGAGCGTGTGAATCAAACCGTGACCTCCTGTTTCATATGTCGATGCTCAACCACCAAGCCAAGCCGGTCTGGCTATAGCTGCTGTTTATTAAGCTCCTTCTATACCAGGCATTTACAAGCAATGTAATGCACACAACAGTCTTTTTAGGGAGACACAATTATCCCCATTTCTCAGATAAGAAAATTGAGGTTCCAAGAAGCAGAGTGATCTGCCCAAGGTCACATAACTGCTAACAGAGACAAGAGCCAACCCAGACCTGACTGACCCCAAAGCTCTTGCACTGCCCTGGAAGGTCGGTGCAGAAGAGAACTGAGAGATCATATAACGTGCCATTATTCCATTTACATGACAGCTAAGCTGAAAAATTCATTTACAAACTGTTATATGGCACTTACTATGTGCCAGGCACTATTCTGGCACTTTGCAAATATCAACCCAATTTTCCCTCATCATATCACTATGAGATGGGTACTTGTGTTTACAGATGAGAAGACTGAGGCACAGGAGAGGAAACTTGCCCAAGTCCACACAGCAAGTGGTGGCATCTGGATATACAACTGGCTCCAGAGCCTGGACTGCCTCTCTGATCCCTGGAGCAGAGGCTCCCTTTCCTAACTTTTCATCCTGTAACTTTCCCATGTCGCCACTTTCCTCCACATTCCTCTGCGAGTCCACTTCCAACTTCCTCATCCCTCCCTGGGGGGGGGGGGTGGTGGTGTTCCCTTGTGAAACTGCTTTGTGAAACTACTGATTGTGCAAGGCTATCCCTGATTAGATCACTATCTAGATTCCCCTCAAAGAACTTAGAGTTCTGGAAGGTTTACTAGAGCCAGGGCCTAGCGCTGCTTTTGTAGAAATTAGCCCATTAATTAAACAATTAACCAGCTTATTGAGAGCAGTTTTTGTCCCCAGCCCTGTGCTGGGCACTGTGAACACAAAAGATACACAAGACATGGCCGCAGGCTTCAAGGAAATAACAGTAGAAACAGCATATAAGAGTGAGTTGTGTGCTGGGTCTGTGTACAACTGTATTTCAAAAGATACATAGGAGAGGAGAGTCAGGAAAATTGTGAAGGAGGTGGAATTTGAAATAGAATTTGAAGGGGGTGGGCAGGGTTTGGCTAGCAGGAAGAAAAAAAGCAGTCCAGACAAGGAGGGGGAAAAACAGAAGTGTTTTCTGCATTGAAATCGACCAGATCATAAGAAATGAGACGGGAGGCGGGGGTGGAAGGAGGAGGAAGGAAGAGAGAGAAAGAAATTATTTTCTGCCAAGTTTTGCTGTTTCCAAAAGAGTAAACAAAGAAAATCTTTTCCCCCAACCTGCACCGCCAAGGTGCGGCTTCTGAAATTCGAGGCGCTCTGCCTCACATGTCCACCAGGGGGCAGAGCTGCTGCTTCTGCTGTTTTAGCTTCAAGTGAGAATCAGAGGAAGGTGGAGGGTCCCAGACCCCTCCTCAAAACAGCCAGCTGGGATGGCCCGAGGCAGCAGCAGTCACCAGTCTTCTCAGCCTGAGCTGTCTTCATATTCAGCCTAAAAGTTGGGCAAGAAATAGCATATAGACTGTAAGAGGAAGTTGAGTGAGACCGAAAGGGAAGAGAGAGACAATAGAGGCATTGCCCCAAAGGCTCTAACCTTTCTGTACCATAAAAAAAAACAAAAACAAAAAAAACCTTCCAAAGATCAGAAAAGGGATTTCCATGGGTTCGGACTACGCATGCCGTCTGCTGATGTCTTGGTTGAGAAAAACGTAATGCCAGACTTGGGTAACTGCGAAAAATGACCAGCTGCTGTCTAAGACTGATGTCAGGACAGCTAAGAGTCTCTGGATAAAGGTGGCCCACTCCAGCTGCTGTAAGGAGGAATGCTTGTAGCTTTGGGAGTATACACCTCCTGGCCATCGCCCCAAGTCCTGGTGTTACGCTGTGGGCTGTGTAGGGCAGCAAAAGTGCCTAAAGGAGCCCTGAAGTCAGTACTGATTTTCACTACACACCCCACCAGCTCAGCCAGGCAGGAGGGTCCTGCAGCCACAGAAACACAGAGATAAGAAGCACCTAGGTGAGGTGGGACACTGGTTTGAAGTCAGAAATCCTGGCTTTTCTTGCACTCTCCCTCCAGAAAGCACGCTCCGGTCTTTGCCTTCCCCCTCTCCGTCTCCTCCCCAACTCCCTCCCCCCCAGGCAAGTATCTCCTAAATTCTAAGGGCCCCATGAGATTTGCAACCAGGGGAGCAGTGGACAGCGGGAGCTGTCCTGGGCTAAGCCCTGAATCTGTCTCCCAGCTCCCTTCTCTCTGACTCTCCAGGGAGCTGACAGCAGTCCCACCGAAAACATTTCTTTCCTATAACATTTCTAGCGCCAAAGCAGCCCCGTCCCGGCTCTCCCCTGTTGCTTCTTCTGTCCTAAGCCCTACCTTGTTTCACTGTCCCCAGCTTCAATGACTAAATAAACAAACACTCCTGGCTTTTATCTGTCTTTTCAACTAAGCGTGTTTGCATGGGTGAACCAACTTCTCTGATCCTTAGTCTCCCCGTTTGTGAAGCAGAAAGGCTGAACTAGAGAATAACCTCTGATGGGGGTGTCAGCTCTGAACTTCTGAAAAACACACATTCCTTTGGCCATAAGAACTGAGGGTGTGAGGGGAGGGGGCACACGACTGAGCAGCTTGAAGAGTTGATTCCAACCCCGAAGCGGGCTCCCCAGCGGGAGGGGGTGGGGTGGGGAGCTCCCGCAGCGGCCACTGCGACACTTCCCGCCCTACCCCCGCCCTCTCGGGCCCCGCGGCACACACCCACGGCTCCCCCAGACACTTCTGGAATCTCGCTGGATTCCTCCCAGGAATGCGTATTGCCCTTTTACCCCAGCAAATCGCTTTACATCAGCAACCTTGCTGCGCGATTATCAATCATCGCACTATTCCTCCTTCCGCCTGTGAAAGGAATTGCGGGGCGTCCAGATTTAGGAAGGTGAAATCCGAAGGTAATTTGCCTGTGGTTAATTCAATAATCAGTTAACTAAAATTAATTAAGCGCCTAATAGGAGCAAGACGCAGAGAGACACCCCAATCCGGTTACTATGGGGTCAGAATTGTAGGGGTCCTCAAAGAACTCCACTGACATTCCAATTATGTCATGGGGGTGGGGGGGTAGTTAGCAGGTGACAGACGATCTCCCCTGACAGGTCTGACCCTCCTGCTGTAACCAGTAAGGCCCCACCCCACCCCAGCCCCACGGTCCATTTTACCACGCCGGGGAGAGGGAAACGACCTTTCCAAGGTCACTTATCCCTCAGGGGGCAACAGGGATCCCCAAAACCTCGGTCTTCGAAGCTTTCCACTGCGCCCTGGGCGAGACTCTGAAGTTCAAGCCCACAAACTGTAAAACAGAGTTAGGCGAGGGGTGGCTGTTTCCATGCTTTCCGGGCACCGAGTGAGAAAATCGTGATCCCGGCTCCCCCACCCGGATCCTTCGAGACCGTCCCAACTCTTGACTGCGGCCTCCCAGATCAAGGGCTGTTCGAGGCCCCCGCGCATCCGCCCGCCACCCGCGTCCTCTCCCGGGTCCCTCGGCGACCCCGGGGTCCCCGGGAGGGCGAAGGGCACGTGGCACAGCGCCAGTGTCAGCTCCGCGGGGGCGTGGCCGGGGCGGGGGCGGGGCGGGGCGGGCGTCGGGTTCCCAGCCTCCCCCCGCTGGGCGGCGCGGTGGCGGCGCCAAATAAGGGCAGAGCGGAAGCGGCGGGCAGACGTCACGGCGCCGGGCGGGGGCCGGTGACGGGAGGCGCTGACGGCGCCGACGTGTCACCATGGAAACCAAACAGTAAACAGAGGCTTAGGGAGCTCCTGACGCGACCTGACCGGGCGACCTGGCCTGGAGCAAAGGGCCCGAAGCGGGGGAGGGCCGGGAGGAGCCGGGGCCCGGCGGACTAGGGTGCTGAGAGGGCGGGGAAGGGGACGCCGGGGAAGCACCCCTTCTGGGAGGTCCCGGGAGGTCAGCTCGCCCTCAACCCGGGATCCGGCAGGGACAGGTCAGGAACAGAAAGGAGCGCTCCCGGATGGAAAGCCTGCCTGGCTTCTGTGTTGTGTGTTTGTTTTTGTTTTGTTTTGTTTTGTTTTTGAAGAGCTTCCGTGGGCCTCCAAGGTTGTTGGGGATATTGGTTTTGCCTTGTTTTTTTTTTTGTTGTTTTTTTTTTCTTACTAGTGGCTGAGAAGTGAGGCTTATGGAGCCACAGTACCCGAACTTCAGCTCTAGCTCCGCCACTCTAGTTGGATGATCTTGAGCAGATGACAATCCTGTGCCCCCAAACTTGTTTATCTAGACAATAAGGAGAATAGCAGGACTTACCTGCCAGCGTTACATTAATGCATTAATATAGATGTGTAACTGTCTAGCACATTTTTCAGTCTCACAATGAACAATTTTAAAAGAACTTCCCATTCTAAAGTTAGTATTGCAATTTCGTAAAATATTTCATGTATTAACTGAAATGGGCTCTTACCAAATAAAAACATTGCTTGTCTCAGTGTGCACTGCTTCGTGGTTTTAAATTTGAAACACAAAAACTCCAAATGGTATACAGACTAACAGAACTTAAGTACCTCAACTTCCGTTTCTTTGTCTTCCAGGTCACTGTGCTGTCTTCACTTCAGATCTGCTGTTTAAACACAGTGTGGTGCGCTACCAGAGTCAGACACTGCGCTCAGAGTGATCACAGCGATTCTGCACCATTGCAGACTTTTAAAGTGAAGGCATGTAGCGAAGTCCGTGTGCTGGGAACCAGCTGTTCGTGTAACTGGGAGTTTACTTCCATGTAGAATACATTGATATAAATGGTAAGTAATTTTTAAATGAAGCTTGTATATACATCATGAAAGTTCAACAGTAATCCCAGCAACTGTTTAGAACGTAAAACAAGATTTTTTCAGAAGGGTTTTGTCACTGACAACATCTAGAATTGCCAGTTTATGGTGTTTTACTACTACGTTTAAATTCTCTGTAGGTGTTGTGACCCCTTGTGGATGACCAACCCTAGGGTGACCCCCAATAATTCCTGCCTCCTGGTGTCCATGCCTTTGTGTGGCTCAGTGGTTGAATTATCAGCCTGAGCACCTAAGAGTCTCGGGTTCGATTTCCTGTCAGGAGCACGTACCTGGGTTGCAGATTCCATCCCTGGTCCTGGTTGGGGCACGAGGGGGAGTCATTCAGTATCTCTCAATCTTCCTCTCTCCTCCCCTCTGCATTCCTCCCAGGAATTTCTCCCACTCTCTCTAAAAACCAATAGAAAAAATATCCTTGGGTGAGAATTAACACCAAATAAAATTTGTTTTTAAGAAATAAAAAAGAGTCAGGCCCTTGTTATACAAGGAAATAAAGTCTGTCAACAACCAGAATGAGCTCAGAAGCAGACTCTGTCCCGTTCAAGCATCTAGCTGAGAACGCAGTTTGGCTAGCACCTTGATTGCAGCCTTGTGAGACCTTGAACAGAGGATCGACCCACGGAGATTGTGAGACAATGAAGCTGCTCAGTGTGTGGTAATTTGTTATACAGAAATACAGCACGAATCCATCCTCTTTGCCTGCACCTGGGACAGACGGCTCCCGCCTCCTGGCACTTGGCATACCACTGCGGCACCCCAGACACTGCTCAGGCCTTCCACCCTAAGTGATGTGCTATGGGCCCTTCAGTGTCTTTCCTCGTAAGTCGTCAGATATTGTCAGAGTTTTAAAGCTGGAAAGGGAGTTTTGAGATTTTTGAAACACACTCCTGATTTTTTAAAAATATATATTTGTATTGATTTCAAAGAGGAAGGGAGGGGGAGAGAGAGACATAGAAACATCAATGATGAGAATCATTGATTGGCTGCCCCCTGTATACCCCACACTGGGGATCGAGCCTGGAACCTGGGCATGTGCCCTGACTAGGAATCAAACCGTGACTTCCTGGTTCATAGATCCACGCTCAACCACTGAGCCACACCAGCTGGGCCCCACTCCTGACTTGGTAGACTGAGGAAACAGTCTCAGAGGGTTTAGAGTCTTACCCTACGTCACGTAAGAACATATTTAGGGGCAGATTTGAACATTCTAGCAGAGCAGTTAAGCACTTCGGACTTGTGAGTCTCAAAGAGCTGATTTCAAACCTCAGATCTTCTATTTATCAATTGTGTGACGGTTAATTTATTTAACCTTTCCTAGATAATTTTCCTATCTACAAAATGAGGATCCTAATATCTGCCTCACAAGATTGTTGTGAGGACTAAATGAGAGCATCCATTCAACAAAAAGTATTGCACACCCATTATGTGCCAGTTGCCAGAAGTGAAATGGTTAGCAGAGACTATGGTCCCTGATTTAGCATTGCCTGTGAAGTGCATAGCTCAGTCTGGCACGGAGCAAGCACACATGTAAAATGTTAGCCATTATCAAGATCATATTCTAGGGCTCCAGGTTCTATTCCTATCACATGCCTCCAGACAAACTCTATAAATTCACATCATAGAACCTCTATTGTATAATTCCAACTGCCTACATCCCCTACCCCGCACCCCCTAGAAATTCCATAGGTATCGCTAACTCAACATGTCCAACCCAGAACTTACCGTCTTATCTCCCAAACCTGCTCTTCTTCCTATAGTCACAAAGTCATTGGTGAAACCACAAGCCTCCTTGTGTGTCAAGCATGGTAAGCCTGGGAGTGAGCTTGAATTTCTCCCTCACCCTCACCTCCCACATCTACTCAATCACCAAGTCCAGACAGTGCTACTCCCTAATTACCGCTTGTTCCCTCTACATTCCCACCACCACTGCCTCGGTTCAGCCTACACACAACTGAACTAAGTAAATACCAGGCTTTTCATGATCTGGCCACGGCTAGCTCTTCTTGACCTATCTCCAGCCCCCTCCACTTTGATGCTGCAATATTGATGCAAATGAAATCAGATGTACTTATGGGGTGCTCTTTAATTTACATCTCCCACCTTCTCCTCCCCCACCCCCACAGTTTATAGTCCAGCAGAACCAAATGCATTGTTTTATGAGTCTGTGTCTTTAGAGTGCTTTCCCTCTGCTTTCTGGAATCCCTCCACCTCTCACTTGCTCATTCTAGCAAACTCCATTCACCTTTGAAGCCCAGCTCAGAGGTCCCTTCTCAGAGGCTTCCTAAAGTAGAGTTCATCCACTCCCTCCTTCTGCAAAACCTGCACCTCGTGTTAATTTTCATTGTTACGGTGTATTATAATGGATATGTTTATGTGACTTTCTCCCTCATAGACCATGAACTCTGTGAGGACAGGGCTGTGCCTTCCTCGCATCTGAATTCGGCACCTGATATATAGTAGACACCCAGAAACTTTTATTGAATGAAATGAAGCCCATGCTTGTTCCAGAGGGTATATATTTTCTCCCCTGAATCCCACACCCCCCTAAATTATAAAGATAATACATAATAGCTAACACTTTTATAATGCCTTTGTGTGCCCTGGCACTGTAATTTAGCACTCTGCACTACTAGCTTCTTTAATGCTCACAACAGCCCCAAGAGGTAGGTAGAATTATGATCCCTTTACAGATGGGGAAAGTAAGGTTGCCCATCAAGGAGCCAAGATCCCAAGCTGAGTCTATGCTGTATTGGATCCAATTCCTCAAATCCAGGTTAATTACTCATCTTGTTTTGATAAGTTTAGCTGTGATGACAGTTTCATGACTGACTAAAAAGACTGAAGAGGAATCATTGCTTCTGTAGATCTGACCACAAATTGCTTGCTCCCCAATGTAAATACGGCAGCAACTGAGGCCTGCACCATCTACCTTTATGATCAAGGTGGGGTCTTTTGCTCCATCCTTAAACAGGCTCCCTTCCTAGGGGCCTGCTTCCAATATCGCCAATAATCAAGCCCCTCTGCATTCTTATCCGAATCAACTGACTGAACCACACCCAAGCACCATGTCGGTGTGAGCTGAAAGTTTAAAAAAAAAAAAAGGCTTATTAATTCAGAAGAGCTGATGGCCACTGGGCCAGGCAGCCTCCTTGGAACAATGGTCAGAGCCCTTTCTGCCCTTTTGTACTCTTGGGCAGCTGAACAATGCTCCCTGGGCAAAGGAGAGGCAGCTTAGTTTAGTCCATGAGTGGGTGTGGGGAACCATTGAAATGACTTGCATTGCAACTAAGCTTCTGGGGATTTCTCCTTTGTGCAAAGGAAGTGGAAATCTATCCAGCCAGCACCCCTGAGGGACTTTGAACTCACTCATCAGGAGTCAATGCACCTTATTCCCACCCGCTTTTCTTCAGGTCTGGGCATATTCTTGGTAAATGATGATTATGGTAGTAATGACATTGATATTGATACTGATCGTGATAGCAGCTAACCCTTATCGTTCTATTGTCTTGCACATTACATTGTAAGTTTTCTAATTTCACACACCAGTTGCTAAAAGTCAGTGAACTCAAATTAGTGTGGTCTGAAAATTTTATATCAATAAGAGTGAAAAACATAGGTTTGTTTGTTTCTTGAAGATGAACATACCTATATTTAAATACACATCCATTCTTCATTTAAAATTTGTTGTGAAAGGAAAAGAAAACATAGATGAAGTGTTACAGATATGATATGGGCTGTGAAAAAACAAAGCAGGATAGTGGGATAGAGAGTCATGGAGACTCTCTATGTGTGTACTCAAGTTACTCTGGATAGAATGACCTGGGAAGTTACTCTAGATAGAGTGACTTGGGTAGCCCTCTTGGAAGGGATGTCCTCTGAGCTGAGTCCTGAATGACAGGAAGGAGCTAACCCCAGGAAAAGAGGGCCAGGCAGAGGGGCAGCAAGTGCAAAGGCCCTGCCACAGGAACAAGCATGTGTCAGGAATGGAAGGAAGGCCGTGAGCAGAGTGCTTGTAGGGGAGAAGGACAGGAGATGGAGTTAGAGAGGAGTCAGGCTTCTTGCCCAGCTGGTGTGGCTCAGTAGTTGAGCATTGACCTGTGAACCAGGAGGTCATAGTTCGATTCCTGGTCAGGGCACACGCCCATGGTTGTGGGCTTGAGACTTGATCCCTAGTGTGGGGTGTGCAGGAGGCAGCCGACAATGATTTTCTCTCATCATTGATGTTTCTATATCTCTCTTCCTTTCCCATTCTCTCTGAAATAAATAAAAATATCTTTTTTAAAAAAAGAATTGGCTCTTTAATGTTTATGGCAAAACTGCACAGCTTAAAGTGCTCTGATATTTAGCATTCAAGTGATGTTTATATCTCCTTTGGGTTTTTTGTTGTTTTTTTGAGGAATTTGATTTTTCTGTGTTTGGGGGAAGTCTCAAACAGAAGTCTCAAAAATTGATTTTTTTGTTTTGTTTTGTTTTAGATTTATTTTTGTTTGAAATACATTGAAACTTCAGATGGTTTCCTTAGAGTAATCATCTGAAACCTTTTCCTTTGCCTCTGTCTCTTCTTTATCTACTAATTAAAGGTAGCCTAGCTGATTTACTTTCACTCACACATGGAAAGTTGCTGTTGATACAAAATTACTGTTATTAAAACAAATTGTTAAATGCTACCCTTTAATTTTGATAATTACATAAGATGCAGAGATATGCAAAGACGATGTAAACTCTGCCATCCACTATTATATAGAGATAAATGTTTTGTTTCTTCTCTCCTTGTTCCATCTAAAATTAATTTGGAGCTGGAAGCACAATGGCTGTGCATTCCCTTTGAGGTGAACTGGCAGAGGTAACCCAGGGGAGGCAGTGAAGGAATTCCAGGAGTCAAGATAGAAGTGGGGTATGTGTCTGAAGCCAGACATAAAAGATGTGAAATCCCCAGAGCTTAATATCATAATAGGGCCTGGAATAGGAGAATTTAGAGACGATCTGAGGAATATATTTGTTTGTGGAAATAGTGCAGAATTTATTCATTCCTCCACCTGGCAAATAGTCATTAATCCTGCATTTTGTGTCAGGCACTGGACCAAGTCTGGGGATGCATTGGTGAGCTAAACTAGACCTTCTCCCCATAAGGAAATGACCCCTTCCAATCCTTATTCCCGTCCCTGCTAATGTACTTATTTATTTTGTATCAGCGTTGAATGATGGTGTCCTGGGATAGCTGTATTTCTGAGACTGGTGTAAGGCCATATCTTGTGGGTAGGGAGCAGAGTCTTTCCCCAAAGGAAGTTGACATTCCCAGTTTCTTATCATCCATGGAAGTTGTTGAATCGTGACTCGGGAAAGGAAGATTTGGAAGGAGCCCTTTGGCTGGAAAGAGCGGGAATTCCTTTCTTCTCTTGATTCCATGGGGAGGGTTGGCAGGGAGCTTGGTGGAATGTCAACCCGATGGGGGACCCTACAATAGGCCTCTGAGAAGCCTGTGACAGAGACTGTGTGCAGGTGATCTCCCTGGGCTTTTAGTGCAGTCTTGTTGATGCAGCAGCCTGCTCTCAGCTGGGCTATGGTAACTAGAGGAAGGGTCTGTGTCCAGGCCTAGGTCAAGGCTGTCAAATGGAAAGCAATGGTCTCTCTTTATAGTCAGCATGAGGCTTGCAGAGGCCATTAGTCAGGTCCCCGGGAGCAGTTCAGTGTCCGGCGCTAGAGGTCCAGCCTCCTTTATCCCTCTGGGAAATCTTCCATGGGTTGTTATTATTGTACATGTAAGGGAGCCAGCTGGTTTCCTTACAGGGTAGATCACCTTGTTACTTCAGAACTGGGTGTTAGTTATAATATAGCAATTCTGTAGTTAGATGAGGTCATATTTAAAGGCTACAGAAAATCTACCCTCTGAGCAGCAAACAGGGAGTCTTTATTATTGCCAGATAGGAAAACATATTATGCAAGTGGTGTGTGATATATCAGTGCTCTTAAGAGCCTAAAGTAAGTTGCTTTTAAATGCCAATTATAATGTAAAAAGCAGGGAGATGACAGGTAAGAACATCAGCCTCAATGGAATTGTCATTTTAAATTAAAACTTTCCGTTTGACGGAGTGTGACACCCGTAACCACCCAGTGATTTTCATTATCACCAAAGCATGAGGAGGCTGGCCCCGAAGCTGCTGTGCACCCAGCATGTGTGCAAACATGGTCTCTGGCTTCCGAGCTGGTGCCGACGGTGCCGACGGGACACCTGAGCACGGGAGGAAGGGCGCCACCTGCTTTCTTTGTGATGTGGACCTGTGCGTGTAAGTGCCCCATTACCAGAGGTGTCCCAGACAAAGGTCATGTTCTTCTTTCAGATGATAAACTTCTAGGGTAAAGCTTATTCAGAGTCATGCTGACTTCTCATTAAGCTGTTATGTAATTTTTTATTTACCAAATGATCAACCATTATTTGTACAGTTTGAGATCGCTCTCAAATTCTCAGAGCCAACTTTTCTTCCCCCAGTGTAAACTAAATGGCAGGCATATGATGTTAAAGACAATTTTTAAAGTACAGTGTGTTTATTACTAAGGGGTAGGGCAACAACCTCCTTTCTTTCTGAGAAGAAAAATAATCCAACTAAATAAATGTATGTTAGTTAAGGATGGAAAAGGTCGGGGTGGGGGATAGGTTCTAACCAAATGAAAACTTTTTTTTTTAAACCAAGTATTAAGAGAGAGTTCAGCCCGACCTGTGTGTCTCAGTGGTTGAGCATAGATAGACCCATGAACCAGGAGGTCACAGTTTTATTCCCAGTCAGGGATCATGCCCCAGTTGCAGGCTCAATATCCAGTAGAGGGGCATGCAGGAGGCAGGTGATTCTCATCATTGGTTTCTATCCTCTCCCTCTCCCTTCCTCTCTCTGAAATCAATAAAAACATTTTTTAAAAAAAATTTTAAAGAGGTAGTTCAGCCTGGTCGATAGGATAATGAGTGAGGAAGATTCCAATCCCAATAGTGAGACATTGAGAAAGTCATGCATTCTAACCATTCTTCAATTTGTTCACCTTAAAAGTGGAGGTAACCCTTCACATGATGTTGTTGGATTAAAAAGTCAAAGTAGTTTGTGCACAGCTGAATTTTATTTGTGAAAAGGGTTCCTTTAAGATCAAGACATTTAAATTTAATATTGGCATAACTAGATTTAAATATTCATCCCTTTGACTTTCAAAACAGAAAAAGAAGCAGGAAGACATGTACTCACAAAAGCTATCTCAGAGTGGGTTCCCGCCCTCAGGATTACAGGTAGAGAATCGTAGTAGTGCACTGTGAAGACTCCCAGTATTCATAACGTATTCCAGCATCCGCTCTAGAGTTTCCTTCTCCTCTGATAAGAGACCAAACAGAGGGTGTGTCCCCCTCCAGAAGCTACCCTTCTTGACAAACTGGTCTCGAGACCTTTCAGAATCTTACCAAACTTCCACAATGAAAAGAGCACGAGGTTGGTCGCATTCAACTTAAATGCTTTTATTGACAATGTCTTTGAACAATAAGCAAACAATGCTTAAATTTTTCATTCAAATTCACTTTCCACATGTCAAAAGACCTCAAGGTAGAAAAAAATAAAATAAAAATATAAATATCTGAGAATCCATCTTAATAAATAAATTAAAAACACAATAAAACGTTTTCATGGAAAACTGTTAATGTCAGAACAATCATTCCACCTCAACAATGCATGATCAGTAACATTACAATGAACATTGATGTTGAAGAAAAACTACAGTACATGGATATAAGCTATTTACTTCTATCTACTAGAAAATAAAGTCCGATCTTTTCTTAGTTTAATATTGGTCATTGCTAATCAGAACACACTATTGCCAGGAACACAGTAGTTATTGTTAAAATCAGCTGCACTAGATACAATTTGAAAATATCCAGCACCAGGTTAATTCCAATAACGAACCCAATAGATTAGTTAATGCTATGAGAAGACTAAAGAGAAAAAGAGACACAGACCCAGGCCTGGCTCAACATGCTACTAACTACCAGCTCTCAGATGTGTCACTGGGAACAATACACACTCCATGCGTTTTGCTACATCTCCAAAAGAGGTAAAGACTCGAGTCCACCCGTGGATGCTTTCAAGTCCTTTGAGGCCCACAGCCTGGTGTGTTTCACGCACAGAAAAGGTCCTCCCTAGGTCTACGGGAACCCTCGAGGGAAGATGTGTTTCTCCTCTCTGTAATGCACCAGCTCAGGACAGTGGCACTGGTGTGTGCCTGCTGCCTCCCCTCCTTGCCTGCTCACAGGGCCAGCAGCGTGGGTGAGCTGAGCGAATCAGAGGAGGGCTCGTTGCTGCTGCTGCCCTTACGGTGGGCAGCCGCACAGCTGGGGAAGGAGTCAGCCTCGGGGTAGGTGAAGACAAAGGAAGACGTGTAAGTAGTGCAGCTGGGAGTACAGGTGACCACCGGGGTGCACAGGGGCTCCAGCTCTGTGGCCATGGGCCCCAGCCCCAGGGAGCCACCATGCAGGGGCTCCCAGTCTGCTGCATAGAAGGAACCGGACAGGTCCATGTCTGGCACAGAGCGGGAGGTCTCAGAGCCGCTGGGCCTGGAGGATGCCGGGAACAGGAAGTCATCAAAGGGCTCAGCCTTCAGCTCCATGCTGCGCATGTTTTTGATGGGCTCCGCCGCAGGCTTGGGCTCAGGGTCATTGAGGAGGGGCAAGGCGAAGGCCTCCTCGGACTCAGGGGTGGCAGCCTCAGGCAGGCCTCCATTCAGATCCAGGGAAGCCACAGACATGTCTTCTGGGAAGCCCAGGTCATCGGGGATCTTGCAGGCAGGTCGGTGAGCCGCCAGGATGAACTCTAGTTTTTCCTTCTCCTTCAGCAGGTTGGCAATCTCGGTCTGCAAAGCAGACTTCTCGTCCTCTAGTTGGTCTGTCTCCTGTACACAGAGGGATAAAGCAACGCATGAGACACAGTCTTGCTCAAGGACACTGCCCCTCGATGCCCAATTCTCCAACTTTCCCCTTAAGTTTTGAAAAGGAGCAACCCATGCCATCTACCTACCGCTTGGAGTGTGTCAGTCAGCTCCCTCCTCCGATTCCGGCATTTGGCTGCAGCCATCTTATTCCTTTCCCTTCGGATTCGCCTTTTCTCTTCTTCTTCTGGGGACAACTGGAAGGAAAAAGGACCAACAGTCAGTAACCGCGTCTGCCAGGAGCTCCATTCACCTGCCCCCGTGAAGATGGCTCCCGCAGCTTCCCCGCTTCCTGACACCTCGTCTGCGAAGCCACTTCTTTCTAACCTGCGCTTTCAGGCTGGCTGTGACTTGCATTTCAAATAAGATGCTCCGCAAGAGAATGAAGAAGAGCCCAGTGCAAAAGCATGAGCCGGGGACCTCTTAGGGAAGGAACTAGTAGGGACCATCAGAGCCTGACTCCAGATGGAGTGGGCTTGGAGCCAGAGTTCCCCGTTCAGGATGGGTAGTCAGTTCCTTCATCGACTTCACCCTACCCACTGCGCTCTCCGTCTACACCAGTGCGGATCCCGCCCCCCACTCCCTACCCCTAAAACACGGAGAGGGTGCCGGAGGACTCACCTGTTCCACCTTGCCCCTCCTGCCAATGCTCTGAGCTCTGCTTCCTGTCACCGTCTTCATGACGCCGGCCCTGGAGTAAGCCCCCGCCGAGGGGGCGGGGACCCCGTAGGGGTGGTGGGCTCTGGTCTGGGACGGGGCCACCGAGGAGACTAGAGTGGGCTGCACCAGCCACTGCAGGTCCGGGCTGGTCGAGATGGCAGTCACAGTTGGGATGAAGTTGGCACTGGAGGACGCCAGATCCGTGCAAAAGTCCTAGAACAAAACAGAAAGGAGACGCTGACGTGAGCGAGCAGGTTCGGGACGCAGGTGAGGTGAGTGTCCCAGTGCCGCATGCAGCAGGGGGGGGAGAGGGAGGAGAAGTGGTCCTGCCGGGGACTGCTCGTGTCTTTGTATATTCCCCTCATCCAGGATGAAAGGTCTTCCCCTTTCCTCCAAGAATTCCGGGGCGCAACGCCGTGCCTTTCTCCTACATCCCGCTGCTGCGTTCCCGTTATCCCTCCAGCATCGCTTGCTTGAAAGGGGGTTTGTTATAAATATCCCTGACGTCTGCGCTGACGCAGGCGCCGCTCCGGAGTCTCCTGAATGAACTCGCTTTTTATCAATGAAACTGCCTTACACACCCGCCTGCTGCGCCCTCCTTCCCCGTCGCTGCTTCAGGCTGGGAGCGGAGGGAGGGGGGGGGGTTGCCCCTTTTTGCCGCCGCCCTGGAGGAGTCAGGCTCTAGTTAGCCAGGCTTTGCTTGGGACAAGTTTGCCCCGCTGGTATCAGAGACCAGTCAGAGAGCGCGGGCCGGGGGCGGATCAGAACGAGCCTGCCGCGGGAAAGGAGAACCAATTCTAACTTTGAAAAGCGCGTGTGCGCTCCCGACAAGTCCGGGGCTCCCCAAATAGGGCTGCTCCGGCCGGGGCAGCCTCCCTCCCGGCCCAAAAGGAGTCCCCGACTCAAAAGGAGTCCCCTTACTCATCTTACTGAGCTTCCCGTCCCGGTGTCTCCTCCCCGGTGACCCCGAATCCCTGTCCCCGCGGTGGCGCGGAGCCAGCCTTACCTGCGCATTGACAGGAGAGCCCATGCTGGAGAAGGAGTCGGCCGGTGAGTGGTAGTAAGAGAGGCTGTCCCCGGCCGGGGAGGCGCTGCTACAGCGGGACGAGGACGCCTCGTAGTCCGCATTGAAGCCTGAGAACATCATGGTCGCGGTGGGTCAAAGCCGGGGCGAAGGGCTAGGGGACAGAGGCAGGTAGCAGCTTTGGGGCAGAGCTGGGTGGGAGCGCGGTCACTGCTCTCTTGCTGCGCCGCCGCCGCTGGCTCTGTCTCCACTCCTCGGCTGCTCGCTGCAGATGCGGTTGGAGTACGAGGAGCCGCAGCCACCGCTTTTATAACAGCATTTTATGAATGAGTCAATGACGTCACAGCGCAACCATTGCCGCGCTGGAGGGGTGGCGCAAGAGCCTAAACGTCTCTGCGGCCTCCCGGTTGCCCCTGCCGCTCTCGCAGCTCCCTTTGCGGTCCCCGGTCTTGTTGCGTTTCCTTATTTTATTATTGTTTAGCAATCTGGGTGTTAGGGGTCCCTTAGAACCCCCTAGGATGAGGGGCTGCAGGGAGGGCTCCCCCCACGACCGCAGGGACCGGCCGTGGAAACCTGCTGACGCAGATGTCCTAATATGGACATCCTGTGAAGAGGGAGGAGGGATTGACGGGAACTGCTCGCCGGCTGCAGCCAACAACTGGGGTGCAGCGCGGGGGGAGGCGAGAGCTGCAGCCGGGGGAGGGGAGGCGGGAAAGGCACAATACGAGCGAAGAACATTCGTCCCGGTTCTATGGGAACCCTTGTTCCCGCCGCAGGGGGGTGGGGGGGGTGGGGACGCCTTTTTACCGGTATTACTACAATCAAGGAACAGTTCTGAGCAGAGGGGAAAGAGAAACAGGTATACAGCCTGAGGGAAGGTATATAATAAGCCTTCGCCCGCGAAGTCAGGCGCCTCTACCCCCATTCCCAATCCTAACAAATTCTGTGCAAACTGTACACCCCCTTGCCTCAAGCCCCCAAGCTCGAGCAAAATACTAGGGCTGTTACTGCGTTGGGAAGCAAAAAAGTAGGGGAATCCAAAATAAAAGGATAACCGACTTCGTCTTCGATGCTAAGGATTGTAGTTTTATTATTATTTTGTTGTTTTTAAGGGGAAAGGCGCTTTTATTTTTCTCAGCTATATATGGGTCTATTCCTGTTACTGTCAGATCCCTGAGACACTAGACATTAAACATTAGGCAGAATCTCCAGGCAAGGATGTCTGAAGGGTTCAGTTGCCTGGTTCTGAGAAGAGGCCTGGGCCCTGGGATAGGGATAGGGGGTGTTCTGTAGACAAGGTCGTCAGTTTGCTCTCGGGGGGCCGAAAGTCTGAAGGGGGGGGGCGAAGGCGGGAGCGGGGGAGGGGGGGGTGATTCAGTCCCCCAGGAAACTCGGCTTACGGGGAGCCCGCATCGGGTGATTTTCCAGCGAGGCTTGGAGCGGGAAGGACTGGGGTCGCCGAAAGGACCTTTCTGCCCAGCAGTGCCCAGGCGGGAGTCCTCCGCGCTGGGACCTCAGGGGCGGCTCCGTGCCCCCGGCAAACGGGGCGTCGGAGCTGCAAGGTGCTCAAGAGTGCCTTGCGCCCCGAGACGCCCCCAGCCGCCCGGTTCCACTGCAAAGGACAGCCGGGTCACATTGCCCCGGCTCGTTCCCAGGACCGGCCACCTCCAGGAGGGGGGAAGCCGTAGGTTCCCGCAGAGCCCCTTTGTCTGCCCGCCCCTCCCACCACCTTCTTCGGGCCTGGGGGTCACGGTGGGCACCTGACGAGGTGGCGGACGGGATGGGCAGGGGCGGATCCTTCGGGATGAACTGGGAGTGGGACCGCCGACCTGCCTCCAGCCGCCGCACCCCGGAGCCGGGCGATCCTGCTATAGATAGTAACAGGGAAGCTGCTGTTTACAGCAACACTGCGCCGCCAGGGCCGTCTCCAGGCGACGCCGTGCGGCCGGGTGCGCCGTCGTCCTGGCGAGGCCGCCCTCCCTCCCCGCTCCCCCGGGGCCTCGGCCTCCCCGGCCCGCGGCGGCCGCTCCCGCCGCCTGACATCATCCGCCGGGTCCGTGGGCTGAGCGCGGCTCGCGCGCGCGGTTGTGCGCTAACCTCCATTCTTAGAGATGCGAACCCGGCGGGATCAGGGAGGGCAGGGAGGCGGGGATTCGTGGAACTGGGCCACTTGCTATTTTTGCATTCCCTGTCACTGGCAGAGGTGAAAACAGAATTTCATCATTCTATGTCACTGGTTTATGTTGGTGGGAATTTAGGCGCTTTATTTTTCCTCACTTCAAAAATGGGAGAGAAAAGAAAAAAACACATAAAACAAACAGACTTCTTGGAGCTGCTCTGAGTCCTAAAGTAATTCTGCGGCCTTCGGTTCTCCTAAATCATCTAGTCAGGCTGGATCACTATCTTTGATTACTTCATTTCCCAAAAAGTTTATGAAAGCAGCTCCATGTCTCTCTAGTTAGCTTTGGACAAAGTAGGTCAAGCTTTGGATTCCTGGGTCTGGCCTTGCATTCCATTCATAACTGGATCTCGGGCCTCTTCAGAGGAAACCTAGAATGATTTCATTTACTTCCCCTCCAGACTCTTGAATCTGCTCAGGCCAACACCTCAAGGATGTGTCAAAATTTTATATCCAGGGTTTATCTATTACATGACTTATCCTCCCTCTGCCAATAAAAAAGAAAAAGGGTCCTTGGATAAACATGTCACCTCTGGATAGCTTAACTTTTTCCTTCCTGGCACCGTTATGACCAGAGAGTCGGAGACAATAAATCATCCTCTGGAAAGGACCATGAATCCATCCATGAATATATTCATTCATTTATTTATTGAACACAGAACTATTGAGAGCCACCTGTGGCAGGGGCCCGGTGCCAGGGCTGGCACTTACTGAAATGAACAAGGTGGACCTATTCCTACCCTCAGAGAGACCCCAGCCTCCTGGAGAAGACCAACAAGTCCATAGAGAATTGCAGGGCAGCAGTACATGGGTTGACAGAGTTGAGAACAGGGTGCTATGGAGCACAGAAGGGGGTGTGAAGACAGGTATCCGAGGAAGTGACTGCAATACAGAGATGGGAGCTGGAACCCCTGTCCTCTGCGAAACAGCATGATAAAGATTGACGTGCCAGAGCATCTAGGGAAGCAAGTGCTCCGTGCCACGCAGTCGTATCAGATGATACCATCACAAGCTTCCTCTAACATCTGAACCTGTGATCATTCTGACATACGCTCACACGTCTCAATCTGCTCTTGGTATCTATTTCAGGACTGTAAAATCACATCTTTAATGGGGAGCTCACATGATGTGGCCTTAAAATAAAGAGAAATCAGAACCAACATGTGAAATTATCTTGGCCATTTGCAAAGGTCAGGGTGAGCACAGAGCTGCCTTCCAGCAGGGCAGCGGCTCCATGTTCTGCTCAAGGCTGAGCATATAAGACCCAGACTCACGTAGTTTGTGATCTGTGTGCTGAGTTCCTCCTATTTGGAGATCCAAAAGTGAAAAGGAGGGTAGAACCCCAGATCTGATTTTTTAACCCAAACTGCAAGCAAATTTATTTCTCCTCAGCAGTGGTTCCTTATCAGATAGAGACTTTTCCACCTTTGCAGTCTCTGGCACCTGAATTAAGAGACCTGACCCACATTGAACATCTCTGGAATTCAGTGCACATGGTTTAGCGTGGTGTTATTGCAACATTAAGTGAAAGGCTGCCGTCTGTGCCGCCTACGTAAATGCTGCCACACACAATCCATCCCCAACATGCAGAAGTAGTTATTTATTTGGGGAAGTGTGGTCTAGTGGTGAAGGGTTGTGGTCAGAGCACGGGACCAGAAGTCAGGAAGACGCATGCAGCAAAAGCAACTCCTTCAGGGACGTGGGGGAGTCGCTTCTTAGTTTAGCATCTACGTGCTTTTGCCCTTGTCTTTGTCATGTACTGATAGTCACTTAGCACCTAGCACAGGGCCTGGCCCAAAATAGGTGTTCATTAAATATCTACTGAATGGATGAATGCCATCATCCAAGCAAGGGGAATATATGTTATTGTCCTTTATGCGTATTTAGAAATCAAATAGATAATGTTCCTTAATCTTTGGGAAGTGTCTGAACAAGCTGAGTCTGTCATTCTGGAGTATGAATAGGCAAAAATTGGGAAAGAGAAATTAACAAGATGCTAGGGCTATTTTTAGCTGGTGCAACCTCTGTGTATGAAGAACACCCCAGTGATTCGTGATAGAACATCAAACTTGCCCTTGTTAGTTAGCCCCGCACATAAATGCTACATTGTCTGCAGTGATGATGACCTTGTTACCACCACCCTCTAATCTATTCATTCTAAATGTCTGGACCCAAGGGGGAGAAGCATTCCACAATTTCTGCAGGACTCACACACATGTGAGCCCAATTAAGGGTCTTGGGGGTCAAGGTTACTCACCCTATGGCTCAGACAGCAAATAAAAAGACAGCCTGTTTTAAAAGAGTAGAGACAGGATTAACAGCACCATCACCACACACACACAGCCCCCACTACCACCACCACTACTAATTAGTTCTAAGGATTTAGCCTCTTTGAGAAAAACTGTTTTCATTCGGAACAACTCTTGGCTTTGTGACAGGAGATGATGATTCAATGGGATCCCCGTCCTGCTGCTAATGCCAGCATTTAAACAAAGATCTGTGTGGTCCCCGGGACACGCTCCATCTGGAGCTGATGAAACTGGGGAACAGCTATGGTGTCTAAGAAGGACACAGTTCAACCCAAACTGGGGCACCTTTCACCTCAACCAGCAGCATGGGACCCTCATTCTGTTAGCCATGCCGAACTCGGCTGCAGAAACCAGAGCTCCCCATGGGCAGCCAAAGTCTTCTCCAGGCTGTCAGCAACTCAGGTGTCCTGAGCTGAACTTTCAAGGCTCTGGTGGACTTAGCTGCTGGAATTCGAAAGGAACTCTCTCTACGTCACTAAACCTATAGACAGCACACCCTGACTAGAAACCTCAACTGCAGGCTCCCATCCACAATCAGCAGGGGCGGGGCGGGAATGGGGGGTGACGGCTAACATGGGCTGGCTCATGACGTGCACCAGAGTGTTAGGACATCTCAAGCATAGTTTATACCAGTTTATCCACTGCCTTACTCAACAAGAAAGATCTTTAAAAAAGGCATTAGTATTGTAACACACACACACACACACACACACACACACACGCGCGCGCGCACACACGCACACACACACGCACACACACACACCTCCTTTCCTAAGCAGGGAAAATCCTGACCAGTCAGTTAGGCTGCCTTCTGACCTACAGATCATAGTTTCATCCTGAGATGTGAGCACTTTTTGTCTCAGTTCACTACTTGATTGTGTTCTACAAGCAAACTTCCAGTTGCAACTCCCAGCTGAGGTTTGGTTTCCTCCACTGACGTTTTACCTGGAGTGTCAGTGAGTTACAGATCACTTGTGAAAATCCCCAAAATGACTCTATGAAGAATTCCACCTTCAGACTTGGACCCAAGGAGATTGTGAAGTAATCAATTAATACAGGGACAGATCGAACATTGACAGAATACTCTTCCACTTAGTGGGGTTCTGAATTAAATCATAACACTAAATCATAAATGCCTCCAAACCTTTTAGTGGCCAATACACGGAATTATGCTTGAGGGGAAGGGTGGGGGTTGGGGATCTATCTTTCTTTTTTTTTTTTAATATATTTTATTGATTTATTACAGAGAGGAAGGGAGAGGGATAGAAAGCCAGAAACATCGATGAGAGAGAAACATCGACCAGCTGCCTCCTGCACACCCCCCACCGGGGACGTGCCCGCAACCAATGCACATGCCCTTGAGCGGAATCGAACCCGGGACCCTCCAGTCCGCAGGCCGACGCTCTATCCACTGAGCCAAACCGGTTTCGGCGAGGGGATCTATCTTTCTTATGAGGTCTACCAAGTCTGGGTGATCCCGGGTCCTGCCTAGCCCTCCAATCTCATCCTGAACCACTTTTCCTCTTCGCTCCACTTCACCCACACCAGCCTTCTGTCTGTCCCTCAAATATGCCAAGTTGGCTCTGCAGCTGAGCCCTTGTACTCACTGTTTCTTCTTCCCCCCCAGATCTTGACATGTTGATTCTTCTTCATGATCAATATCTGCTCAAATAGCACCTTTTCCCAGAAGCCTGTGCGGTCCCTCCTTGTCCAATGTTGCATCCCTCCTCCTTGCCCCTCAGTCACTTTCAGTCACACTACCTGGTCTTATTTTCTGTCTAGTGCTTACCACTATGTTACCCTGTTTGTTAATTTAGAGACTTCCTACTGTCTGTCTTTTTCTACTAAACCATAAGCTCCACAAAGGCAGGGATCTTATCTGTCAGATTCAGCAGGCATCTATCCTCGGTGCCTTGTTTCTGTACACTAGTAAGCATTCCATAAATATGTGTGGAATGAATAGATGTTAAACAGAAAGCTCCTCAGCTCTTGTCTAGGCTGAGAAGGCAGCATGGATTCCCTTTTTAGATAAAGGGCTTGATGGGTGACTTCTTACGTCGGGGGAAAGGAACGAAAATCCTGAACAGAACCTTTCTCTCTCTTTTTTTTTTAAATCAGACATAATAATTTAGATGCTTATAAACCAAGGGCTGCACCGATCCTTAGAACTCTAGATCCATCATATCTGCTGTCTAAATGCTTCCACTACCACCAAGAGGATATCAGTGCTGTAGTTTAAATAATAGGTTTTTAAATTTTAAAGAGACAGTAAGGTGGAGAGAGAGAAAAAACAACAACAACACTGATTTGTTTTTCCACTTATTTATGCATTCATTCATTGGTTGACTCTTGTGTGTGCTCTGACCAGGATCGAACCCACAACCTTGGTGTATCAGAGTTACCCAGCCAGTGCTGAGTGCTGAAGTTTTAAATCTGCAATCACCCTGACCAGAAGCTATCAACACAATAAGAAATTTCATCTCGAGCAGTTATCTCCCAGATACTTTCTTTTCCACAAGCAGCCTGATCCCACAGTGACTTTTTAGAAAATATTTGGGCATAAAAATAAAAACCTATCCAACTTTTCAGTTTAAAAGTGCCGAGAGTAGGGCCATAATAAAAATTCCATGGCCCCAATCCTAAAATGATTATGGTACCCTCCCAAGCAATTCTCAATATTAAATTGTAAAATAAATATTTATTTAAAAAAACTAAAACTTACAAGTATGATGAAATGATGCCAGGATGTGAATTCCACGTGGGAGAGGGAAATTGCTGTTTCCCCAGTGCCAAAAACAGTGCCTGGCTCAGCAGCAAGCACTCAATAAAGAGGAAAATGGACACAGCTTTTCTAACTCTTCCCTGAATGCTTCTTTGAATATCCCACCCCCTCCCCAGCATGTGCTTCTTGGGCAAACCAGCCATGATTGGTCACATGGGCGGGGCCAGGTTGGCATTTGTTGATTGTTTGACTTACGCAGGGCAGAAGGACTGGGGCCCGTGGTCGGCAAACTGTGGCTCGCGAGCCACCTGAGGCTCTTTGGCCCCTTGAGTGTGGCTCCTCCACAAAACACCACGGCCTGGGCGAGTCTATTTTGAAGAAGTGGCGTTAGAAGAAGTTTAAGTTTAAAAAATTTGGCTCTCCAAAGAAATGTCAATCGTTGTACTGTTGATATTTGGCTCTGTTGACTAATGAGTTTGCCGACCACTGGACTGGGGTATCACAGGATCACCTGACACCTAGATGCAGCGGCCACATCAGCCTGATGTGCGGCAGCCCCACGTTCGGCTGCCCAGGTCAGATTGCTTAGCACGGAGGGAGGGAGAGGATCCGTCTGCAGGATTCTTCATTTGAATCACTTGGCAGAACCATTCTATTCCTTTCTCCATGTTAATCAAGTGGTTTGGAATATTTAAGTCTTGGGTTACCTGTGAGTGGAGAATCTGCTTTCCCCTAGTCTCTGTTGGCCATGAACAGGAAACTTCACAGCAGGTGGAGATTTGGGAGTTGGTCCTTCGCCATCGGAGTCAGGTTTATTTGAACCTGGGGCTCCATCCAGCTGGTGTCTGTCTGAGCTTGGAACTTGGAAAAGAGTGAAGCAAGGGGTTGTGAAACAGGCTGGGAAAATAGAGAAAATCTGATGATCTTCAAATAGTACTTCTCTCATTGGCCTGCCAAAACAACAGGCTCACCAAACAACACCTTCAAGCCACAGTGAGCATTTTGACACCTCCTACCTATTTCTGGCCCATATGGTAAAATGACCAGATAAGTGCACAAGGAATAATAATGGAGAAAACCGAAGAGCTTCAAATTAAGTGATTTTAGATTGTATGTGTGGATAAGAGCAGCCCTGCGGTGTTTAAATCACACATCTGGTGTGAGATTAATTTTGTTGTGTTCTTATCAGATATCTTTCTCTTGCTTTCATTTTTCCATTGGTTTCAGAATTCCCTCCAGGGAAGAAAGAGGTGTCACATGCTTCAAGTTATTATTACCTTGCATAAGAGCCAGAAAAAAACAGTTACCTACATGCACTAGGCCCTAGTGACTAGGGTATGGACTCTACAAAGTTAATTCTTTCTCAACTCAAATTATACAATCAATTACTTTGTTCTTTCTTCTGCATTCAATGCCTTTATTGAGCACCTACTATGTGCCAGTCACTGGACTCAGTAGTAAACAGACAAGCTTCCTGCTGACATGAAGCTCACAACTAGTAATTAAAATGGAGAGATGTGTTGTGAGTGGCTGTGTTGCTACTTTGGATTGAGGGAAAGGAGGTAACATTTGTCAAGAGCATTGAATGACAAGAAGGAACCCACCATGGAAGGACGGGGAGCGAAGCATTCTGAGCAGAGGAAGTGTTTCCCAATGTAAAGTTAAATACTGAGAAACAACTTGATTTCCCCTCGCTCTGAACCCAGCAAATCTTCTGTCTTTGCAAGGTGCACCACAAGCCCTACTGTCTAAGTTATCAACGAACCATCTCTCCCTCCTCCAGACCATAACCAACTTTGTGATCAGTGCTACCAAATTGGGAAATGTCCCAGCTCTTCCCAGTTTAGTTTCTTTCTTAGCTGTCACTACACTTCAAATAGGACATGGATGGTATCTATTTCATTCTCACACAAAAACCACCCATATGGATCTTATGGAGGGCTCCACACTAAAATCAATGGTTAATAAGATCTCTCTCAATAGCTTAAGAGTCTTAAATGAAAGCACTGACAAATTGATGTAAATTGCCCTAAACTAGGCTTTGAGACCTTCCAGGGCCCTTTTCAAAGGAATTTGAAAACAGGCGCATTCCATTTTGCCTTTTGTTAGAGAGCTATTGACAATAAACAGCTCAGCTTAGAATCTGTGCTGTAAAACAGCAGAACATGCAACAAGCAAAGCTTTCTCACCCAGGGCAACACTTCCCTGGGTGCTGCTGATCCTGACCCAGGGTTTAAGCAAGTATACTTGGGAAGTTTATGGGGAACTAAACTCTCAAAGTATTTGTTTTTTGCATTCTTTGTTATTTTGACTGTATGGAGACTACTTCACAATCCATTATTAGAATCCGCCCATCTTCAGTTTCTGTAAACATTATGTCTACACAGAACTATGTGAATTATTTCATGGCTGGAATATGAACCAGGCTGTGAAAACTTGCTAACAGGTCTTACATAAGAAAATTAAAACTTAAATGAGAGTAAAATGCAGCAGTCAAGGGAAGAGTGGCTAAAGGATTATGTATGGGTGTGTTGGGGGAAGGAGCTACCCTCAGAAATTGATTATTCAGCCCATGCTTGCTTATTTAAATCCAGCAGCAAATGTATGCTGACACATTCCTGGGGGCACAAGGGTGACTTTCATTACAGCAAGTGAAAGAAGCTGAGTTCAGTTCCCAGAGGTCATTCTTATCATATTTGATACTAATTGTTCCAAGCAATGAGGACCAAGGGGATCTGGGGCCGTGACTGGCAACTGTCAGTTAATTCCTGGGAAAGAACAGACTATAGGCAACCGCTGTCATGCGTTCTGGAGCTGAGGGCTAAATTCAGTCTGGTTGCAAAATTCAGTCTGATTCGCCCATCTTTGGCAGTTCCAGCCTCTGCAACATTTGTGGAAAGGCACTGTAACGTGGAAAGACGAATTCAATATGTTACTAGTATTGTACATATGTTCTCTACTCCCATCTCCTCAACGAAGCCTACTCTTCCCCAGGTCTCAAACTTAAAATGTCATAGAGGACTTCTCTGAGCACCCAGGCTGAATTAGAAACCCTTTCCGTAGAAGCCCTCCTTCTACCCTGGCTTTGCATTTATGGCACATAAGCACCCACTGTCTGTAATAATATTTATTTAGAAAACAATCGGGCTAGCATCCAAAAGATAAGTTCCCCAAGGGTAGGAATCTTTATTTTGTTCATTCTCGGACCCCCCAGCACCTAGAGAAGGCCTGGTATGAGTAGCTGTTAATTGTTGATGGAATTTGTTTGGTGTCTATCTCTTCATTCCAGGAAGGCAGAAACCTTGCCTATTTCACTCATCATTGATTTCCTAGCCCCTAACATAGTATCTGGTCACATACTATCTGCTCAGAAATATTTCTTGAATGAATGGAAATACAACAGCTAATATTTATTGAGTGTTGGCTCAAGGCTTATGCCGAGTGCTTTATAGATATTGTTATGTTATTTAATATTCAATGATATGGGTATAGTATTATGCCATTGTGGTTGAATAGGTTCAATAAGAATTAAAATAATAATCCTATAATTCTCTAATATACAGTGGATAATTGAGCTAAATTTTCTTTCCAGGGTAGTAGGTAGTACCCTGGTGACTTTCCTGAAATAAATAAATGAATTTATTTCTCTAGGTTTTCACTAGAGAGTGACTGATGAGAGAGAAGCTCAGTCTCATGGGTCTTAAATATGCTTATATTGCTTAGAATTATAGCCTTAGCTTCTATTTACATTGGGCTTTGGAGAGCAAAAATATATATGAGATGATAGGTAGGTAGATAGATAGACAGACAGACAGACATGATTGCATTGGGTTCACATACAAAACATGTTGAGCATTTCCAGTTCTATCAGAGGGAACTGGAAGCAGGAAAAAACATATCGGCCAGATCTTGCCCAAGATGCTGGTTAAACTGGCTCTGCCTGTGTCTCCTGCACCTGCCTGGGACACCAGTTGAAGGCAAGTTAGTTCCCTCTTCTGGGAACCATGCCAGTCTCCCCTGTTCAGCCCCATCTGATCCGGCTGAACCAGGCATAGAGCAGCCAACAATCTCACTTTCCCAGGTAAAACGGGAAGTGTCTGAGCAGGTGGAGCATGCTCCATGCAAGAATTAGACCAATGGGAAACAAACTGATTTGCCCCGGAGCGGAAACAGGTCCAAGGGAACTACTCAAAATATTCTATTTCCACCACCAGGAACCCATCCTGATGAGATTATGTTATTTACTTTTACCAAATAAATTGACCCGAAGTGCTAAGTTCAACAAGCGGTCAGTTTGATTAAGGCAGAAAGGGTCTGTACATGTGTGTGTGCATGCAAGCACATATTAATTTTTGAGTCAGACTTGGATCTCTTCTTGATTTCTCCATGTGCTTTTTAAAATATACATATTTTTATTGATTTCAGAGAGGAAGGGAGAGGGAGAGAGAGACAGAAACATCAATGAGAATCACTGATCGGCTACCTCCTCCATGCCCCACACTGGGGATCGAGCCCTCTACCCAGGCATGTGTCCTGACTGGGAATCGAACTGTGACTTCCTAGTTCATAGGTCGATGCTCAACCCTGAGCCATGCCAGCTGGGCCTCTCCATGTGCTCTTCACCATTGTCAGCACTATGCACGGAGAATGAAGAAGTTATAGAACTGTCAAAGGAAGATAGGAAAAATCAAAACAAAATGGAGTTTTCACAAAGCTACATATATTCCATTTTAAAAGCCTGTCCTTTACTCTTAGATCATATCCTCTTGACTTTTTAAAAATGTCTTCTCATTTATGTGTGTATATATATATATATTTTTTAATTGATATATACTGTATATTTTTTAATTGATTTCAGAGAGGAAGGGAGAGGGATAGAGAGATAGAAACATCAATGATGAGAGAGAATCATTGATTGGCTGCCTCCTGCACGCCCCCCACAACTTTTAAAAAAACATATCCACAACCCAGGCATGTGTCCTTGGCCAGAATCAAACCTGGAACCCTTCAGTCCACAGGCCAACGCTCTATCCACTGAGCCAGACCGGATAGGGCGTTTTCTCATTTATAAAATGATGATGATAATAAAAGGTGATTGTTGTCATTTGGTAAAATTAAAAGTTGGCAACCCACATTAGTTTGACAACTTTTTAAAAACTTGGCTGGTTCCTAAAATCCAACAGTCCTCCGTTTCAGTGTGCAGCAGTGTCCTAGGAGGCTCTGAGTGAGGACAGAAAGGAGCCTCCCCCTCTAGTGTGTGAGGAGAGCTACAGGTCTGCTGGGTGGGCTCGAAGCATCCTGTCAGCAGCTGGCACAACCGTGAGGGTGAGGGCCGACTTGGAATAAAAGGAATACTCCTCTCTAGGCTCCTAACATCCTGTTTCTCAGACCTACCCACAAGTCCATTGTTCCTGTGTGAGAAGGAAACTGTCTGCTAACCTAATGGATGCTAAACTTTAGGAGCTTACTACTCATAAAAGAATCTGTGTTTCAAAAGTAAGATCTGAAGAGCCCAGCCACTATGGCTCAGTGGTTAAGCGTCGACCTATGAACCAGGAGGTTATGGTTCGATTCCTGGTCAGGGCACATGCCTGGGTTGCAAGGCTCAATCCCCAATGTGGGGCATGCAGGAAGTGATCCATCAATGATTCTCTCTCATCATTGATCTATCTCTCTCTCCCTATCCCTTCCTCTCTGAAATCAATAAAACATATTAAAACAAAACAAAAAAACTAAGACCTGAAGAGAGTGGCAAAAGCTTACTCCAAAGGCATATATTGATGACAACAGAATTTTAGGGACAGTGAGGAAGCACACCAAGATATAGGATGTATCAAATCCTAGGTGGGCATTCATCTAGCCTGTCTATAAATTACGCCCCTCACCCTGGCTGGGTGACTCGGTTGGTTAGAGCATCATCCATACACCAAAAAAGACTGAGGTTCAATTTCAGTAAGGGCACATACCTAGGTTGTGGGTTCCATGTTCGGTTGGGGCACATACAAGAGGCAGCTAATTGATGTTTCTCTCTCTCTCTCTCTCTCTCTCTCTCTCTCTCTCTCTCTCTTTCTCTCTCTCTCAGTTTTGAAAAATATATCCTTTCCCAGCCAGTATTGCTCAGTGGTTAAGCGTCAACTCATGAACCAAGAAGTCATAGGTTCAATTCCCAGCCAGGGCACATGCACGGGTTTCGGGCTTGATCCCCAGTGGGGGGCATGCAAGAGGCAGCAGACTGATGTTTCTCTCTCATCAATGTTTCTATCTCTCTATCCCTCTCCCTTTCTTTCTCTCCAAAAATCAATAAAAACATATATATATATATTTTTTAAAAAAACATATCCTCGAGTGAGGGTTAAAAAACAAAGTAACACCCCGCAAGTCCACCTACACATAGTTTCATTTACAGGTCACCTCTTCTTATAAAACATTTTTTTAACTTGAAAATGCCTTCTGCTTTATGGTTTTCAAAGCCCTTTCATAAGCATTACGTAGCATGACTCTCATAACTGTCCTGAGAGGTAAGCAGGGCAGATAGCAATGCCTTCGTTTATATAACAGGAAAGCCAGACTTGAGGAGTGTAAGTTGCAGGGCTGAAATCAGTCAACAAATAAAAAGTGCTGGCGAGGATGTGAAGAAAAGGAAAACTTGATGCACTGTTGGCGGGATTGTAAATGTAAATTGGTGCAGCCACTAAGAAAAACAGTATGAAGTTCCTTGAAAATTTAAAAAAATAGAACTACCGTAGAACCCAGCAATTCTATTTCTGGGTATTTACCCGAAGAAACTCAAAATACAGATTTAAAAAGATATGTGTACCCCTATGTTCACTGCAGCATTATTTATGATAGCCAAGATGTGGAAACAACATAGTCATCCACCAAAAGATAAATGGGTATTAAGATGTGGTATATAGGTAGAATATCATCAGTAAAAAGAATGAGCCCTAGCTGGTTTGGCTCAGTGGATAGAGCATTGGCCTGAGGACTGAAAGGTCCCGGGTTCAATTCTGGTCAAGGGCACATGCCCTAGGTTGCGGGCTCAATCCCCAGTGTGGGGCGTGCAGGAGGCAGCCAATCAATGATTCTCTCTCATCACTGATGTTTCTATCTCTCTCTCCTTCTCCCTTCCTCTCTGAAATCAATAAAAAATATATTAAAAACAAAAAAGAATGAAATTTTGTGATTTGCAACAACATGGATGAAACTAGAGGATAGTATGTTAATTGAAATTAAGTCAGACAGAGGAAGAAAAACAATACCATAATTTCACTTACGTGTGGAATCTAAAAAAACACACAAAACAAATGGACAAACAAAACAGAAACAGTCTTTAAAAAACAAACAGAAACAGACTCAGATACAGAGCACAAACTGATGGTTGCCAGAGGGAATGGTGGTAAAGGGATAGGTGAAAAAGGTGAAGGGAAAGAAGAGATACAAACTTCCTGTTATAAATTAAGTAGGTCATGGGGATGTAATGTATAGCACAGGGAATATAGTCAATATACAATATTGTAATAACTTTGTACAGTGACAGATGGCTACTAGACCTATCATGGTGATCACACTGTAAGGTATATAAAAGTCTAATCACTTTCCTATACACCTGAAACAAATACAATATTTTATGTCAACTATACTCTAATTTAAAAAAAAAAAAAGAGCTGAACTCAGTTATGGCTGGGATGTGGAAAAGGTATGGTGTGCACTTGCCCCTTAGAAAGCCAGGTAGGTCACTGCTCCTATACCTTCTGGCCTGGAGCAAGGCCTCTTTACTGTGGAAACCTGGTGGGAGAAGGCTCCATGCAACACTAAGTCAAGGAGGTATTGGGGGAAGTTGAACCCATTAATAATAATCAAGCATTTATATACCAGTTGGTATTTCCACAGTATCGACTAATGATCATTGCAATCCTCTTAGCAAACATGTGGGGTCATTGAGTTCTCCAGACACCATTTTATAGCAGGGGAAATAGGCTGGGTAGATCAATCGCCTTGTGGTTTGAGGAAATCAGTCACATAGCAGGATATTAAGGTATCTTAGGTTGAACGTGGTCAGCTAAATGTAGTGGCTCGGGCAAACCACAGGGCAGAAAGGGGTCTGTACATGTGTGCGTGTGCATGCAAGCACATATGAAACAAGCTGTTTTTAGCACCATCAGAACTATAATCTATTTGGTATTTTCTAAACTAAGAACTCCCTGGGCCACACACATGGCCCAAGACCATGTTCGGGTCATGGTCAAAAGAACAACAACAACAACAAAAGGAAACTAAGGAAGAAACAAGTCTGAGAGATGGAGAAGACAGAAAAGCTTTGAGGTTTTAATGATGCCGTTGGACAGAATCATAAAATCAAGTTCATGTGCTGCAGTCAAATCTAGGCACTTAGAGATACTGTCATCTTCCATCTTCCTCCCCTCTTCCTCTTCCACACTGAGAAAATTCCCTCAGTCCCCTCTTCCAGCTTTTCAGGCCATCTTCAATTTACAATGTCAATATTGCCTCATTATTCCTGTTTCGGTGTAACCCAGCTATATTGGCTCTCAGAGACCATGACACTGTATTCCTGGAAATGTAAAGAGAGATGATAGAATTAGAAAGGGAAGTTTGATGGTCTAAAAATGACCCTATATCAGACTTTCAAATATTCCCTGGCAGGGTAAAGATGAGAGGGAGACTAGCCTGGCAATTTAATATATTTACTGGGTAAATAGTAAGCATTTGCAGTCTCTGTGACTTAATTAGAATGAAGCTAATTTCGATAAAGAGCTGTGCCCTTTGGTCCTATTTGCATTAAGCAGGCTCCCAATTTCATTTATTATCACTCACATCTAAGGAAACTGTAAGCTATGGGGTTGGCTAAGGGGTGGGGGAAGGACAGTTAGTTAGGATATTCGCCAGGGCAGATAAAGGGGAAAGGAGATAGTGGGTAAGATTAGAGCAGAGAGAACAGGTACCCTCCTTATCAACTCCAATCTATGAAAGTAAGTTTTTAACTTGAGGTTTTCATCAGTGTCTATCTCTCTCTGGGTTTTGAAAACATATTATCGTTTAATCTAAATCTTTTATGAAACATTTCAGACTTGTGTGTGCATGAGCTAGTGGAGATTTATTATATTTGACACCATAACTAAAGATTTTAAGGCATTCTTTTAAGCATTCAGCTTGTCTGAATCCCCTGAAGCTTCTAGATCACTATCTCTTGCCAGATGTTAACTTGGTTTCACTGATGGGAGCCCAGGATAAGGTTAAAACTTTCTGTAAACATCATTTGTGCCTTGGAATGTTTAACTCCATCAATATATTACTATTATATATGAAGAAACCTGGGGTTTTACGACCAGAATTCTCCCCCATCCCACCCACATCTCTGTCCTCAATTTATTTCTGTATCTTTTGGAAAAGGCAAATGGCCCCTCTTCTGAATTAAAAGAGGCAGAAGAGCAGCAGAGTCCATGAGGGCACGAGTAAAAATACCAACCCATGTTCTTTGGTCTCTGCTCAGAACACAAGAAATCCGGGTATCTCTGGGTGGCAATATGCATACATGGTGTCATTCAACAGAATTAGAACCAGACCGGGAAGTGTGGCCCAATTCTGCAGGGGATAGCTCTGACTCGTGGCAGTGCCGGGTACCGAAGGCCCCCGCCGGCGCTCGCGGGCCTAAACAGGTGTAAGCGCGAAGGCAATGCCGTCTCAGGGATGAGGCTTAGAGGGTCCTAGCATTTCTGAGGAGCGATGTGGGGTGGGGTCGGGGCCATAACACCACATATTGGGCCTTGAGGGTCGCCCGGCCTGGAGGGCCTGACTCCCACAAGGGACTGAGCCACAGTGGAAATACGTCATCTGCTGGACTGGGATCGGTAGGCGCAAGCTGCACGTTGTGCACGTTTTCTCCAGGATTTCATCCTTGGCGACGGAACAGGACCTCAGGCTCCAAGATCGGTTCGAGAAATAAACAAGTGGGAGACAAACCACCCAAACAGCAACACAGCGGAGTGGCGGGGAGCCGAAGCACCGCCTTGGGAAGCCCCGAGCCAATCAGAAGCCTGTTGCTGGGGCCCGGTGTTTGGCCGCCTGACGTTGCCATGGAGACAGAGGAACGTTACACACTAAACACGGGGCGACGTTGAGGTCTATGCATTCTATCCTTGGAGACGACAGCGTAAACGTCATCCCGCCCTCCCGCCGCACGCCAGGGGCGGAGGGAGCGACGCAGGCGTCGCCGTCACGTGCGGCCCGTCCGGAGCCAGGCCGGGGGGGCGGGGCCTGTCGCCATGGCTGCAGCGGCGGCTGTTATTGTTTGGTGCTGGAATTAGAAAGTGCTGAGGCGGCTGGGGAGCCAAAACCGATTCTGGAACAGCGTCTCCCGCCCCCGGGGCCAGAGAGGGTTCCCCAGCCCCTGGAAATCCAGGACACCCCTAGGCTGTCCCGACACGCCTCAGCCCGGGTCCTGAGCCAAGATCGCGGTGCTGCCTGTGACTCCAGACTGAGGGCCGGACCAGACCAACTCCCTCCACCCTTCGCTGGCCATAATTGTCAGGGTGACCTCCCCGAACCGCCGTGTCCTCCAGACAGCAGCCCACAGAAGAGCCACTGACTAAACTGCCTTGCCCGTGAGACGGGGACAAAACCCAGCGCTGAAAACTTTCCCACTCTGGGAGTGAATTCCAGAGTCAGGAGGAACTGGGAAGTTTATATTGGTCTTTTATACACGTTAAAGGCAGCAGGACGCTGGACGTTCGTCCCCTAGACCTTTGCTGAAGACTTGAGGGAGGGGTGCCTGATTAACCCCATTCAAAAAACACTTCTTCTCAAAAGGAGAGAACATTTAGAAACCCCTGAGGCCTGTGGTGCTGGAAAAGGGGAAGGTCTGAAAACCCTAGGCCAATAGGAAGCGAAGCTTTGATTTGTACACGCTTCATTTCATCTTGACTAGACAAGCTGGGGGGGGGGGGGTGAGAAATCTCTGGGCGCCAGCCTCCTCTCTCTTCACACAGCTCTGGAAACCGTTACAGGAAAGTTGCAGCAACAACGTGTAAACAAAACCAGATCAAGTAGCAGAGGAGTGAAGGAAGGATTGAGATGACAATATGAAAGCAACCACCCTGAACGAAATGTAACCTTTGAATGATAAGGCACAGCTAAGGCGCCCAGGACTCTGAATTTTCTCCCAATATAATCTTCCAGCCTGGCTGAGTTTAAATCCAACTTAAAAAGTTATTTTTGAAGGACAGCAGAGGGGGCGTTATTTGCTGGAATTAAAAACATAAGCTGTTGAGGTGAGTAGGTCGTGTTTTTCTGATGGCAGGAGCATAAAGAAGGATTTCATTTAAAATGAATGGCGTCAGGGATTGGTTGGGATTCCTCATTTACTCCACCAACACATATCCAATCCCATGTTTCCATCTTTGACGAATCAGAACCTGAGGGTTCCCGTCCTGTTACTCCACGCTAGCCCTCCCTGGGCTCCCAGGGAGGTACTTTATCACCTGCCCCCAGAGCACATCCGTTCCCTTTCAACATTCCCTTGCTCCATCCTCTGACCTACCTATTACTCACTTCCCCGACACCCTTCTTTAAACAGTTCTCCCTTCACTCGCTTCCCACTGGGCGGCCACTCCCCAGGTCTCTACCCACTAGACCAGCTCTCCCCCAACCCTTGCCTCATCCACCCATCTCCACCATAGTGTTTTTCCTGTCTGGTTCTTACTTAATAGAAGCTGAAGTCTTTTGTCAATGTTGACTAAACACAGGAAGAAGCTGAACCAAGTCATCTGAATTAAAAAAAAAAAAAAAGCCAGAAAATGGTTGTGATCCATGCCACATATCCAAGCATTATGCGATTCTGCTTTTCACAGGACCATAGGCAAGGCAGCGAAATACTAATTCTGACATTTTCAGGGAAGTAGTGATAATTTCTACTTTTTCTATCAACTCATGATCAAGTTAGACCCCACAGGAGTGTCAGTTTCCCTTCCCCCAATACCATAAGGCCGATTGAAAAGAGAGAAACCTCAAGTTCAAATGAATTGGAAGGTCTGGCTCAAGGGTAGATTAGATGGCATCAGTTTTGGCATGGGAATGAAGTGGTTTGTATTTTGTTTCAGATGGGAAAGTAAGGCATTTATTTGATTTACCCCCCGGCACATAAATAACCTATTTTGCCATCTAGGAAAAAAAAAAAAGTGGAGCCACAGTCCTTCTTATCTTCCCTTTAAACTCAGATATAAGTTAGAATAAGACGGTTTTGTTTACTGTAAGATTATATATCTCTCTCTAGGTCTCTCTTCTAATTCTCAGGCCAATCAGGGACCCAGCAAGCAACTGGCAGAGTGTGGGGGAAGGAAAAACTGAAGACAAGATATATCTACTCTTTAATGTGCCAGGACTGTATAAAGTGCTCTCATTTATGCTCTCAGATCCTCCCAGCACTTCTGTGAATTAGGTCTACTTTTTTAAAAAAATGTGTTTTTTTTAATTGACTTCAGAGAAGAAGGAAGAGAGAGACAGAGATAGAAACATCAATGATGAGAATCATTGATTGGCTGCCTTCTGCACACCCCACACTGGGGATTGTGTGGATTGAGCCCACAACCCGGGCGTATGCCCTGACTGGAAATGAACCGCAACTTCCTAGTTCATAGGTCAATGCTCAACCACTGAGCCATGCAAGCCGGGATGAACTAGGTCTTCTTATGCCCATTCTGACAACCAAAGAAACTGAGGAGTTAAGTAACTTGCCCAGGTTTCCAACCCAGGTGTCAATTTTCAGAGCTTCTGCTCTTCCTACGTCCCCACGGTTAGGTGGAATGCAGGAAAAAACCTCTACTTGGATCACTTCACAAATTTACTTTTCTTTCTTTTTTTTTCTTTTTTTATTGTTAACAGTACTACAGATGTCCTTCATTTCCCCTCTTTGCCCCCCTCCCTCCAATCCCCGCCCCACCCCAGGTTTTCCATGGGCTATGCACATATGCATATATGTTCTTTGGTTAATCTCTTCTCATCCACGGAGACTCTAGCCGCTTTTTCCAAATTCGTTAAAAAGAAAAGGTGGAGGGGAGAGATGGAAGATCAACAGCTAGCAGGGTCGCCTAAGACTACCGGAAAACACAGATATTTACATTACGATTCATAACAGTAGCAAAATTACAGTTATGAAGTAGCAACGAAAATAATTTTGATGGTTGGGGGCCACCACAACATGAGGAACTGTATTAAAGGGTGGCGGCATTAGAAAGGTTGAGAACCACTGTGCTAGATCGTCGTGAAAAGGTGCTGACACACAAAGTAAAAACATTGATCCATCCCTGCCTCCTGGAACTAACCTATATTTACTTATTGGCCCAAGATCCAAGAGGCAAAGAGAGACATGCCCCAGAGCACACGCAGCTGAAAGGTCTGGGCGAGTTCTGGGAGAGTCTGACCCGCCCCAGGCTAGGGAGGCACTAGCTGAGTTCGCAGGCTACCTGGAGAACTCTGCCCAGATTTACGTGGGGCTGTCCTCAGGACTGGCCTCTCCTTCTCCCCTCCCCCCTCCCCCATGCCAGACCCTGCAGAGAAGCACGTCCAGCACGAATTCCTCCGAACCTCACATGCCTTTAGAATTTTAATGTGTCTAAAGCGTTCCCTCCTTGGCACGCAGCATTAGTCAAGTAGGGTGGGTGGGAAGGGCACTTCCCGGTGATCCAGCGCTTGCGGGGAGGGGAGACCCTCCTCCATTCCAGGCTTGGCAAGCAGCTTCTGGAGAGATCTGTGTGGGTGGCAGTGAGTACAGACAGGCGGGAGGTTTTCTTGCTGGGCAGGAATGCCCACGGGCCACACCTTCCCCAGCCTTCCAAGCACCCCATCGTGTCTGGACCCGTGGAGGGGGTGGTGGTGCCAGGGAGTGGGTTCGCCTGTGTCTGGCTCCAACAACCGGTTTATTGTGATGATTCTATTTGTGTTCCCCGTGTTCTGTTTGACTTGGCAGCCAGGGAGGGAAAGGGCAGCAGGTTCACTCTGGTTTGCACTGGGTGGTTCCTGCAGCCACACCCAGGCATTACAGCCTGAGGCTTGCACCGGGATGCCTTCACCTGGGGGCCCTCTGAGTGCAGAAGCAAGGTGTGGGGAAGTATTTCCTTTTTGTGGGCCAGCCAGGTGTGGCCGGCATTTCACCTATTCCTGTATTACTAACTTCACCCAGATCCAGGTCAAAGGGCAGGCTTAGGAGACCTCCAATCACCCTGGGATCTGGGACCCGGGGCCTGTTGATCATGTCCGTTGGGGCTGGATTACACTAAGTCCCCACTACCTGTGGGCACCTTAACTTTTAGATTCAAAGCAAACATCCACGCTGACAATTGTGTTTTACTTCGGGGGACTCAGGTTCCCAAAGCTGAAATCTAGACTTTCCTAAAGCATCCAAAATAGGGCTTCTTTTTATACAAGGCGGTAGGTAGCATTCAAAGACAAACAGACTTCAGGGCCAAACAGGCTTAGTCTAGAACTCTGGATTTGCCCCCTTATTTATCTGATCCTCCATCTAGAACGAAAATCTCTGGCATGTGGGAAATAACAGCTAACACTTATGCCGCGTTCCTGGCATTGTTCTAAGCATTTTTGTAAAAACTCCTTTCAGCTTCCAAACAACCTTAAGAGGTGAGTAGGTGAGTAATATTATTACCATCCCCTTTTGCAGATGAGAGACAGAGGCACAGAGAGGTTAAGGCAATTACCAAAGGCCACCCAGCTAAGACAGGGCCAGGATTCCACTGCAGGTCATCTGGCTCTGGAATCCGTGTGCTTAACCGCCATGTGGAAGCGCCATTCCTAGAGAGCTACCACTGCACAGGGGCTAGAGATGCCATGGAGAGCAGACACAGATAGAGTCCCCAGTCCCCACCCTGCTTTCCCCACACTTGACTTCTGAGGCTCCCAAGTCAACTTGGAAAGAGCCTTCCTGTCAAGCCTAGAAACTTGCCCTTGCCCTGGACCCTGGGATAGCCTTTTGTGAATTCAGGCATTTCCTAGGACAGGTGAAGGTCACATCATGGGCATCCGGCCAGGTCCTAAAAACATGACCTTCAGAACAACTCGCTTTCATGGGACCCTCACCTGCCGCAGGGGCAGGAGCAAAGCCTTGCCCAGACGCTCTCGGGGCCTGCCTTGAAAAAGCATTCCGCTGGGCAGGGCAGTGTGTGCCTCTCTATGTTCCTTCACATTCTAGGGGGTGGCAGAACCAGGCTAGGGTGCAGGGAGTCACCAAGCATGTCCAGCAAGCAAGGCACAGAGCCCTTCCCTGAAGAAAGTGGCCCTGACCCAGACAGCCAGGTGATGAAACCATTTCCTCTTCCAGAGAGGCTTGCAGGCCTGGCAAGGCCACAGGCTTTGTTCAGCAGGCCGCTCCCTACCGGATGTGATAATGTACACCGTGGGCTTGAGACAGTTAGAATTACTTTTTAAATGGAGGCAAGGTGTAGATAATTACCATCGCCCACATTTATTGAGTGCTTGGCATGCTTTATGTGGTTGATATGGATTCATTTATTTAATCCTTAAAACAACACTGTGAAATGGGTTCTATGATTATCCTAATTTGACATTTAAAAAACATGGAAGCATAGAGAAATTAACTTCCCCGAGTCTGCACAGGCAATAAGTGAAATTCAAACCCAGGACTGGCTGACTTCTGAGACCATGATCTTAACTATCTAAAGCAAAGGGGAGGCCCTTTCCTCAGGGTTGGTGGAGACGGGGGACCAGGGAGGAGTCTTGAGACTTGCCATATTGGACTGGCAGCGGCGGTGGGGTGGAGCGGGGTTGCGGGGGAGGGGGAAGGTCAAGGCTCCAAAGTCCAGTTTTCTGGAGATCCTTAGGACCACTAGATTCATGTCTCCGGAGTGCCATCTGATTCTCAGGCTCTCACTGGCCACTTTGGAGATCCATGAGCCGGAGATGGCTTCAGTAATGCCCCCAGGCTAACTAGATCCCATACTAAAGTCTAAAACTGGGCTCTTTGTCTGGATATGCCCTGTCCCTCTGCATTTGGGTTCTGCTCTGAGGCTGGGATGGCATCATGCAAGGCCAAAGTCAAAATCCCCAAGGCACCCTTCTATTCCTGGTCCTTTTATAGCACATCCTCTCCCTCTACCTCTTCTCAATAAAACACACCTTGGTAGTATTTAACACCACCAATCCTGGAGCCAGACTCCCTGGTTTTTAATCCTAGCTATGCCACTCATTTGCAAAGTATTAATCTCCCAAATTAATTACTCTACCTGTGCCTCAGTTTTCTTATCTGTAAAATGGGACTAACAATAGTACCTTCCTTATAGTGTTGCTGGGAGGACGGTGAAATAATGTATGTGTATGGCAAATGCTCAACAAATGTTAGGCATTTTTATGGTGGTAGTTTATTATTTCTTTGCATCCTTCTTTCTCTGGATTTGAGATAAGTGGGTAGAAATCTGGCTCTCAGCTATCATTTTCTGGGCTATTGTTCATACTCCTCCTCCCATGTTCTCCTGCTGTCAACCCTTACGTAGTCCTATCTGAAGAGATCCAGGATTGGTACTCTTAGAATGGGGAAGATTCTTTGGATTAAGTCAGGGGTCTTTGGGAAGTTCCTTTAAGATAATTTTCCTGAAAATTTTAATAGGTCAACTTGGGCAGGCAGCTATTAATTCATAACAGCTGCTGAGAAATTGTTGTCAACACCTCATAGAGGTTAGGTTGGAAGTCATGAAACCTGAAATAATTATTGAGCAACAGCAATGTAGGGGATTACTGATGGCAAAATAAACAACCTGTAAAAAAAAAAATCCACCAGCCCCACCCTTGGCTGTGTTCCCCTAGAGACCTCACCTCCTTTTCTTAGATTATCATCTCAGTCTGACTACAAACTATGTCTGAATAGATTTTAATTTCTTTTTAACATCAAACATAAGAGCCATACAAACCCAAGAGCCTACTAAATATAAGCTGATGATGACAGGGGCCAAGGATAGAAAGTGAGCAACTAAATGGGTGAGTTAGTGCTGCAAAGGAGGGTCAAGACAAAGAGGTACCTTATCTCAAATCTGAACAAAGGAGTATATTTCCTGTGAAGTCTGATGAGAAGAAAAAAAAAATGTGGTTTGACTCCATCACACAAAGTAAGTTACAGTGGGTCTTGCCCTGCCGTAGAACTTTAAAGGCCTGAGCAGCACATTTGTGGTTTGGTTGTGTTACCCGATTCTGGGGCTTAGACATGCTGCGCTTAGTTCATGGCTATAGAGTTTCCAGTCCTCCTTTCAGCTCTTACGTTATGGTTTCAGGTTGGCCACATATCTCTCCACTATTCAGATGGAACAGCTGCCAGGTATCTCCCAGAGAGACCATATTAATAATAATAGTAGCTGCCACTGAGCTGTTGCCAATTGCCGGGCATTGCTGCATCTTCTTTCTTTCTTTCATAGAATTTAGAGAAGGGGGTTGGGGTGTGTGTGTGTGTGTGTGTGTGTGTGTGTGTGTGTGTAGGAGAGAGAGAGAGAGAGAGAGAGAGAGAGAGAGAGAGAGAGAGAGAGATCAATTTGTTGTTCCACTTATTTATAGCATTCTGTGGTTGATACTTGTATGTGCCCTGACCCAGGATCAAATTCTCAACCTTGGCATATCGGGACTATGCTCTAAGTTTAAACAAGTGAGCTACCCGGCCAGGGCCTATGTGTCATTCATAAAATGCCCACTTCATAGGTTAGGAAACTGTGGCTTAATACAAATAAAGTAACTTATCCAAAATCACACAAGTAGAAAGGTGTTGATTCTGAATTCACACCCGGGACCATGCCAGGTGACTGCCAAAACGGAGTGCTTAGACACTAGGTTACACACCATCCCTGTATTCTTTCCTCCTTCCACACCTTTGCCTTTGCTGCGCTTTGCCCTTTTCTCCTGCACCCCTATTGAGAACGTCGTCTCCACCCTATCCACCCTTCAAAGGCCTTCTCTGTTCTGCTGTCCCAACCATTCTAGTGCAAAGTAATCTCTCACTCCTCTGAACGTTTTCATTGGGACGATTTATTTTTGGCACTTAATTATGCATCATTTTGTATTTTTATTCAAATGTTTTATTGCATAAACTACAAGCTCCCGAAATCAGGATCAGTGTATTCCCCCAGCACTCAGCCTAGAACTGTGGACACAGTAGATGCTCACTAAGTGGCCAAATGAACGAAAGAAAACTCAAGATAAATGTTTCAAATGTGGCCTCTGCACAAAGGGCATTTTCAACAAGTGAGAAAAGTTTTGAGCTCAGCTCCTTTGAACTGTAAATCTTTCTGTAGCGCCTGGTCCAATACCTAGGTGGCAAATAAATATTTGAGGAACGAAAGAAAGAACGAAATTCCCTCTCCATCATTTTTGAGTGACCTGGGCACATTAGCTGAACTCCAAGTCTCAGTTTCCTTCTCTATAAAGTGGGGGTGATTCTTAGAGAGTTTATGTGAGCTTAGAGACATGCAAGGTGTCTCCTCTCACAGTCCTTAGCACATGAGAGCTACCATCATTATCATTCTCACCATTATTACTTTCTAAATCTTTCGTGGGAAATAATTCCAGCAACTCAAAAGTAGAGGACTTGGGTCACTAGAGAGAGGTGGGAAATTGCTACCCGAGGTGAACAAAACAATCCTGAGCAACCATATGACCCACCGTCTTCTGCGTGGTGCTGTTTACCAGGTTTCAGGGTTACGTTTTGTTTTTGCTTGTGGCCAAGTCTGTGGCTAAGTCGGAACCCCCATGGTGTCTTCCTATGGAACTCAGCATACCGTTGCTGCGGGGGCCTGCTTTTCCTTTCTTTATTAAGAAAAGGAAACAGGAAATCGAATGTAAAAACCCTCCCACGGTTAGTGTCACACCGAAGTTGTGAATTTAACCACACCCCCGCCCGGAAATGAAAGTACAGTTCTCACAGTGATGTTCCCTCTCCTTTGTGACCCACACAGTGTTTTTCAGATTTTAGTTAGATAGTGCGGGTGGAAGGGCTGAACTCTGGGCAGCGGGCTGTCATTGGGTATTTGTTGATTTGGGCATAGAGTAACACAGATTTGATATTGCACAAACGGAGAAGGGACTTTCATTTGCTGTAGGACAATGTGGCTCCATCAAACTGTGGGGTCCACAGCAGATTCTGACCCACAGACAGGTTTTTTTTTGTTCCAGCTTACATAATGTATTTTGTTTCTTTATTAATCCTCACATGAGGATATTTTTCCTTTGATTTTTAGAGGGGGAGAGAGAGAGAAAAAAACATCAATGTGAGAGAGACACATCCATTGGTTACCTCCCGCACATGCGCCCAGATGGGGGCCAGGGATCGAACCTGCAACCCACATATGTGCCCTTGACGGGGAATCAAACCTGAGACCCTTTGGTGCATGGGTCGATGCTCTAACTAACCACTCAGCACACCAACGAGGGCTACATAATGTATTTAAAAATTTGCTTCATTGCCAATGTTTAAAAACCGAGATTTTGCACATTTGCGCACACACACTCAGTATAGATTTATGGCCTCCCTTGGTGGAAGGGGACCGGTGATAGTGGGTGACAGCTGCCCCTTTAAGTGGACACATGTCTTTGATTTGGTGCAGTCACAAAGCTTTGGCTGCCTTTTAGATACACAGAACATAAGCCTGGTAGCTCAGTGGGGACAGGCAGGTGAAACAAATGAGTGCAGCGGGTGGGCTGCTGCTGCTGTGCTTTTACCCTGTTGACTATGACCTGTCCATGCGTTACTAGCTTCTTGAGGGCGAGGACTGTGCCTTAGCCCCAGTTTTATTTCCAGAGCCCAGTACAGTGTTCCTGGCCTGCTGGCACAGAGTAAGTGCTCAACAAACATTGAGTGACTAGGTGAAGGGATCACTTGTTGAGTGTTTAGGGCCAGGGAGTCTAGAAATGAGACTCACTCGGAGTCCTCTGTGGAGTTGCTGCTAAGTTCTAAAGGTGACGTCACTGACCTGGATTCATGAGTATTTTTTAATAATGATGTCATGCTGACGTTTATACAGGATTTCCACATTGTTTCTCTAATTCTTATGCAATGAGCTGAAACACACACCTTGCATACCACCAGCAGACAGATTTAAAAGGGCACCTGGCCTACTACAAAGTGGTATAGAATAGTGGTTCCAAGTTTGGGATCTGGAGCCAGACTGCCTGCTCTTCCACTCACCAGCTGTGTGGTCTTGGGCATGTTACTTTATCTCCCTGTGGCTTCATTTCCCCATCTGTGAAATGAGGATATTAAGGGTACCCACCTCTAACGTGAGGATTGCCTGAGCTGCTGGATGTAGAATGTTTAGAAGAACAGCGTGCAGTTAGTAGTCAACCAACATTAGGTAGGACCCTCACTATTGAGAACCCCTTTATGTGAGAAAGAAACCAAAATAAATGACAAATAGGAGAGACAAAAGTGCTACTGAATTTGAAATATCTTACATACTGAGCACAGAGTATATTGTTTTAACTTGTTCTCATCCCTGGAAGATGTTCGAATTCATTACTAGTTTCTTGGCAGTGAAGCATGTGTTTTTCTAGGTGATGGCAGTAGTGCCTAATACACATAATTCCTGTAATACCCACCCACTGTGTAAACCGAGTCCCCTTCCCTCCTTGTCATGGGCTGCAGGATCTTCTCTCCCTTTCCCGTAAGTGGCCCAGCGTCATCTCGTTCAGGGGGAGCTACTCTAACCACTGCAGCTGTTCTAAAATTGTGAGCGTGCCAGCATCCGTCCTCCTTTCCTCTCGGCTCCCCCAGGCTCTCTCCTGTTCCCTCTCTGTCACAGCAGGGTGAGTAGCTGTCAGGATTTATGAGCCTAAAACAGGCACTCTTTCAGTTCTGAAAATTTCCCAGGAAATGCCAGTTATGTTCCCACCTCCCCCATAGCCAGTTTATTCCTGGGTGGATATCATTATTATTCTGTTATCAGGAGTCAACTCTGAGATCAGGGACAAAGGACTGAAGACAACACATGTGTGTGCACAGGCACACAGATTTGTCTTTGGAAGATCAGTAGGCAGCTTCCAACGCAGTATCCAGTGAAAATGTTTGGGGCAGTGATGCCTTGAGAGTGTTGAAAAGACAGACCCTACTTTAATAAAGCCCAATACATGGAAGTGCGAATATTAAAACAGATGAATTAAGTGGCGGTTAACCATCTTTTAAAAAATCATTTCCTATAAGAAGGCTGTATCAGGGATTTAATTCAAGAGCCTTTCTCAGTGCATTTTGAAATCAGATTTATAGTACAGGGCCTCCTCTAATCCTTTCTTCATTTTCTCAAAAAAAAAAAAAATGAGCATCAGCTGACACCCAGACCCAAAGAGCCTAATCTAAGTTGCTCAGTATGAAGTGCTCAGCACACGGGTTCCCCTCCCGCGCCTGTGGCCAGCCTCTCCCCATGTGGCAGAGCAGAGGCAGCAGCCAGCCCGGTGGGATGGAGATGTCGGGTTCTGGTGGTGGTGGCAGAATCACAGCTGCCTTGGCAGTTCCTTGATGGCACCACGGGGACAACATGGATGGAGGTCTGTGGCCCTCCAAGAAGGACATTGAAGTCCATACGCAAGTCCTCCCCCTCATTCCACAGAGGGATGGTAGAGTGGGTGCCAAAAAGGTGGACCCAGTGTAGACTGTGGGAAAGAGGCTAATCAGTGGTAGCTGATCATTGTGGTGAAATGGACGTCCCGCTAACCATACACCCCAAGCAGCAGTCCTGCCTGCAGTGCCACAGGAGTGGGGGGCAGGGCAGGTCCCTCTGCCTTAGGCTTTGGAGACAGACATTATGGGCCCATGGGTATTATTCAAGGTCAAATTTCTCAGGACCTGACCTTGCCTCTTCAATTTCATCTACACCTGATCCAGGCCAGGAGGAGTTAGCACAACTTCCTAGAGAAGGTGGTGTTTGAGTTGAGGCCTAATCCTTTAGGGAGGAAAAAGGAAGGCATTCCGGATAGATGGAAGGGTCCATGCTAGCACACAGAGGACAAGAGAGTTTATCGCATTCAGGGAATTGCAAGTGGTTCAGCAAGCTTTAAGGTATCTGGGAGTGGAATGACGGGAAGAGGGAGGTGGCCGGCTTTGGGGAGGGTTGAGAGAGTTGCTATGTAAGCCATGCCAGAGAGATAAGCAGGCCCCAGGTCACAGAGAGCCTTGTGTGCCTGCTAAAGCATTTGGGTTTTATCTGGAGAGAAAAATGAAGACCCTCTGAAGAAATTTATACAACGGGGTGACCGGATTTGTGTTATAGAAAGATCACTCTGACGGGAAAGGGGGAAGGACTCGGGGGAACTAGGAGGAGACCACCAAGGAGCCAGAGTGGTAGGTGCCTGCCCCCAGCCAGGGGCAGAGGGGAGGAGCATGAGTGGAGAGATTCTGTTGGTCAGTTAGTAATAAACTAGACACAGTGATTCATTTATACCTTCCCCATTCCTAGCTTCATTTCCCCATCCAGCCCCTACAAGCCGTCTTTGAATCTCGTCCAGTTCCCTTCAGCTCTAGTAGCAGGCTGCCAGATTCCCCTGGTTTTCTTCATGGAAAGCTCCCGAATTTTTCTCTCTAAAATCCCTTAGAAGTGCTTTGGCCAGTGGAGGAGAAGGGTCTTCAATGCCTTTATAAGAGCAGCTAAGAAACGGCGCCTTAGTCAAGTAATGAGAGCCCCATTGCTGTGCTAGCTGCCAATGACAGAAAACCCGAATGAGAAACAGCCGTGCCAGCCTCAGGCCTCACATTCTGTCAGGATGTAAGAGCCAAGCTGTGTGTGCATGCCAAGTCTTCACTCCCCTGGGTGATGCCTTATGGCCTCCATCATGCCAGCCAAAATATACCCTGGGCGATTCTATGTGGGAGACACGTGGCCCACTGAGCACAGAACGTCTCTCCCCTGCTTGTGTTGGGGGCCAAGGCAAATACCTGTACGGTCAGCTCATCAAGCTCCTTTAGGCTTGCTCTGCATGAACAATGTATGTTTTGGGAAGCCTGGTTCTTTCAAATTCATAAACTAATGAGCTGTATTATATTAGGATTCTGCTGTATGTTCATCCATCAAAATGTACATGTCTAAAAATATTTATTAAGATTTAATGCCGGGAGAGACAAAGATAAATTAGATATCAGACATGACTAATTCTAGCAAGCCCCTATCTTTACACAATAGTCACAAAACCAGCACCGTATGGCTTTTTGATCTGTGAGGAAAATTTTCCAAGTAAGATTTGTCCCCAGTGATGCAGGAAATGCCATCTTCTTGTCATCGGTCCAGCCCTAAATTCACGCTTTCGTGTTTGTTTGTCTAACTGCTGCTCCTAATTCCAGGTGAAAAATTCCTGCTATTCAGAGGCAGAGCTGTTTGTCTATAATTTATGAAACTCTTGGGTTCCTTCCCAATGAAAAGAGCTACTGAAATAGAAGTTATTCTCATCGCCATGCCAACAGCAGATCCACAACATCATCTCACAAACACACTCTGTCCTACAGCCCAAGGCACATACACTCACGTTCCTCCATCAGGAAGATCTTTCCATTTCCTTCAAAAACAAACCTCCTTCCCGTACAATTCCCCACCCCAGTAGTATATGCAGGCCTCCTCCCCCAGCGGGCTGGCAGAGGTGTACACACGTGTGCACGCACACACAGTCCTCCGGCGCACGCCTCCCTTCTCGTTCCCCAAGAGCCCCGGGGATGTGTGTGTGAATGTCTGCACTGATGACATATTGTGACAGAACGCGCAAGAGTGAGGCACAGCCACAAAGCAATGCAGGTCACGGCAATAGGCTTTATATAACCCAGAGCCACGGAGAGACCCAAAATAGCAGCCTCCCTGCTGCTCAGTTAGTCTCCTCCATCAAGCAGGGATAAAATTAGAGCAGGCACTGACGCGCACCTGCGTCTGCAATGGGACTCCAGGGAGACAGTGAGAACAGGCTCGACACTCTGCCATCGGCCATGCAGACTGCCAGACTCTTCAGGCCCAATCTGTCACCAGACAGAGATGTGTGTGTGCATGTGTGTGTGTGCGCATGTGTGTGTGTGTGTGTGTGTGTGTGTGTGTGTGTGTGTGTGCATTCACACGGGCTGTACGTGTGCACCATGTGGAGCCCTGCTCTGAGGAGAACATTTCAAAGGAATGACCTGGAGATGGTGTAAGGAGCTTAGCTGTTTGGGGCTGTGAAAGGGATGTCCCAGTTCTTCTTCACTGCCCTCCACATCACTTCTCTCGGGCCCATAGGGGGTCAAATTTGGCTGGGATGTCCCCCCTTTAGGATTCCATTCTGCAAAACAAATAAGCAAACAACAACAAAAAAATCAAAATCCTACTAGGTTTACTTCAGTCTGACCAAACATATACAATCTGGTATTATATTAGACTAGAGGCCTGATGCACAAAATTCGTGCAAGGGGCTCAGCCCTCGCAGCCACGGCTTCTTTGGCAAGGTCGTCCGGAAGGACTTCTGGAAGGATGTCGGGAAGGTTGTTCGGCTATCCGGTCTAATTAGTATATTACACTTTTTTTTATTTTATATTGTTCCAAGACATCAAGAGGAGGGACTAGGCTGGGTGAATTTAGCTGACTGTTCTGTAGGTCTCTGGACCTTGACCTTGTCTGGAAGCCAAGATCACTGCTCACAAGTGTCATGGGTGGAAATGCTGTCCAGGTGAGGCAGGGGAGTGATCTGTTCTTTCTCTGCTTGAATGTGGGCAGGGCAAAATATTTCCCCCCCCCAAAAAAATATGTAGTTAAATGTTTGTTATCTTGATCACTGGGTTTCCAAGGGAGGAAACAGAGACCAGAGAAACTACATGAATAGCACAGACAAGATAGAATGAAACTGGGCTGTGTAGTTTTGTTTTATTTTTAAGAAAGAGTCATCATCCTATGCTATTACTTCTGAAATTCTACTAGTACACAGTCATTTCTTGGTTTAGAAAATACAGGCCCTCAAGTATCTGGGGGTGTTTCTGTCCTTGGAGTTCTCTTTTAAGTAAATACTTCAGAGAACAGTAGGTAACATATTAAACTATTTCAAATGGAGACATTAGTGATTTATCAAATCCTTTTCCTTTTAAGGTAACTCGAATAAATCCTGGAACTCCCAGGAGGCCCAGGATCTGCACAGTATCATCTTCCAAAAAACAAAATCAACATATACAGCCCAAATAATCTAAACTAAAAACTTATTGAAATTTTTGTTCCCATTTTTACTTAAATATTGAGAAGAACAAAAATAAAATTAAAAAGAAGGATCTAATCAGTAAACACAGCCACACTCTGAACCTCCCCTTTCCTCTCCTCTCTAAACCTTACAGCTGCTCTGAGCCCCCTAAAGCTTCCAGACACCCAGCCCTTGTGAATATTTCTCTCTCTCCCCCAACTTCTTCTCTCTTTTCGTGTAGATTGACTAGCTCTCTGGCTTCTTCTGGTCCTCTCCAATCTTCCCACTGTTTGGCTTCTCCACACACATACACACAAAGAGCATCCAGAAGATGACTCAGAAGCAAAAATCTGTTCCTTCTTAGAAGCCTGGGCATAAAGGGCTCAGGAAGAGTGTGGATATTCATCTTGTTAGACCAGCAGAGCTGTGATGCACTGATGGGTGAGGTCAGGGATCCCTGGAGAGAGACTTCCCAGGAAAGGACCTCTTTAAAGGAGATGGGATGGAGGAATGGAGAAAGGCAAGTGGAGGGAGCTTCCAAGTGAAATTATTATTGTTTGACAGTTTTTGTCTCTAGCTTACCCTATACCGTCACCAGGCCACGAACTCATTCAAAGAACATGGTGTTCATGACTTAATATGTCTTTCTTTTCTCAGTCCCATCCCAACCTACGGTCCCGCTGAACAACGCCATGGCCATTGAACAGGTTTCTTCATGCGCTTGTGCCTTTGTTTATGGTCTTCTGTCTTTCCAGAATGTCCTTTCCGTACTTCCATTTTCCCTACCCAACCACCTCCCTTCTCTGGCAACCTAGAGCACTTAAATTCACTTTTCAACACTCATCTCAAAGGTTACCTAGCCTGGTACCTTCCTCTTCCTTCTCCCTACCCTTCCCTACCCTACCCTATCCCACCTTTGGTAGGCAGAATTCTAAAATGGAACCCAAGATTCCTGTCCTCTGGTGTACATGTATCCTGGTATGGTATACCCTTGAGTGTGGGTAGGATCTGTGAATATGATATGATATCACTCCTTTGGTTATGGCAAAAGGGATTTTGCTGATGTAACTAAGGCTCCTGATCTATTGATTTTGAGTTAATTAAAAGAAATATTATCTTGGGTAGGTCTGAGCTAATCAGATAAGCCCTTCAAAGAGAAATTGGGACACACACACACTCTCCTGAAATTAGATTCTCCTGCTGGCCTTAAAGAAGTAAGGTGCATGTTGGGAGGGGGCCTATGGAAGGGCCATGTAACAAGGACTTGATAGCAGCAGAGGTTTTGGAGAATGGTTCCCACTGGCAGCTGGAAGGAAAATAGGAACATCAGTTATACAGGCTCAAGGAACTAATCATGTGAGCTTGGAAGAGGACCTGAACTCTAGAAGGGAATGCAGCCGAACAGGCACCTGGATTGCAGCCTCATGAGACCCTGAGCCATGCCTGGACTCCTGACACACAAAACTATGAGATAATTAATGTGTCTTGTTTTAAACCACTAAGTGTGGTAATTCGTTATGCAGCAATAGAAAACTCCTACCAACCCCTTTCCAAGAATGAATTTATCATCCTCTGGACTCCACAGCATATTATACTTGCCAATATCACATCATGTCATAATTATTCCCTGAACATCTGTCATCCCCATTATCATTGCAATCCTAGTCTCAGTCTTCTTTGGGCCTGGCCCTCAGTATCTGGAAGTTAGTAGGTACTAACAGTCAGAAGTAACACATGTTTGTTAAATTTGTGTCACACAAAAATCACTTTCATCTTCACTTGCTAGAAATTTTAAGCAGAGGTCATCTTTTTGACCTCATTTGTGGGCAGGGTTGGCTCACTTCTCCATGACATTTTGTACATATATAAATAGATTCAATTATTAATATAATATATCCCATAATAGCCCCTAAAACAAGATATTGTTTCAGATCTCTCCTCTAGCTTTAGGCTATAACATTTCTCTTGGATGTTCCAGGAATATCAGATCTTCTACAACAGCATCTTTAAAATCACACATAATAATGCTGATCCTTAGTGGGCTGTAAGCAGTTGGCAAATCTATGCTTCCATATCAAGGCCTCTACTCTTAGCCAAATATTGTCTCTCCCAGAGGCCTCTAGGACATCCCCCAGAGCACACCAGAGCATCTCTGCTGAACTGTTAGCCAATAGCCTATGTACCTCATATGGCGGTACCAGTTTCACTATTGCTATATTGTCCCCTCAAAGACAAATGTAATGGCCCGTCCATGAGGCCTGACTTTTGGTTTAGAAAATACAGTCACTAAAGCTACATATGACCCTAAAAATAGGGGACAAGTCTATGAGGTTGGTTTGCCTAATTTCTTCCCCACCTTCATAAACACGTGTGTGCACATACATAGGTACAGGCTGCACACACACACACACACACACACACACACACACACACACACACACACGCCTTCTTCATTGGCTCCACAGACAATATAAATACCTATAGCAGGGAACAGAGCACTTTATTTCTCTCCGTGTAAAAAAATAAGTACGGAATTAAAGCTCCCAAATGGCACACATTTCTTTGCCACCATTTTGCAACACTGCTCAGAATTTCCTTTAGCCTTAGACAAAAAGGAGGGATTTCTCATGGATCAGGGAATCTACGCCAAGGGCCTTGGGGGCAGGGACAGAAGAGGAAGTGAGGGTGCATGACAGGCACCTCTCTGTGCCTTTGATTCAGACATTCCTGGTGCTTCCTGGGTGCAGACACCTTTCTCTGAGCCTATTCCCTTGCATGCAAAATGGGCGTAATAATCACACTGACATCATGGGGTTGTTTTAAGGATTATATAAAACAATGTACGCAAGGCAGACAGCTCAGAGCTTGGCATACAAAAAGCCACTCAGGGCCCTTTAGCTATTACCATTATTTGACCTGTAGTCAGGTTCAAAGGGGGTCTTTTAGGGTCTGAAAAATTGGGTGGATACTGGCCCGCCCCCAGAGTTGCTGGTTGCTCATTAGTCTTAGGGTCTCTGGAAGGTAAGTCTGACAGACTCCTCATTACAGCCTGTTCCCCAGTCACCTCACCCCCGTCCCTTCCTGGGAGTGGCAAGGAAGCATTTGGCAAGAAACCCAGGAGTGAGACAATAGGTGTGAATAAAACAGGAAGTTTGGTTTGGACGCAAGCACCAACAGAAAACCACTCATGTCGAACACCTGAGTCAGGCTGCTGATTGGGTGCTGAGCCATCACTCAGCTCAAGCTTCAATGGGAAGGCTTATACCAGGGCCCCAAAATTAAAGAATGTTGCCCTTCGGGTCACCAGGGAAATAGATTGAGTTGGGGACCAAGGGCTCGTTTGAGACAGCACAGGCTTTGGCCTTCTGGGTTCAAGTTTGCTGTCACCCAGTTGTTATGTAACCTTGGGTAGATTATTCAACCTTTCTGAGCCTCAGCTTCCTTATCTTTGAAAGAGGTAGGGCTGTTGGGAGGGTTAATAGGAATAACATGCAAAGAACCTAGCACAGCACCTGGCCCACTCCATAAATGTGCGCCCATCCCACTTCCCCTCCCAGGTGTCTGGGACACCCGCCCACCCCTTCCTTGTCTCCCAGCTGAAGACAGTCGACTATGATGTCTGAGATGACGCTGGTTCTTGATTATTTGATATTGCCACATATCTGGCCTTATCACTGGTTATTGACTGTAAGACCGGCTGCTCTCTTCTCTACCTGGCTCCTTCCTGCCAGGCGGTTTCTCTTGACGCACTTAGACAATGATGAAGGGTTGGGCCAGGTCACCTGGTGGCACCAGGATTGATATGAAAAAGCTTCTGCTTAATATTCCAAACCTATGGGAAGGAATTACTTTAAAAATGCAGATATAGCCCTAACCAGTTTGTCTCAGTGGATAGAGCGTCGGCCTGTGGACTGAAGGGTCCCAGGTTCGATTCCGGTCAAGGGCATGTACCTTGGTTGTGGGCACATCCCCAGTGTGGCGGGGGGGGGGGGGGGGTGTAGGAAGCAGCGGATCGATGTTTCTCTCTCATCAATGTTTCTAACTCTCTATCCCTCTCCCTTCCTCTCTGTAAAAAATCGATAAAATATATATTTTTAAAAATGCAGTTGTACTAGTATCTCTGAACCTATAACACACACCCCTTGACAAGTTGACCTCTTTAGGGTGCCCTGGCCCCATCCTCCCTATGAATGCCCTGCCTAGTCTTTCCTCCACCGTTTTTGTGGTTCCCAGGATTCTCTTCAGGATACTCTATGGGTTCCTCTTCCTTAGCCCATCTCCTAAGTGTTGGGATTCCAGGGTTCCACGCTGAGTCTTCTTCTCTCATCCTCCCCCACAGAGATCATCCAGAACTTCAACCACAGCCATTCTCTGTTGACTTGCTAATCCATCTGTCCGATTCACACTCCTGACCACAGGTTTGTGTATACAGCTGCCTCCGGAACATTTCTGCCCAGTGGTTCTGCAGCCCCTCAGACTCAATCTCCTCAACAACACCACCAAGCAAAACTCCTAATTGGTCTCAATCTTCTGTGAATTCCATTTCCTTAGTCTCTCTTGACTGTATCCCCTCCTTTCCACCTCCATCCCGCAGTCTACATGCAGGCCATCATCTTTTCTCCCTTGGAATATTGCAACCCCTGACCAAGTGGACTCCCTGACTCTGCTTCATTCTCCATAATTGCCCCTAAGGAGAGCTTTCTAAAATATAAGTCTCCTCATATAAGCATGGAACAGACTGTAAAATCTCAAAGGGAAGGCAGGGGAAGTAGGTGGGTAGATGGGAAGATATCAACCAAAGGATTTGTATGCTTTATGGGTAACCCATGGACACAGACAATAGTGTGGTGAAGGACTAGGGTGGGGGTGGGGGCGGGATAGATGGGGTCAATGGGGGGGGGGAATGGGGGACATATGTAATACTTTCAACAATACAATTTATTTATTTTTTTAAAAAATATTAATTTTTAAAAATAAATAAATAAATAAAATGTATGTCTCCTCTTAAAATCCCTCAATCCCTTTCTATCAGTCAGGGTCCAGCCAGAGAGCTAGAATCACACCAGTTACTCTAACAGAGCTCATTTGAGAGTTAAGATTGATGTCAGATCAATTATTTACTAAGTCTACAGTTGTCAACTAGAAAAGTGAAAAGACAAAGAGAATGCCAAGGTATCGCTGAGGTAGCAACTATAAAAAGGCTGTACCACCCACCCCTCTCCCCCAGGGCACACAGGGAAGAAGTGGGATAATTAATTCCCATTACCTTCATGATAAGGAAACAAACTAGTTTGACATGCAGAGCCCTTACTATCTCCTGCTTATTTCCCTGTCCTTCTCTGCAGACACAGCACCAGCTTCCCCAGCCCCAGCTCCAGTCTGCAGTCATTCTGCTTTCAATCCTCCAAGCTTCTCTCCCTGTACTGAGCATCTGAAATGCTGCTCTCCATCCTTTCCTGCTAACTCATCCCTCAAGAAAGGCTCAGTGAGGCTTCGTATCATTCAGAAAGGCTTTCCTGACCACTGTGCCCAATGCAGGCAGAGTTCAGTGGCCCCCTTTCTTAAGGGTTCCCGTAACATCCTGGTCGGGTCATCACACTGTGGTTGTCATTGTCATTTTAACCATCTCTGAGCTGCATGGGGCAGGACAGAGCAGTCCCTTTGTCCTCTTTGTATCCCCAGCTTTCAGCACAATGCCTGGCACATAGTATGTGCTCAATAAATTGTTTAATGTTAAAGTTAGACCCACATTGCCTCTCATGCAAATAATCTCCCCCACCTGCTTTCCTCGTCAAGTCCATCCTTCCTAAGGGCAGCTCTGATCATGTCTGTCCAGTGATCAAAAAATCTTCAGTGGCTCCCCATTGTCTGAGGAATAAAGTCCAAACTCCTGAGCATACCATGTCTGGCGCTTGTCTCTGACCTTCCTATCTTGGCTTATTGCCCTCTACACCCCGGCATGTACCATGAGCCCCTCCCATGACGAGCCACCCACTAGTTCCTCAGTGCCTTGGACTCTTTCCCTCCGGATCAGAGTTCACTCTGTTACCTTCTGGGGCTTCCTTTGCCTGCTGCAATTCTCCCCAACCTTCAAAGCCTAGTTCATAGGTCGTCTACTTCAAGAAACCTTCCTGCATCCTCCTTTAATGATGGAAGATAAAGTCCAAATGGTCAGCAGGACTTTCACATCCCTGTGGCGCCTGGCCCCTGCTCACTGGTCCAGCCTTATCTCCCTCCACTTTCCTCCTTGCTCTGTCTGCCCTGGAATGCTGGCCTGCGCCAGTTCCTGGGATGTGCCATGCTCTTTCACCCTCCTGAGCTTTGGCACAAGCTGTTCCCTCTGCCAGGGAGGCTGTTCCTGCCTCACTTAGCCCCCTCACTTTCCTGAACCCCAGACCAAGTGAGTTCTCTGTTACACACTCTCCTAGCACCCTGTGTTGTCCTTTTACTCAGCGACTGTCCCTGTGTCTATAGGCTAGATTATACACTGCATGTAAGCAGGCCTTATGTGTGTCTCATTTATCATTATATCCCTGGCAGTGTCCAGTGCCTGGCTCACACTAGATGTTCAACCAACGTAATAAAGGTTTATTCACGAACAAGCTCCCTCATTTATAGTGTTCTAAGCAGTCTGCAGCAAAGTAGTTATTTTTGTACATTTCTCCCCATCTGGATCATAAGCAAACAGAAAAACCCACCTTTTTATTTTGGACATTTTCAAAGATACACAAAAGTCAAGAGAATCCTATATAATAAAAGCCTAATATGCTAAGTGTTCGATCGTTCATTCAACCATTCGACCAGTCACTATGACGCACACTGACCACCAGGGGGCAGATGCTCTGATCGGTAGGTTAGCTTGCTGCTGGGGTCCAGCCAATGGGGACTGGGCAAGATGGTCCAGACACGCCCTGGAGCCCTCCTGTGGTCCCTCCCCTGCCCCAATCGTGCACCAGTGGAGTCCCTTGGCCTGGCCTGCGCCCTCTCGCAATCTGCAATCCAGGACCCCTCAGAGGATGTCAGTGAGCTGGTTTTGGCCCAAACCCCACAGGCCAGACCAAGGGACCCCACCAGTGCACGAATCCATGCACCAGGCCTCTAGTAATCTATAATAATAAAAGGGTAATATGCTAATTAGACCGGACGTCATTCCGGATGTCCTTCCTGACAAAGCCGGGGCCCAAGGGAAGCTAACTGGGTCCCAGGTACCTGCAGGCGGCCTGAGGGAAGGCAGCCCAGGTTCCAGGTGCCGGAGGGAAGCCAGTGCTGGCAGCCTGGGGAAGGAAGGCCTACTTTTGCACGAATTTTCATGCGTTGGGCCTCTAGTATATAATAAACCTCCTTTTCTCATCATGCTGCCTCGACAGTCGTCAAGAGTTAGCCAGCCTTCTTTCTTTTCACCTGTTCTCCCTTTTTTCCCTAGATTATTTCAAAGCACATCTCAGCATCATAAACACTTCTTAAAGGTTGATGTACCTTGTTCATCTTTACTTTTCATATAACCCTTAGCTTAACATCTGGCCCCTAATAGTTAATAAGTGTTTATGAATTAATTAGAGAAAGCGTCATTCATTCATATATTCATTCATTCACAAATTCATTTGACAAAGACTTACTGAGCAGCCAATATATTCCAGACACTGTTGACATTGGGGATAGATTTCTAGTGGGAGGACACAGGGAATAAATGAGTGAATGAGTGAATGAATGAATGATGACATTTAAGAAGTACCCCATAGTGGTAAGTTCTATGCAGGTCATTAAACTGGATGATGTGATAAAAGTGATTAAATGGCTACTTAGAACAGGTGGTTAGGGAGAACCTCTCTGAGGAGGTGACTTTTACACTGAGTGCGTAATGGCAAGAAGGAACCAGAATGGGAGTGAGGGGAGAAAGCGGTGCAGACGTAAAGAACAGCAACTGCAGTGTCCTGAGGAGGGCCTGGCTTGAGTGTTGGAGCCACAGACCGCAGGGCAGTGTGGTGGACTGCGGAGGCTGGGGAAGTGACAGGAGCTGGGGCTGGGGCTGAGGAGCAGGCAGGCCACATCCTCTAGGGCTTTATAAGCCAAGGCAAGGAGTTTGGCTTTTGTTGAAGGTTTGTTAAGCTGGGGAGTGATATGATCTGTGTAAAAGATATTTTTGGCTTTGGTGTGGATGATAAACCACAATTGCAACAGCTTAGGAGAGAATGAGGGTGCTTTAGACCAGTTTAGAAGCAGTGACGGCGGACAGATGTGGAAGACTCGGGTGTTTTGGAATCAGAGTCGAGAGATCTCGCTGAGGAGCTGGATCCGTGGAGGTGAGGGGAGGATTCCTGGGAGGAAGACGGTCACTAAGCATCTGGCAGGGGAGAACGTGATCAGGAAGTGCCTGCGAGTGAACGGCAGTGTGGCCACACGTGACACCGGGTGGAATCAACTACGTTCACATGGTTTTACTTTAGAGGCTTCCACACCAGCCTCAGTTTCCTCTTCTGCCCATTGGGCATGGTGATTCCATCTTGAGGGTTTATTTTGAAGTTTAAATGAGAAAGTGTGTAAAGGGCGGGCAGTGTCTGGCACAGAGTCAACACACAAGAAATGTGAGTTCTTATCTACTGTCCCACCCCAAACACTCCCCACAACCCATCAGCCTCGGTCCGCCTGAGGATTCATCCTGGGGAGTGGGTGTACTTCCGTCCTTCTCTGGCAGTGTTACAATCCCCGGGGAGAAACGAATCACCCACTCATTGTTGGGTAATTCTTGCACTTTGGGTGCTTCCGATAAGAAGGGCTGGGACAACAGGGAAATTGTTTCCCCAGGGCTCAAGTTCTCTTGGATGAGTGAGATTCAGAATTCCTGGGGGACCTGGACTTCCCCACAGAGGGGTAGGCATGAGAGGGGGCGGGAAGAGAGAGAGACGAGGCACTGCCCCTTAGTCCCATGTGGGGCCCAGGGACATAGGACCCCCTAGGGACCTGCTGCTCTCGGCTCAGGGTTCCTCTCCACCCCTCGATGACTCAGTGAGCACAAAGGGCCCTAGGAACTTTCCTTGACCAGCCCTTAGGGAAATGCATCTGGACCTCCTAGAACCAGAACCCCTGAGCAGGGGCCAGGGCATCCAAGAGTTGCTCCTCCTAGTTTCCCCCTCCCCCAATGGCGCACATGTGCTAATCTTTTTTCTTTTTAAGTTACATATGTATGTGTCTACATACACACATGCATGTATATGCACACACACCATATGTCACATTTTATAAGTATGTATATGCATAGAAAGACAAAAGAGACATACACTGAAATGTTAAAGGTGAATTTTCTCTGGGTGGCTAAACTAGGAGAGGTCTTCCTTAATCTTTGTGCTTTCCTGTATTTTCCACAATGCAGCATTTCCTAAGTGCACACAATCTTCCAAGATTCTAATCTGTTCCTGAAACAGTCTTCCTCAGGACACGCCTGTGAGAAAGTTCCTGAATAGCAGAGAGCATTCATTCGTTCACTCACTTATTTCATTCACTGCTTTATCTGACAAATATTTGAGTGCATAATGGGTATTATTGCCAGACTCTATGGTAATACAAGACACATAAGATACAGTTCCTGTCCACAAATAAAGCAGAATACTGCAAGGAAATAAATGAGTAATGCAAAAAATAAAGGGTCCTGAGGAGGATGAAATGGCTTCCACCTGGAAGCATAGTGGATAATTACATGCAAGAAACAGGGTTTGAACTGGACCTTGAGGGGTGGGTCGGACTTGGGTAAGTGGAGCAAGTGGAAAGGTATTCCAGACAAGGTGGATGGCACAGAGGCAGGGAAATGCCAGGGGTGCATGGAAAATAGCAAATAAAAGACTGTCTCTTGGCTGCCATGGCTACAAGGTTTATTATGTATAAATATATATACACTCACTCAAGAGTTTGCTCAGAGTAATCCAGTAACATAGATGGGGCAGAAGCATGCTCTCATTTCACAGGTGAGGAAAGTAAAAGTCTGAGGGGATAATGACTTCTGTCCAAGTCCTCCAGGTAACAATGGGAGACACAGAAGGAGAAAGTTCTCAGATCTCCTGACCCCAAGGGTGCTCACACCTGGGAAAGAACCTGTGGCTAGAGATAGAGGGTTTCTCATGAATGGAGAAAACCAAGTCGCTAGAAATATGGAGCAGCATTCTGTTACTTACAAACAAATGATCAAACAAATAAACCAGCCCTTTGTGGGTATGTAGGTAGGTAGTCTCATTGCTTGGGGATAGAGAAAGGTGTAGAAAACATATGCCATGTTGTCAACATTCGTTTGGGTGGGGAAAGCTGCAAAAAATAAAATAAAATAAAGAAGGAAGTTGGTGAAAGAAGAAAGAAAACAAAAAGTTTTAGAGAACACAGTTGGGAAAAGCATAGGTATGTACAAATATGTTTGTTAGCAGGCGTAGTTTATAATGGCAAAAATGGGAACACCTAAAATGTTTAGGTCTAGATTTTAGTTAAAATTATTATGGCATATTTGGACCACAGAAAAACTTTTAGCCCGTAAAATGAGAAAGAGCATATGTAATTATTAACATGAAATAGTGTTTAGAAGACATATTTTAAGTGAAAAAAATATGGAATAGTATGAATAATATGAGTCCAGCTCTTTGTTAATTTGCACATGGAAGGCATGTCAACGATGGCTGTCAATGGCTATGAGATTACATGTTTTTAGCAATATCCTATCTAATAAAAGAGTGATATGCAAATTGACCATACCTTTGCTACACCCACAAGCCATGTCCACCAGCCAATCAGGAGCGAGTATGCAAGTTAACCCAAGCAAGATGGCTGTGGCCACAGAGAGAGCAGGAGGCTTGGGTTTCCCCGGCAATGGAGGAAGCTAAGCTTTTCACCTGTCCTGGCCTGCCTTGGCCTCTGCTTAAGGCTACAAAGTTTCAATTATAGAAGATAAATAAATCCCAGATACCAGGGCCTCCGCTTGGGTCACCGGGGAGCATGGCCAGCCTGCAAACCACCACAGGCCCCTCACCCAGGCCGCCACACGAACCCCCACCCTGATCTGGGACACCCTTCAGGGCAAACCAGCCGGCCCCCACCCATGCACCAGGCCTCTATCCTATCTAATACAAGAGTAATATGCAAATTGACTGTCACTCCAACACACAAGATGGCCACCACAAGATTGCCAGCAGGGGAGGGCAGTTGGGAGGGACCAGGTCTGCAAGGGAGGGCAGTTGGGGGCAATCAAGCCTGCAGGGGAGGGCAGTTAGGGGTGACCAGGCCTGCAGGGAAGGGCAGTTAGGGGTGATCATGCTGGCAGAGGAGGGAAGTTGGGGGCAACCGGGCCGGTAGGGAAGGGCAGTTGGGGGGGACCCAGGCCTGCAGGGGAGAGCAGTTAGGGGTGACCAGGCCTGCAGGGTAGGGCAGTTAGGAGCAAACAGGCTGGCAGGGGAGCAGTTAGGCATCAATCAGGCCGGCAGGGGAGTGGTTAGGGGGTGATCAGGCTGGCAGGCAGAAGTGGTTAGGGGCAATCAGGAAGGCAGGCAGGCGAGCAGTTGGGAGCCAGCAGTCCTGGATTGTGAAAGGGATGTCCGACTGCCCGTGTAGGCCCGGTCCTACCTGGATCAGGCCTAAACGGGCAGTCAGATATCCCTCTAGGGGTCCCAGATTGGAGAGGGTGCAGGCTGGGCTGAGGGACACACCTCCCCTCCCCAAGCACGAATTTCGTGCACTGGGCCTCTAGTATATACATATATACATATACACATATACACGTATATTTAGCAATAGATATTTTTTTAAGATTGGGAACATTTGCAAGAATTTGAATCTGCTTTTAAATTACATTTGTTTACTTGCTGGAATTAATCTCTGGCATTGACCATCCTTCATTTTCTTAATTGATCTAACACCCCTTAGAGCTCTATGAGGAAGGATGCTGCTGGTGCTGCCTGCTTCCTGCAATGTCCCACATGTGGGAAGACTCATCCTGCTGCCCATCCTGGGGCTTATTCAGAACAGATCCTCAGCCCCAAAATAAACACCCGGGGTGTTTCCTCTTCCTAAAGGGGAAGCAGAAGCCCCTGGTGAGCAGAGGGAAGGGTGAGCCTGTCTAGACCATCATCCAGGGGGAATTCTGTCCTCACAGTTCCCCCTGGAAATCCCCCAGCTCTGCTGACTCAGGCCACCCATTCCGATGGTGCCTTAGATGCCAGCTGTGCTTCCCTAAGGAAAGGCAAATTATTCCAGAGCCATTAGGGGCAGGGTGACCTTTCAAAGGAGAATTTGCTCAGATAAGGTAATAGGTCCAATTATGGCCTCCTTGATTGATGGCCTGTCAAGTTCAGACTTGGGTCTTGCCTGGAGATAATTCTCCCCTGCCAGGCTCTGAAAACAACAATAAGAACAAACAACACGCATCCAGCCAGTGTGGCTCAGTGGTTGAGCATCGACCTATGAACCAGGAGGTCATGGTTCAATTCTCAGACAGGGCACATGCCCAGGTTGCAGGCTCAATCCCCAGTGTGGGGCATGCAGGAGTCAGCTAATCAATGATTCTCTGTCATCATTGATGTTTCTGAATCTCTCTCCCTCTCCCTTCCTCTCTGATATTTTATAAACAAAACAAAACACAAAACAGACTGGAATGGCCTGAAGGGACTCAAAGAACAAAGACATTTCAGGAATGCAGGCAAACAGGCCCCATTTTAGTTTCTGAGTAAAAGAATCATGTGCAGTGATTCCTGACTATGTCCAATGTGCCCCAGGAAACATTTGACAATGTCTGGTGATATTTTGGGTGGCCACAATTGGAGGGGGTTTTGTGTGTTGGTGGCATGCAGGGAGTAGAAGCCTAAGGTGATAGGAAACATCCCACAATACACAGGATAGCACCCTCCCTTGTCAAAGAATCATCCAGCCCCAAATGTCAATAGTGCTGGAGGTTGTGAAACTGGGCTCTAAGGTGTGTTCTAAGCTTTATAGATGCAAAGAAAGGGGGACCCTGGGAAATCCCCAGGTGTGGGGGGATATCGGCAAAGGAAGACCCACTGGGAAGAGGATCTTCCTAAAGGTAAGAGGAATGTTTCCAAGCTGCCAGCCCCCCACCAAAAAAAATAGTATAACTATTTCAAAAGCATTTTTTAAAAATATGTTTTTGTCCTAGCCCGATTAACTCAGTGGGTAGAGCGTCAGCCTGTGGAATGAAGGGTCCCAGGTTTGATTCTGGTCAAGGGCATATGCCTGGGTTGCCGGCTCAATCCCCAATAAGGGGCATGCAGGAGGCAGCCAATCAATGAATACCTCTCATCATTGATGTTTCTCTCTCTTCTTCTCTGATATCAATAAAAATATATTTAAAAAATAAAATAAAAATATGTTTTTATTGATTTCAGAGAGAGGAAGGGAGAGGAAGAGAGAGAGAGAGAAACATCAATCATGAGAGAGCATCATTGATCGCTGCCTCCTGCATACCCCCTACTGGGGATCAAACCCACAACCCCCAGCATGTGCCCTGATTGGGAATTGAACCATGACCTCCTGGGTCATAGATTGATGCTCAACCACTGAGCCATATTGGCCAGGCTCAAAAGTATTTTTTAAGTGATTGTCTTATAAGTACTTAAAAAAAAAAAAAAAGAATGTGGGAAAAGGTAGAGCACAGGAAGAAAAAAGGCTTGGATTCTGGCCACTAGCTTTGCTCTGATTCTGAGTATTTGATGATTAAAGACAGATTCTTTTGTCAAGAACCCAGCAAATAAAGCAAAAGAGTGAAATTCTTATTTGTCTTGTTAATCTTTATAATTGTCTGGAATCTTAGAAATGTCTTTGACCATGCCTGAATGTGTACCAACACAATATAAACTGAACTAGAAATATAATAACATTGAGTTAACTAATAGGTGGTCAAATGTCTGCGGTTGAAGTTGAAGTTGCATCAGTGAAGGTTTGAATTAACTATGTCTGGAATGATTTGGTACTTACTTGGATATTGTGAGCCTCTGGTCGGATGCTGCTGTGTGTCCTCCTCCTTGGATTCCTTTCCCAAGATCTAATGGTATTCAACAAGCATTTACTGTGCCCTCCCAAAGGGCCCAACAGTATGGTAGCTGCTGTGGATATATGCACGGTGCATGGATGCTAATTGGGACTAGTCTAGAATTTTGAGACTGAAAGCTTGAAAAGAATGTGTTGCTTCTGATGGAAGAGATACTAGGTGAGTGAGTGGGAGCTGGATTGGGCTGGAAGATAATGACTCGGGACACAAGATGATCAAGGACATCCCAGTGGGAAATGTTCATGAAGTTGTTGGACTTGGAAGGTTGAATCTCAGGTAAGAACATGAGCTCAGGATCTAATTATGGAAATCCCCCACGTAACAATGAGTCCATTGAGATAGGCAGAAAATAGGACAGAAGCCCAAAGGCTGGACCTTGAGGTGTAATTCATAGTTGAGGGGTAGGAGGAGGAAGAGAATGCAGCAAAGAAGATGACTAAGAACAATTAGAGAAACAGGAAGAAAACCAAGAGAGCACAGCACTTTTGCAGTTGAAAAGGGAGAATATTTTTGTTTTGTTTTTTTTTAAGGGACAGTCAAAAAATGTCCAAGATGCATAGCATGAACCCTGAGAAAAGGACCCTGGGATATAGGGTGACCCCAAGGCTGTCCTGGTTTTAGTACTGAAAGTCCCACATCCCAGAAACATCTCAGTCCTGAGCAAACAGGATACTTGGGATGCGCAAAGCCTTGAGCTAGCCATTAAGTTGGGGCACCCAAAATGAATAGTTCAGCAGCCAGTCATGTCAATACATACCTTGTAAGAGACCACATTTTTTAAAAATCAGATTCTGCATTTGCCACATCCTCTGAGCATGGCCCTGGCTCAGACACAGGCCAAGGTTAATAAACTGAACTCGTTGGAAACAGTCTTTGAAAACCTTTGATCACTTTTTGAGGTTTTTGGCCTGCAAGCATTTCCTATCATAAAATTTAGTTAGCCAAACTCTTATTTGGCTCAAGTACTGCTTCTCTGAATTGCCTCCACTCAAGTGATTGATTTTACTGGAAACTCAACTGTCAAGATAGAGTTGACGGCCTTTCAGAAAAGAAAGTATGCCTAAAAACTGATGCAACTGATAGAAAGATTAAAGAAAATTAGTTCACTCTATCAAAGCTACAGATTCAATTTTGAGGAAACAAACTGATTTGGGGAACTACAAGGTTGTACATCTCTGACAAACTTCCAAAAGCCCATAGCTTTTCTGAAAACCAAAGGTATTGTGTTTTTGTGAGCGATGTTGCAAAGCTCTTTTTCCAGGCTTATCTTGCGATGCTTGGAAATCAGAGGAAACTGTGAATGATTTTCATGTTTTTTGGTTTTGTTTTTTACATGCTTCTGGTTCTGCCCATTTCCTTTAAGCTGGAGGCCAAAAGCTGGCAGCGGTGGGCCAACTCAGCCTGTGAAAGTGTTTTGTTTGGCCTACAGGGTGTTTTTTAAAATTTTGAATTAGTTGCCAGCATTTAAAAAACAGGACATTTTATAAATAAATAAAAAAAATCCAGATTTCCTGCTTTTCTTGAAAAATTGGAAGATCCAGGACATTGGGGCTGGGTGTACAGATGGCAATAATCCACAGGAGCTGAGCAGCAGCTGCCTTCTTTGGACCAGGCATGTGCCCTGCCCTATGCCCCATCCCCACTGACCTGCTACCTTCCTTCACCTGCTAGGCCCATCCCAAGACTCCGCAGAGAATGAAGCTCCCAAGTGCCTCAGTCATTAGCTCTAAACCACTTGCCTTGACCTGTTTCCTGTGCCACATCACAACATGTTCCCAAGTCTTGGAGGTTCTGATGTCATTATTGATTTCCTGTTTGTGGATACTACTCATCCCCTTGGTGAAACATCTGGCATCATTCCCCTAGGTTACCTGTGCTTCCTGTCCCTGCCCCTCTAAACCAGGGAGACCCACCCCATGTTCCACGCTGTTAGCAGCCATAAAACCAAGCCACAGGCATCCCACTTGGTTTGCTCTCACTTTGTATCTGTCTGTGCTCTTATTCCCCACTTGCCACTTCTTCCAGGGCCCAGCTGGTTGCTGATTCTTCAACTTGGTCTCCTGTTTCCATCCTTGAAATCATCCCTTGGACTTGACCATAGAGCTCAGCTCTTGTTTGAACTCTGGGCTTCTCTCTCTTGAGCTTTGCTTGAGACTCTTCCTACTTACAAAATCTTCAACTCAATCCAGTTCCAACTCTTGGAAATGTATTAGTCAGAATAATGCTAGCTGTTATAACAAACAAATCTTTAACATTTCAGTGGCTTAACATAATAAGTATTTATTTCTCACTCACATAAGACTCAAATGGGAATATTCTTGGCCTAACGGCAGGACCCAGGCTCCTTCCAGCTATGGCTCCACAATCCTTGAGAGCCTCAGAATCCTCTTTGTCCAGCTAGTGGGTGGTTAAAAAGGGGAAACTGGCAAAGGAACCCCTACTTCCTAACTGCCTTCCAGCCTGGAAATGACATACGTCACTTCCATTCACATTCGTTGGTGAGAACTAACCACGTGTTCCCACCTCAGTGTCAGAGGAGATGGGAAATGTAGTCTGGGGGTAAGGTGCCATTCCCAGGGACAGTGTCATGCAATGGACGAGAGAGGCTGAGTTTGGGGAGGTCAGCTGGCTATCTCTGCCACAGCACCCATCCAAGCAGAAGCCCGCACAGCTGGTTCCCTGCTGAGCTGATACTAGTCTCCATTAGGTGTGGATAGAAAATTGCACATAACTCTCCAGGATTATAGAACTTTCCATGGCAGAACACTCTATGGCAACTGATAGGAACCCAAATCAGCTTAAAAAAACAAACAAACATTTGTTGGCTATCATAACACAGAAGTTCAGGGGATGAGGTGGCCTGAAGTACAGTTGGGTCCAGACACTTAAACATGGATGCTAGGTCTCTCTTTCTCTCTCCGTTTCCATATCTTGACTCAGGCCCTCTCCCCTCGTGCACATTTTCTCCATAGGGCAGGGCAGGTGGCTGACAGCTGCCCTTGCATCACATCCTCCCAATGCCACACTCTCAAAAGAAAGGGCCCCTTCTCCTCTAGCTCCGAGCTTTAAAAACTACAGAAAAGGTCTGGTTGGCCTGGCAGAGGTCACAATTCTACCAAGGAGGCAGCCGAAGCACTAAATACACAAATTGCTGATCACGCCACCTCTGACCATACCTCTGAGGCCAGCCCAGACCCCGGGCCTCAGTGCACATCCTGGGGAGCAGCCTCCTGAGACCAGAGCGCATTCACTATGCACCGAAGCCATGGTTTCCATGAGACTTACTAGGATCTTCATGACTTGCTATGAATTCACCAGAGTTGGAAAAAGCCTGTTGATAAGTTTTTATAAGTCCTGAATATCTTGTAAGTTCCATCCAAGTGATATATTTACATAATAAAATATTATTGGAAAATTCATATTTTTCAGGCAGGAATTTACTTCAGATGCTGAAGTATCTCCTATATTCGTCCATTCTTAATAAATAATTCTTAAGAATCTGTAATGTGTCCAGTTTGCAGTCAGGTACTGCACATACAGTGATGGATAAGTTCAAGGCCATGGTCTCACCAGGTTTAGAGTCTCTAAAATATAAGGAAACACAGTCAAGGCAAAATGTGATACCAGGATGAAGTCTTTACAATGTTGTTACACAAACATAAGACACATTGAATCTTGAATATACAATCAAGAGATATTCAAGAATGGAAGAAATTATTGATATGCTGAATAAATAAAGTTAGGGGTCAGGAGCAAATTCATGATGTATGGCAAAGCACTTCAGAGCATGCTACCTTGCCAGTATGCCGTTGGACCAGCATTGGACTCTCAGTATGCCATTTGAGAGTGTGGCATTGGGAGGATATGTTGCCAGGGCAGCTGTCAGCCACCCTCCCTGCGCTATGGAGAAAATCTAATGCCTTCCTCCATTGCTACTGAGTTTTATTTGGAAAATTTCCCCCATGAACACACATTATCAATTTTTTATTAGGTCAATGACAGTTGTTTTACATTTTCAACAAATGTAATACTATTACGCAAAGTAAAGAAAACCTATACAGTCTAGCTCTGGATTCTTTTAATAAACTTTTTATTGGGGGGAAATCTTAGATTTACAGAAAAGTTGCAAAGAATAATACAGAGAGTTCCCATATTCTCCTTATTCAGTTTCTCCTAATAGCACATTTGTCAAAACTAAGAAAGCAACATTGGTACCTTACTATTAACTAAACTCCCTGCTTTATTCTGATTTCACCACTTCTTCTACTAATGTCCTTTTTCTATTCTAAGATCCAATCCAGGCTGCCACATTGCATTTTGTAACTCTTGATTTTTAAGGATGTTTTTCTTCAGGCATGGGTCAACTCTGCCTTCCTGCCAATGCTTAGACATTTCATGGTTCATTAGTACCTGCTCTAGAGTGTAAGCAAGGGAAGGAAACAATTTTGAAATGCAAATTAGCCAAATGTTGTCATTTATTGGTTTGTGGCAGTTAGCTCAGTTGGCAATAAGGCCAAGGTTATTGGTTTCATCTCTATAAATAAGTCAGCTAGCTTAGCAATGACAGAGGAAATTTTGTCCTGTGGCCATTATTTGCACCCTAAACCCTGTCCAGCTTTTCTTCAATGCAGACTTTGCCACAATGGGGTAATGGTGGGAGTGCCTACCCTATTACCTGGATACTCAGAGTATGGTTCATAGACCAGCAACATCAACATCATCTGGATCCTGCTAGAAATGCAGAATCACAGGTGCGTCCCCCTCCCCCTCAGATCTAAGAATCGGAATCTGCTAGGTGATTAAAAAGCATGACCATTCGTTCAAAGTTTATTGAGAACCTACCCTGTGTGGGTGCTGGAGTTTCAAAAGAAAAAAAAAATTCAAATCTTGCCATCATAGACCATACCATCTGTCTCGTAGGAATTCTAGACAAGCAAAATGATAATACAATTACAAAGGCAACTGTGAGAATGTGATACATATACACAATAGAACACTATCCAGCCATAAGAAAAGATGAAAGACTGCCATCTGTGACAACATTGATGGATCTTGAGGATATCATGCTAAACGAAATAAGTCTGACGGGAAAAGGCAAGAACCATATAATTTTACTTGCATATGGGATATAAAACAGAAAGAAAGAAACTTGACCAAAAAGAACTTAAGATAGGGCCTAGCCGGTTTGGCTCAGTGGATAGAGCATCAGCCTGTGGACTGAAGGGTCCCAAAGGTTTGATTCCAGTCAAGGGCACATGCTCGGGTTGTGGGCTCGATTCCCAGTAGGGGGTGTGCAGGAGGCAGCCAATCAATGATTCTCTCAAATCCTAGATGTTTCTATCTCCCTCTCCCTTCCTCTTTGAAATATATATATAGAACTCATGGGCATACACAATAGTATGGTGGTTACCAGAGGGGAAAGTAGTGAGGAGAAGTTAAAGAAGGTAAAGGAGGTAAATATATGGTGATAGAAGGAGACTAAAGTTTGGGTGGTGAACACACAATGCAATATAAGGATAATGTATTATAGAATTGTATACTTGAAACTTATATAAGCTTCTTAACCAATGTCAGCCCAATAAATTTATTTTTTTCTTAAAAAGGCAGTTGTGGTGATGGGGTCCTGCCAGAGAATAAAAAGAGGCCTAAGCTTCAACTGGGGGACCAGAGCAGACTCTTCAGAGAATGTCATATTTGAGCTCAGAACTGAATAAGATTTAGCCAGTTGAAAGTGAGGAAGGTACAAGGGATGAAGGTGGAGGAAAAGCAGGTTAGGGGTGAAGGAACTCAGAGGCAGGAGATCATGTTGTCTCCTGGGAACTGTTCATAGTGCAACATGACTAGAAAGTTAAATGCCAACACTGGGGATTATCCAGAGATTTTCTTCTCTGTGTATTCATCAGCATCATCAGCACATATTATTGAGCACCAACTATATGCTAGGCACCATGCTAAGTGTTGGGGATATGGATAATAAATGTCACAGTCCCATTAGATATGGAACTTCAATCCCAGTCAGTTAAATGTTGTAATTACCCAAACAACTGGAAGGAAGAAGTACACAACACATTAGAAGAATGAATCCTCAGATGGAACAATCCAAGGGAGACCAGGCCTGGGTTCAGATAAGGTTAATAGAGTGTGACAAATATTGAGGGGCAAAGGAAAGGGGTCCTAGCTAAAGCATCCTATAATGAAAGGGTACATGAGTTCCATAGAACCAGAAGGTGATGCCAAAGTCAACAGTGAGCAGGGCATGGGAGGTATAGTTTTCCATTGCTGCATAACAAATCACCACAAATTTAGTAGCTTTGAAAGCCACCCATGTTAGCAGACAGTTCTGTAGGTCAGAAGTCCAGCAGATTTAGTTGGGCTCTCTACTTACTAGTAGGTCCTCACAAAGCTGAAGTCAAGGTATTATCAAACAGGTTGGGATTTATTTGGAGGCCCTGTGGAAGAACTCACTTCTAAATTCATTCAGAGCCCTAACCGGTTTGGCTCAGTGGATAGAGCGTCGGCCTGCGGGCTCAAGGGTCCCGGGTTCAATTCCGGTCAAGGGCATGTACCTTGGTTGCGGGCACATCCTCAGTGGGGAGTGTGCAAGAGGTAGCTGAATCGATGTTTCTCCCTCATTGATGTTTCTAACTGTCTATCCCTCTCCTTTCCTCTCTGTAAAAAATCAATAAGATATATTTTAAAATTAATTAATTAATTAATTAATTAAGATATTGGCAAAATCTAGTCCCATGTGACTGTAGGACTGTAGTGCCTGTTTTCTTCCTGGCTGCCAGCCAGGGTCTGTTCTCTGCTCCTAGATGCTGCCCACATTCCTCAAGTGACTTCTTCCACCGTCAAAGCCCACCGCAGTGCATTGAATCCCCCTCATGCTCTGAATCCCCAACTTTCTCTTCTGCTGTCAGACAGAGAAAGCTCTCAGCTCCTAAGGGCCCATATGACTAGATTAGACCTGCCTGGATAATCTCCCTATCTTAAGGTCAACTGTGCCAATAACATACCACAACCACAGGAGTGATATATTCAGAGGTTCCGGGGATTAGGACATCTTTGGGGATGGCAGTGGGAGACCACTTTAGAAATTCTGTCTACTACAGGAACTAGGGATCGAAAGGGAGATTTGGAATCCTAACTGGCCGGCTTTGGTCAGCAGCCAAAGTTCCACATGAGACTTACGTTGAAGATGGAAGTGGGGTCTGCATTCTGATGGCTTCCTAGGAGGTGTGCCTTTGCACTATTATGATTGCACACAAAGAAGATCTCATACCCACTCCATGATTTACCTGATCTCTTGGGAGATCACAGTTATTTCTGGGGTCAAGTTCCTCCTTCCCCTGATTTAGGTCAGTCTGTGAATCTTCTCACCAGCACTGCGAAGGAACCCTGTTCTGTCCCACAGCAGCCTGGATCTCGAATTCAGTCTCATTCTGCCTTGGTGGGAGCAGCAGACCTTACTAAGTCTCGGGATATGCACCCTATTATTCTCTCTACCCCCATAGCACCAAGCATCCTCTCCTTAGAGGTCTATATGGTGTGTATTTCTCACTCACCTCTCCCTCTCCAACTTTTCTCACACTTCTTGACCTCTTCCTGACTCTCGGAAGCCAGCCCTATTTCTCCCTTTATCACATGCAGAACAAGTCCATTGCCCCAGTTCCAGACCTTCCGTTGCACAGCTGATGATTTGGCTAAAACTTTGGCATCACTACTACCAGATTCAGTCCTATGTCAAGACCACCCTCCTGCCAAGCCTTTGTCTTTCCCTGGCAGTAAGGGTGAAGGTGGTTTCCTTCTTCCCGTATCAGATGCTGTGCATGCAAGAGTCTAGTAAAACGGAAGCACAGGGAAGCGAAGACCTGAAAGGGTGACTAGGAGGATGGAAACCAGGTCCCAACTGAACGGAATAGGTTTTACTAACAGAGGGAGCCGAGTGTGAGAGCGCAAAGCCTGCTTCAGGAAGCGAGGAAGGAGCACAGAATTGGACCTTAAAGGAAACTTAAGATTCAAGTAAGAGGAGAAGAGGAAACAGCTTTTCAGGGCCCTATTGACAGGAAAGGCAGGGAGGACGACTATTTGGCTGCTTCTTATCAATTACTAGACCACTTTGACTGGAGTGGAGGGCCGTCGCAGAACTTGCTGGGTGTTAAGGCCCACTTCTAAAAGGCATAGATCACAAGGCTATTGCTGGACTTCCCTTCTACGGCAGTGAAGTTTGCAAATATATACCTTCAGATTACACAAAACCTACCTTTACACACACACACACGCCTCCAATTCACAAAAGAGCAACTGGTGGGTAGTATAAGAGCCTGCATTGATCTTGTTTTCTTCATTTGGCTTAGTGTTTCCTTAGTTCACATGGGAATCAGCAGCAGAACTGCCCCTGACAGGCAATGTGTTGAATACAATAAATTGTCTCTTAGCATTCAATCCCACTATTACTGGGCTTTCTTAAAAGCTAGAAAGTAATACACTATGTTTCTTAGACTCCCTTGCCCCTAGGGTTCTGGGTGGTGCAAAGTAGGGTCCATCAATTAGATGCAGTTACGAGAGATAAAAGACAGAAGAGAGTCAGGGGTCACCTTCCTGATGCTTTGGCAATGTTCTGCTGATAAGCAATGTCAAGACCATGTGGACATCTACAGCAGTAGTCGAGTGTTCAATTTCCAGATCCATGAGTGTCAAGTGGAACTGGAGGCAGAGGAGGGGGTGGTGGTACCTGATCCTTGGATTGCAACTGTGATGGTGAATTCTTAAACTGAGCCATCTCATTAGTAGCCTCCTAATTATGGAGGAGTTGCAGTTCCCCTGGCAGATCCGGTTTTGCAATGTCGTGATATTCATTCCAAGAAGGTGCTAAGTCTTCCAGCCTTTCTGATAATTGTAAAATCATTGATTTCCTTCTTGGTTAAAAGATCTTGAGTGGCTTTGGTTTCCACCTCTGAACTTTAACTTCTACAGCAAAAGGTTATAAAAGCATAGTTTATGCCTCTTAGCATGTGGGCTTTTCTAAAATAATGTTTCCAAATAATACTTTATGTTCCATAGAGATACAAATATGTTTCTCTGATGATACGTATCCCTCCCTCTATGGGAGGATTTTAGATAGTAGGCAGGTAGACATTTACATAATTTTAATAGGTGTGTATTTATTTTAATGCGTACTAGAAGAAAACTTACAGGCAGCATATCAGACCTGAATTCATGAATCATTGACTTCATAAATGTTGTTTTATGGCAAGGCTAGAGTGGGTGGTGAGTACTGCAGCAAAACATGTTAATTAATCTAATGAAAAATGTTAAGTAAATAACAGGTAGATGGCACACAGATCAGGCAAAAAAAAAACACAAACATGAGCATGGTATTTAAATGGCTGAGGTTAAGGAAACCCTTTTTCTAGTTACTTATTTTTATGAGTCCCCTCCCAGTACAAATGGAGGGGAGGAATTTGAGACCATAAATTCTGTTCTCCAACCTGCACCCCATTCCCAAAGACCACCATTCTTTTTAACTACAGATAGTACTGAAAGTCCACACTGCTCTGCAATGCTGTGGAGAGAACACCCAGAACCTGGGAGTTATCACGCGCCAAGGCTGGATCAGCTCATCAGCGGGACCAAAGGGTGGGATAGGGAGGAGAAGCTGCAAAATGAGTCTGGCTCTAGGAACGGCATGTGTTCAGCACAGAGCCATAAGTTCAGAAATACCAGACTTGGGTGTGTTTGTTATGGAGACTTAGTATAGCGAAAGGGAGGATACGAATCCAGGATTATTCCCCTCAAAGGGAAAGCTAGCTAAGTCATCTCCCCAGAGTTCCTATCAAAGGCCACTAGCCCTAGACACACTAACAAAATCAGGGGACAGCTAGGAGCCACCCGACCTTTCTGTCCTTGTCTTCATCCCTCAGACCTCAGAAGAGATACTGCAGATATATGACTCTAAATGTAATGAGTACAAATTGCAACTACTCAAACTATATACCTTGATAATGCTTAACTGCAACAGCAGAGAGATAAGACAAGAAACTGGACTAGAGGACATTTAGAAGAAAAAAAAGGGTCTAATAGGTCAATGATTTCCAAATGCCCATCTACAGATCAGTGTCCAGCTGGCTACAGAATAATCACTATCTGGGAGCTGGGTGTGTGTGTGTGTGTGTGTGTGTGTGTGTGTGTGTGTTTAATTTATTTCCAACTTTATTGAGATATAATTGACATATAACAGTGTGTAAACTTAAGGTGTACAATATGTTGACTTGATATGCTTATATATTGCAAAATGACTACAACTATAGGGTGGGTGTGTGTTTTAAAATTATAGATTCCCAGTCACCACCCAGAGAAAATTCTGGTTCAGATCAACGATAGACTTTCAGGATAGGTGTCTTTAACAAGCTAGCCCGATGGTTATAATAGTCTAGTTTGCAAACTACTTTTTGAGCCCTTGTGCCTCACGTCTAGTTGCTTCCTCCCATTCCCCATTGGCCCCACCTAGTTCATTCCTTCCATGTTGGTTAACTCTAACAGCTTGCTAACCCATCCCCTGCCTCTTTCTTTCTTTAAACACTTTAGAGCCAAACCAATGACTCTAAAGAACAGGAAAATCACATCCTGTCCAAAAAGAGCTTTACCTCTTGGGAAAAAAGTCATGTAACTTCTCAAAACTGCAGTTTTCCTCATTTTTAAATATAGGGATTAATAAATGTGCCCACATCACTAGGTTGTTGAAAGGATCAAACAAAACTATTGATTCAAGCACCTATGACATGTGATCTAAGTTAATCACATCATTCCTATGCCCGGAAGCATATCGGGCTACTAGAACAGACATGTCTTGTCTGTCTAGACAGCATCTCTTCCTTTGGAAACTGTTTCCCTTTCCCGGTTCTACAAGATTCTGGTGGACAACCAATTACAGATACTCTGAGGTAGGCACATGACCTAAGCTAAGCCAATCTGATTCTTTCCTGGGAATTTGAATGTTGAGTGGGGATCCCGGATGAGAGGTTTGAAGGTTTGTTTATTTGTTTTTAAATTTTAAAACTAGTTTATTAATTATTCTGCATTCTTTTGGTGTGTGTTTTTTATGAGAGTTTTGAAGTTGAGTCATGAGTTCATCCTCTGGAGATCCCCTCTTGCCTGGTCAGTTCTTCCTTCAATTCTGTAAACTCTCCGATATCCTTCTAACAGATTGTCCCCTTTTTCTTTTGTTAACTCAGAATTGGTTCCTGTTTTCTAAAACCAAGGAGCCCTAACTGATACAGCTCCCCACTGTCTACAGAATGAAGGATACAAACTTCTCATCCTGTTGTACAGATTTTCCACATTGTGTTTATATCTCACTGAATGGCCCCTCCCTAAACTGAAGCTTATGTAACAATCCCATGAGAGCCAGTTATTAGACTATTTGCATGTTTATGGGCAAGGAGGGTGTCTAACTCATCTCTGCCCCATGCTAGATGGCTTGATATACTAGTATTCTCATCAGATTTAATTAAGAACCAGCTCTAACGTTTAAAAGAAGAAAAGGCATTCTGTGGCTCAGAGCAAAAATGCTTCCCAGAGATTAGGAGAATCTGGGGGTGAAAGCAAGTTCTGGGATATTCTTAAATTATATGTTTAAGGGTGTGCTCTATTATTTGGCTAGAAATCAGATCTCAAAGTTTAAGATAGGCGGCCCAGCAGAACTAGCCAACTGACATTCAATGAAGCCAAACTCCTATGTGTTCATATGCTATAACCCTCTGGATTAAGCATGTTAGTGTCCAGAAAGATTATTTGTACCCTCAGGACATCCTGAGTACTCAGGAAATCTTACTAATAAGTATTGAGTTCTGGGAACTTAAATAAGTAGAGGAGTGCTGATCACAAATAAAATTAAGAAACAAGGTTGATTTTAAATTGACCTGGCAACAAGACTATTAGTAAACTCTCTGTCCCTTCCTTATCTGTCCTGCTTCCTCTGTTATTAGCTCTAGTCACAATTAGCCATTGCTATCTGGGGCCCCATTCACCAGAGGTTGTTTTATTCCCTGATAGTGGAGGAGGCAATGATTAAGGTAATTCCTCCTTCAAGAGTGATTCAATGAACAAGGCAGCCTTGGAGTCCAATAAACTTGGGTTTATATCCTGCTCTGGCACTTGTTTATAGTTTAACTTCAAGCAAATTATTTCCCCTCTCTAGGTCTCAGTTTCTTTATCTGTAGAATGGGGATAATAACGATAATAACGCTGGCCCCCATATCCAAGATTCTCATCCTGTTGGACCATGGTGGCTGTAGGTCGTTGGAATTTTGTTAACAATGGGTTGTTGTGAGGATCAAATGTCTGAAAAGCCCTAGAATGGTCAGTGCTTCAAACATGTTCATTTCCCTTCTGCTCTGATGCCCTCTTCCCTAATACCATCTGTTCATTTCCACTGCAGACCTCGAATCATATTATATACAGGTATATATACATAACATACAATTTTAATATATAAACATATACTATGTACACATTCACTCATTTGTTCAACAAACAGTTATTGAGGATCCATTTGTGTTGGCACTGTGATAAACCAGTTAGACAGGTTCCCTGTTCTCAAGGATCTTACTTTCTAGCAGGGGAGTATTCCTGGCGATGTGATAAGGAGGCACCATGTCTGGGAGGGGTGCCACGTGGACTAGGCATGTGAGGGAAGCTTCTCTGAATAGGGGGCCTGTGGGACCCAGAGGATGAGGAGGAGCCAGCCACCAACCAGGCTGGGGAAGAGCACCCCAGGCAGAGGGCACAGCAAGGGCAAAGCCTCAGGGCAGGAATAGCGTGGTGTGTTTGAGGAACAGAAAGGGTCTAGTGCCAAGAGGGGTGAGGGTGAGAGGGAATGGTAGGTCCCTGCCGGCCGTGATGAGGAGCTGGGGTTGAAATGGGACACACTGGAGATGCTAAAGTGAGAAAGGGATGGGATCTGATTTATGGTTGGTTTTCTCTTGTAGTTTTTTATTTATTGACTTTAGAGAGAAAGAGGAAGGGGGGGAGAGAAAGAAAAAGAAAGAGAGACAGAAACATCAATTTGTTGTTCCATTTAATTATGCATTCATTGGTTGAGTCCTGCATATGCCCTGACCAGGGATTGAACCCGCAACCTTGTTATATCAGGTCAATGCTCTAACCAAGTGAGCTACCCAGCCAGCCAGGGCCTTGATTTATGTTTTAAAAGCATTGCTCTGGCTGCTGTGTCTCAGAATGGATTGCAAGGAGCCAGGGTGGAAGCAAATCTCTGAGACGACCACACACCCATCCTACCAGATGTGTGGACTCCCAGAGTTAGAAAGCACAGAGGAGCCTGGGAACCCGGGTCCTCATCCCCACCTGCCCAGTGCAATCACCTGGGGGCACTGTTAACAAAATTCCAAGGATCCACAGCCACCACCACAGGCCAAGAGAATCAGAATTTCATAGATGGGGGCCAGGCTAATGGGATTTTTTACAAAACTCCCTGGGATCTTGTATATGCATTCAGGATTGAGAAGCATTGTGTCTGGGTAAACTCTCCAGGGCCCAAGCTCTCATTGCGGCCCCAGACACCGTTCCAGGGTCCGACATCCTGTTATTATAGCGCCCTTTTTCAAGGTGAGCTGAAATCAGCCTCTGGGTAGCTTTCCTGGACACCTACTTAATGGAGCCAACCAGCAGCTCTCTTTTTCCTGCTAAAGTTACCTTCCCTTCACCCCCATTGCCATGCCCAAGGCAAATCTCAGCAAAGGGGAATGAAGGAACCCAGAAATAGGAACCCTGGATAGGAAAGGAATGGTCAGGCTTCTGGGAATTCCCCCCACTCTCCTGTGGGCGCCATCTAAAAGGCTCTGGCACCCAGGGACACTGCATGTGCTGCTCAGAGTCGGCAAGAAGTTCCCAGGAGATGAATTGACTGATGACTGTCCTCCCCCACCCACTCCACACGGAGAATTCGAAAACTGGAAGAAGCTTTAGCATAAGTAGTTTAATTCTAATTTAACCATGGGTTGGCAGGGGAGGGAGCCAGGCCCTAAATATAGTCAGTCTTGTATTTCTAAGGTATTCCTAGAAGCTTGAGAGCGGGTAAGAGAACTTACCACCCACTTTCTGGCAGGCTCCGTGTTCTTTAATTTGCAGTCCTCACAAAAGCTCCATAAAACAAATGTTATTTTCATTTAGGGATTAGGCAACTGAGGTTCAAAGAGGTAAAGTAACTTAACCGAGGTCCTGCTGAGGCCCCATGAAGACTGTGTTGTCCTCGCACTAAAGCTGTGTCCTCTTGATATACTTTTCTAGAATCTTCCTTCAGTGGAGGGATGGTCAGCACCTCACTTTCCTCTTATCACCCCAGTTGAGGTCAGGAGGGTACCTGAGCCAGTTCTTGAATTTTCGCTACTCCTTTCGCATCATTCTGTCTCTCCCATTCCCCCAAGTGCCCTCTCCCAGTGTCCAGCCCTTCTGGCTCCTCTCTCCTCTTCCTCCCCCATGTTTCCTACAAACCCAAGCCAGAGCCCAAAGCAGCCCTAAAGTGTTAAGAAAGAATCAAACATGGAGGTTGAAAGGTTGTCCTTTTTACTTGCACGTTTTGTTTTGTTTTGTTTTTAAATAATGTTTTTATTGCTTTTAGAGAGGGGGGGAGGGAAAGAGAAACGTCGATCGGGGTCCTGACTGGGAATCAAACCACAAACCTTTCAGTGCACAGGACAACGCCCAACCAACCAACCAACCGAGCCACAGCAACCGGGCATTACTTGCATATTTTGATGATGGGGTGTAGGGAGGGAACTGTTTTTACCCCTGTGTCTTGACATGTCGCTGATTGCTTTGCCTGGGTTGCTGTGATTTTGCATACTGATTCCTCAAGAGCGAGGAATTTCCAACTACTCCAGGCCTCCAGTGATCTCTCCTTTTTAGGCTGTGTCTACAGAGTTAGCACTTGTCTAGGAAATCAACGGAATCCTGTAACGTTCTCTTGCTGTTGCACATGGACATGTTATGACTAACCATGGTCACCACCCCACATTTCTGTTCCTCAACACCCTGACTGGCTGACCCTGTCATATGCAGGGACCACTCGATTTTTATTTGAAAGGTGGCACCACACCTACTCCTAGACTTCAAAAGAGTGGGGAATAGAGAATAAGCCATTCTTTATGGCATTTTGCTTTCAAGGCAAAATTCAGTCCCTGGAGGAAGCCACTCCTGTAACCACATTCCTCTTCCACCTGAAGGAAGCCTCTTCCAGCTCCTGGCAGGTCCTTCCCCGTCCTCCCTCCCCTCCCCCAAGAACTCAGGTACTCTACCAGACCCTCTTCGGATCTTATCTTAGTTAATTCTCACAACAAGCGAGGCAGCATTATTCTCGTTTTATAGCTACTGAAACTCGGGGTCAGAAAGGGTAACTTGCTCCAAGGCACAGACAGTTAGTAAGGAGCAGGTGTGCAGGGCCATGAAGCATCAGGACATCTGACCCTCATTTCTGTGCTTCGGCTCCACCAGGGTCAAGGTTCCTCAAGGTGGAGCCAGCTTTGGGTTCCCCATGGGTCTTAGTCTATGGCAGGGGCACAGTGAGTGTTTGCTCAGTAAATTGTCAGAGGAAGTTTACCCTGATTACCTATTGTGTGAGAACTAGTACTGGGGGAAAGAGGAAGTGTTTGTGTAGTGATAAGGCTTGTGTGCCTGGTGGTGGTCCCATGCTCTGGGCCAGGACATGAAAGGGGAGGGTGGACAGCAGAATGGCACAGGGTGAGAGGTCCCACCCTGACAGGGGCTGAGGGAAGGGTAGGAGTGGCCAGAGACCTGGGATTTAGGGAGGATCGGGACAGCATCTAAGGGTTGACTGGTTGTTGGCTTCTCTGGCCTCTAGGCCGACAGGGGTCCCCATCTGAAGGAGCTACAGACCTGAAGGCAGAGGAAGGCAGGTTCTCAATGGACACAAGGGTCACCTGGGTTGTAGAAGAAACCCACCAGAGTGGCTGTGTGTGAGGCAGAGATTGGTTTTGGGAGACCCTGGGGGCGGATGTAGGATTTGAAGGCGCTCCCAAGGAAGATGGAAGAGAAATGAAGTTTAATTCAACACCTCTAAAAAAGGACATCTCCTTGGAGGGCCCCAGACTAAGAAGGCAAAGCACGGGGAAGCATGGTTTGAAAGGTTCAGGAAAGATGGAACTTGATGTGGGGAAGCTGTGTGGGGAGGTTTAGAAAGTTGGTTCAAGGATGGCTGGGCCTGATAAGGGTACATGGAATGCCTTCGGGGGGTGAGAGTGGAAGTACAGGGTAGCAGAGACAGCAGGGACCCAAACTGATACTTCACATCCCCCACCTCACCTTTTTTTAAATATATTTTTTTTATTGATTTTTTTTTACAGAGAGGAAGGGAGAGGGATAGAGAGTTAGAAACATCAATGAGAGAGAACCATTGATCAGCTGCCTCCTGCATACCTTCTACTGGGGATGTGCCCGCAACCAAGGTACATGCCCTTGACTGGAATCGAATCTGGGACTCTTCAGTCTGCAAGCCGACACTCTATCCACTGAGCCAAACCGGTTAGGGCCCCCACCTCACCTTCCACTGCCTGAAGGACTTGGGGCAAATTACTTAACCTGTCTGACCCTCAGTTTCCTTGTCCATAAAGTGGGAGATCATAATATCATCTGCCTTATATAATTGTTGTGAGGGCAAAATGAGATAAAGCACAGTAGTCAGACATAGTAATAACTGATGATGATGGAAAGATCAAGATATGTTCCTGGGAGGGAAGTTTCCAGGAATATAGAGAAAAAAATAAGCAACTGCCAATCTGTTCTATTTCATAAGTTCAGCTTAAATGTACTGATTTGCATTCCTATTTCTCCTGCCAGATCCTATTCTCAGTGTTTTATGTTTTACTTCTTTTAATCCTAACTATAACTTCACGAGGCAGGCACTATAATTATTCTCATTTACACAAGGAAACAGAGGCACAGAGAGTGTATGTAATAGCCTGGAGTCACAGTTACTGGGTAGCAGAACTCAGGCATTCTGACTCCAGGGCCACACACTTATTACATGCTGCCTCTCATCAGTTAAATACATGTAAGACATCTTGAGGTACATCAGAGAACTGGTCATGGACTCACAGCATGGCATGGAGCTTCCCAAACCTCTGGTGCATCAGAATGTCCCAGGGAGATGATCTAAAATGCATGCTCCAGGGCCCCACGCCCAGGAAGCCTGATTCTGGCAGCAGTGACCGTAGTAGGGGCTGCAGCAAGGACAGAAATTTGTTGTTTGTTTCTTTTTCTTTGACTGACAGTGCCTCAGGTTTATTTGTACAAACAGCACAGAAGGACACCAGCCCAGGGTTCTCACCAGTTCTGTCCTCACATCATCAGACAGAGGCCTCTATTCTGGAGCCTTCGGAGGGGTCTGGGCACCTTGGGGAGCCTGAGCCTGAGCTGGAGTCAGAGCTGTAGATACAGCCACAGCTGCAGTCTGGGTCTTGGTTTGAGCCTTGGACTTTGGCTGGCAGAGCCTGAGACCCTTTGATGTGGGCACAAACACTTTTCCCAAGCGTGGGGTGAGAGATGTAAGCAACTTGATTGAACTTGTGACTGCCGTTCTTTGGGAATCCTGAGCTTGACCTCCTTGGGCTTTACGAGGGCCTTGATAGCCTCGGCACATGCACTCGTGGCCTTGGCGTTGTTGGCCTGCACCTTCTTCAGGCCCTTCTTGTTTGCTTCTTGGGAAAGCACATGTTCCTCAGGAACCTGAGGTCCATTCCCTTAAGAGATTCATATCTTTGTGACTGGGGTTTCTTGTTGCTCTTCCTGCATCATTTTCAGGACCGGTTGTGCGTGGTGTGGTTTTTGGACTTGGCCATGTCTGCACCGAAGCCCATGGCTCCCCAAGGGCCTCAGAAGTTTATATTTTTAACAAGATCTTTAGGGGATTCTGATATAGGTGATCTAGAAAGAGGGGGCATATGGGCAGTTCAGGAATAACTAGATGGCCCAGTGGAGATATCTAGGTAATGTGAAGTAGCAATGTCTCCTAGATAATCGGTGACATTTGACTTGGGGTTAAGGATGGATAGGATTTTGTACATCCCTCTACCCTTCTCTATTTGTATTGGGTTGAACTGTGTCTTCACAGAAGATAGGTTGAAATCCTAACCCCTGGAACCTGTGAATGTGACCTTATTTGGAAAAAAAAAATCTTGGCAGATGTAAATTAAGGATTTTGAGATGAGATCATCCTAGATTATCTGGGTGGAACCTAAATCCAATGACAAGTGTCCTTATAAGATAAGATGAGAGAGACAGAGAGAAGTCTACTTGAAGACAGAGGCAAAAATTGGTGCTATGCAGCCACAAGCCAAGGAGTACCTGGAGCCAACAGAAGCTGGAAGAGGCAAGGATATCTTCTCCTCTAGAGCTTTGGATGCAGCACGTCCCTGCTGGCACCTTGATTTTAGATTTCTGGCTTCCAGACTGACAAAATATATTTCTGTTGTTTTAAGCTACTAAGTTCATGCTAACTTATAAGGCCAGCACTAAGAAACTAATACAGAGGCTTTCATCCTAGTCACACCGTTTGTCCTGGGAAGGTCTTGGCAATTAGACACGGAGTTGTGGAGGTCAGCTATGACTGCCAAGTCCCCGGCCAGGACAGCAGACCTAAAGGCGGAGGCAGAACACAGCTGGTAATGATGTAGTGGCATCACCTTTGCAAGCTTGCGACTTCTCTTTGGATGTAGGCTTGTAAGAAGTCAAAGAAAGGCTCTGTCTTTAGTTGTTGGGTTTGTATTTTACAAAGAAGATGTCAACACCTAGAAAGTATAGTTTCCAGCTCAAAGTGACCCAGTACGTGGGCAGCAGGGCAGAGCCAGGACCGCTGTCTAGAGCATACATCATTGGAATGCCAGTCCATGGCTCTCAGTGTGGGTTTGCCATGAAGCCCTGGCTATTACAATATCTGTAATGCTGTCACTTTAATTTCATTCCAAAGAGTCCATTGTCTCTAATGACTACTTGGTGGACCGGTCTTTCTTGTCCCTGACCAACATGTGGGTAGTGGCTTTTGACATCTGGCTTAGAGACTCTGATGATTCCCTTCCCCATAGCTGTGTCTTCTGCTTTAGGGATGCAAGTTGATCTATCTTCGGAAGCTGCTCTCCAAAATGCAGAAGTTGGCCATCTGTAGAACTGACAGCACTGCTTGTGGTCTATGAAACACCAAAATCTTGGAGAAGTACCTCTTTAGAAAGCTTATTAATACTTCCTCTGTCCATGTGCCACAATGACTTTCTGCAAAGGACAAGAAAAGGCTCCCTCATGTGCCTGCGGAGAGAGCGCCCTCCTCATCTGAAGCCCTGGCTTCCCATTCCTCCCTCTTGGCTAACACTGGAGCTGAGAACACAGCCAGCAGAGGAATGAACCTTGTCCCTAAGCTGGTGTTCCAAGTACTTCAGTTACCAGAGGACTAATTTCATGTCAGGTTCTAGAAGAAAGGGCAACAGAGTTTCAGCAGGAGACACAGGAATGCAAATCAAACTGAGAAATATCTATATTGAGCACATGCCACTTGAAAGGCATTGAAGGGCTCCGTGCTAAAATAGGAGTGGACAAGGGTTAGGTTGGAGCATTCATGTTTAATCCTGGATGCATATTGGATCACAGGAAAGATTTTAAAAACCCTGATGCCATGGTTGTACCCCTTACCATTTACATCAGAAAGTCTGGGGGACATTCTGTACTTTTTTTTAATGATCCCCAGATGATTCCAATGTGCAGCAAAGTTAGGGAACCACTGAAATATGATATTCCCATGGGCCATACGCAGATAGGCTGTTTTCAATGCTCTGGGTTGGATCCTAGGTGGGCGCTGGGCATGGGCAATTTTTTAAGGCTGCTCAGAGGATTCTAGTGTGCAGAGGTGATTCATGTAGCTAATAAAGGGAAAAAGACATACAACATTATCAAGGTGTCTGCAGCTAGTGCTCTTTCCATTTGCATGGTCCATATCTCTCACAAGACGGAGCTTTTGTTGAAGGAGAATGAGTTTTGGTGGATCTCAGATACTGCTTAATGGCCTATCAAGGAAAAAAAGCATTAGAAAAGAAACCCAAAACTTAGAACTAGGAGCAAAGGCTGAAAACAGTGTAGTTTTCTGCTCTAGCAAACTTTAGGGTCTCCAAGCGCTTTTGAAGGAATCTCAAACGCTATGAGGATCTATACGTGTATAGTCTTCAGGCATGGCTGTGTCCAGGTGTAGAGTGCAATACAGCCACATGCTTGAGGGTAGATGCCATTTGACTCTCTATTAACTCTCCTTTGGAAGGCCTCAACTCAGGGGCTACTTCACAAAGTACTAGACAATTTTCCCATTTCTTCCCTACCTGACCCTACTTCCTTCTCCCCTGGAGTCCCATCTTTGCAACTCTTCTTTTTTGTCCCGTGGTTCCTCCACTTCAACTGATCCAGGGGATTCCTGCCCGCCCCCCCATCTCATTTCTGCCTTGGAATTTGGCCTTCCTGTACTTGCTCTCTCTGCACTGGGCTCTGGGGCTGGTGTTCTCCACAAGCAAACAGTGCTTACGGGGCAGAGGAGATGCCTCCCTTCTCATCCTGTCCTTTTCAACTTGGTTTTGCTCTCAAAGCCTGTGGGTATTGGTGATGGTTCTGATGTTTTCCCAAACTGATTCTTCTGGGACACATTTTGTATCTTTTGCTTCCATCATCTCCAAAGTTGTTCCTAGTGAAATTTTTGTTAAATCCAGACTCCTCAGCTCACATACATCACTAGAATAACTTTGATGCTGGCAGTCAGCGTTTACAGGCTATAGAATATAAGGCAGGGTCTTGATAGTTTATCTTGGCGACATTGATGAAGGACATTAATTGTCATGGAGAGTTAGTACTGGGGTTCATGTTTTCCACCCAGGAAGATAAAAATTTAACACCATGGAAATCTGGAGAGAAAGATAAATCTTGTTTTTCAAGGAAAGTGAATTCAGGGGAGATACTAGTAGATGCTACAAGTTTTGTATTAGTAACATCTTCATAAATGCTCTAAAAGACTTATATTCACTTAAAATCCAAAAAAGCTGAATTATAAATGTGAATGAGGGTAGAAAAATATTGCCCTGAAATATCAAACTTCTTAGTAGAGTAGGAACTAAATAATAAGTATCATGTTTTATCAAATGTAATGACAATTATGTCTGAAAACTAGTCTGCAGTTAAGAGCTCTCGTTTCTATTCTCAGCTCTAATCCTGACTCATAGTATGGATTGAGGTCAGTCACTTAACAGCTTTGGATCTCAGCTTCTCCACATGAAAAATGGCAATTAAAATACTAGATAGAGGAACTAGCATTTATTGAGCAACTGGTCTATGTTGATGTGCTAAGTGGTTTATATGTTGTATCATTTCATTTATTCACTCGGCAAATATTTTTTGAACGCCCACTACAGATTGTGTCTGGTTTCAGGGATCTATCAGGCACAAAACAAAGACCTTGCTCCCTTGGAGATTAAATTCCAGTGGGGCTGGGTGGTAATAAACAAGAAAACAAATAACAAGATACTCTCAAATAGTGACCAGTGCTATTTAGATAATAAAACCAGGTCATGTGATAGAAGGTAACCTGAGGACAGGCTTACTTACACAGGGTGGGCTCTCTCAGAGGTGATGTTGGGAGTTGGAGCCTGAATGAGGAGGCGCAGCCTGCAGAGTCCAGAGTCCATGGGACAAGATCTGGGCAAGAGAACTCCAAGTAGACAGTAAGTGCAAAGGCCCTGATGCATGTAGGCATTTAAGCTGTTTGGAAAGCCTGGAGATTGAATGTGTGGGTGTGCTGGGAGGAAGTGGTCACTGAGATTAGGGCAGGAGCCAGACCACTGTTGCCTTTTGGACTGTGGTAAGGTATTTGGGCTTTATTTTGATTGATCTGATTTACTTTTTGTTGTTGTTGTTAATCCTCACCTGAGGATCTTTTTCCATCGATTTTTAGAGAGAGTGGAAGAGAGGGGGAGAGACAGAGATAGAAACATCAACATGAGAGACACACTGATTGGTTGCCTCCCACACACTCCCTGACCAGGGCCGGGATTGAGCCTGCAACTGAGGTATGTGCCCGACTGGAATCAAACCCGGGACCTTCAGTCCGCAGGCCGACACTCTAACCACTGAGCCAAACCTGCTAGGGCCTGATTTACATTTTAAAAAATATATACAGTCAAGGTATATTAAGGAACATGATTACAGGGAAGTTGTCTAGGTGAGAGAAGCAAACTTTTTGGGAAAGGATCAGATAAATATTTCAGGTTTGGTGGGCCACATAAACTCTCTAAGGCACATCCTTCTCCTCCCCTCTGTCTGGCACCTCCTCCTCCTTCTTTTTAACCCTCTAAAAATGTAAAAATCCTTCTTAGCCCTTGGGCGATACAAAAACAGGCGGTTGCATGCTGGATTTGGTCTGCCTTACTGGGCAGTAGTTTGCCGACCCCTAGTTCAGAGAAAAGTAGAAACTGATTGCCATAAATTTAGGACACAGAACTGGTAGGATGTGCTGATGAACTGGCTCTGTGTGGGGAAGGGGTAAGAGAAAGAGGAAACAAGGATGGCCTCAGTGAAGAAGTAGAAGGTGGTGTAATTTACCGAGATGAGGAAGAAGCAGATTTGGGATGGGGGGAAGGGGAAATTAAGGGTTAAGTATGAGTTGCCAATTAGTCATCCAAGTGGAGATGTCAAATAGGGAGCCTGATACAGACTCTGGAGTTTAGGGAAGAGGGCAAAGCTGGAGATGCACATTTGGGAGTTATCGCCTATGGATGCATTTAAAGTCATGGGACTGGCCTAGCGGGTGTGGCTCAATGGTTGAGCGCAGACCTATGAACCTGGGAGTCACGGTTTGATTCCTGGTCAGGGCACATACTTAGGTTTCAGGCTCAATCCTACGCGCAGGAAGCAGCCAATCAATGATTCTCTCTCATCATTGATGTTTCTGTCTCTCTCCCTATCCCTTCCTCTCTGAAATCAATAAAAATACATTTTTTTTAAAAAAGTCATGGGACTGGATGAGATCACCCAGAGTGCAGTGCCAAGGGGGTTCTGGAACTTAAGGACCCATAAAAGAGGTCCTTGGAATCACTCTCTGGGTCAAAAGTATGACACATGACAAAAGCTGCCCAATTGCTGCCCATCTTGTTTTAGCTACCTAAATACACGCTGTGAGTGGGACTGTACACACGAGTGAGCAGGGACACCAGAATTAGGAATCCTTGACCATTTTTGCCTTGGAGCTGGGGAGCATCAAGCCACAGTGGAGGATTAGGCTGGTTAAAGGAGGTGTTGAGAGGGAGGAAGCGCTTCCAAGGATTCGCAACCACAGAATCACCCAGCAAGCTTATTACAAATGCAGATTTTTAATAAGAGCTTTGAATTCTGGGCTGAGGTGTGTTTTTAAAATGCTCCCTCTCATACAAACAGAAGGTTGAGAAACCAGTGGATTAGGGATAGATTGGGTGGAGGGTGTGTCCTCATGACGTTTCTTTACTTCCAGAGGCTCAAGGCTTCAGGAATCTTAGGTGGGTCTGGTTGGGGAAGTTTCAGGATGAGGGGATGGCAGGGGACTCTTAGGCCAGGAAGAAATGTGTTGGGACACTTTCCATTTGCTCTACAATTCAGAATGAGGCCGTTTCCCCACAGTGATGTAAAATGGTACATTTTTCATGCAGATGCAATTTAAAAATTTGGGTTCCCTAGGAGTATCTACTTAGCCTTGTAGTTCCACAGCATAGAGGGGAGGTTTTTTTTTCTGTCTTTATATGAAAACAAGAACACATTTTTCAATTCAAATACAAGATATGCATATTGTTGATGAAACTGAAACCTCACTTTATATACATTATGGATTTGTGTGAAAACAGCTAAGGAATAATGTAAGGAATTTGCTGTTAGCCCTTCTGCTAGGAGCTAAGGAGTCAATCTTGCATTCATTGAACTGCTGTTTATTTTGCCTTCTAAATGCCAGTCACTATTTTAGATTCAGAAGATAAAGCAATGAACAAAATAGATAAAAATCCCTGCCCATCACAAAACAGATAACCTAGCTAGGGAAACAGATTCATAAACATGATATGTAAAATGTATATTATATTATATAATGGTGAGTGCTAAGGAGAAAAATATAAATGAGGGAAGGGGGTAGGAAAGAGTTAGGGAATGGGATAAGTGAGAATACAGGACAAGAAAGGATGTGAGACCTGTGATTTAGGAAAGTAACAGTTTCTCTAAGTCTCAATTTCTTCATCTGTTAAATAATAAATAATAGTGCCTTCCTGAAGAAGGCTCAGGCCCTTAGACTGACTTCGTCACTTTTAAACTTTGGGCCTCTCAGAATTTCTTTGGCTTCTCTGAACCTGTTTTCTTATCTCTGACATGAACAGACTTGTCCAGTCTATGTCACATGGTTTTCGAAAATATCAAATGAGATCTGTGAAAACAGCTAAAAATATAGATGTTGTTATCTAAATGTAAGAGAGAAATTTAGAGAAAAAAACCACACAGCTAGTTTATAAACTGCAAATCTCTTGCTGATGGTCAGCAGAGCCTCAGGACTGATTACAAACAACGCATTACATAACTGCTTGGTACTGATTCCCTTCACTGCAGGGAAAAGGCCAACGAAAATTATCAGGACATACCAGTGGACTAGCAATCTTATCTTAGATCAGGAATAAAATAAACTAAATGTTCCTAAGTGGACACCTCATAAAATAGTTGTAGTATGTTATTTGTCGAATTTTAAAATGCTTTATTGCTCCTTTATGTTTGTTCTTGTTTTGTTTGTGGGACTTCAGTTCCAGGAAAAGAAGTACATGAATTGCAAGCAGTTATAAATAAAGAACAATCATTTAAATCACCAAGAGCAGATAGCCCATACTCTGGGTATTTCTGTAGATGCTCAGTAAACATTAACCAAAGTAGATGATTTCAAACATAGGCTGGTGTGTATTCCTTTTCCATCTTTGTATTTTCTTCAGTCCCGAATATCTGATAGCATCCCAACAGTGGTCTGTTCAGTCAATAAACATATTGGTATACACCGCATGGTATAGCGTCTGGCACATTAGCAGGTACGCAGTAAATATTTGTTAAACAAAAGCATGACTACTGTGCCAACTTGCTTACTAAAGACTAGCCAACTGGATCCCTAAAATGTCTGTGAGTTTAAAACACACAAATACTTGCCTTCCCTTGGCAATGCTCCTCTGGGAAACCGAATTAGGTCCTTCTCTGAGACTGGATTAAAACAGTGTTTTATGCCATTGAAATACAAAACCCAAAGTTAGTCTGAACATTACCTAGTATAGTAGGCGCTCAGTGTTTGCTAAATTAGATGCACATTCAGAAAAGCAAACAGTTACTGCAGCCCAAAGATCCCTCTCAGGAGCCTGAACTGGCCGCCTGTCCAGTTCACATCTCCCAGGTGACCTCTCGACCTTCTCTGAGGCACCGGCCCCCGCTCGCCTCGCAGCCACAGAACCTTTCCGCTCAGCCTCCCCAAGTGTTCCTCTCCAGCGGTCAAGGTCCCAGTGGTCATTCAGGCGGCTTTGCACTGAGACTGCGCATGCCCCGCCTCCGCCCCGCGCGCCCCGGTGGCAGCCCGACCGGCCCAGCAAAGGGCCTTGTGGCTGTTTCCTATTGGGGCTTGGTTGCCATGGTATCACACCCTCCCTAAAACTTGCAAGCACTGCTTCCGCAAGTTGAAGGAGAATTACTTCCGGGTCTGCCCTCACTTGTTATGGCTGACTGAACCGTCACTGAACTCAACAAAAACAAGTTTCCCGGAAATTTTCTAGAAATTTTTATTTAATCACTCTAACTGGTTGGTGTGGCGTGGTATCATATCTTTTTTTCCCCCTTTTATAAGATTTACTATATTTTTTTTGGTCTATTTGCCAGTCTCCAAAATGGCGCCCGCGCCACCGGTAGGCCAGAGGTGAGTCACGTGGGCCCTCCGGTTCCGCCGCGGCCGAGGCCCGGGTGTTAACAGTCTCCGGCACCATGTCTCGTTTGTCTGGCCTACAAGTCCAGCGTGGCCCTTGCCAGTTCGCCTTGCTGCTGTTACCTCTCCTGCTCGGCCCCAGTTCGGTTCTCGCCATCTCCTTCCATCTGCCCATCAACTCCCGCAAGTGCCTCCGCGAGGAGATCCACAAGGACCTGCTGGTGACCGGCGCTTACGAGATCACCGACCAATCTGGGGGCGCTGGCGGCCTGCGCACCCACCTTAAGGTGCGGCCCGGGGCGGGGCGGGGCGGGACGGGACGGGAAGACCTCAGGCGTAGGCGAGGAGAGGCCGAGGATGGGGGTGGGGGGCGTCGGGCCTGGCCTCCCCGGAGCGCCAAGGGCGGGCGGTGGAGACCGCCCCCTCACCCCGAGGGTTGGCGTTGGCGGAGCGGGGCTGGGCGCCAACGCGGGGGAACCCGGGGGAGGGCGCGAGGCCTTGGCGGATGTGGTGACAGCCGAGCTGGGGCGACCTCCACCTGGGTCGTTGGCGGGACCCGTATCTGTTTGGGTCTTGGGTACCTTGAGCTGGAACTTGATTCTCCCAAGAAGTCCTTAGGTGTTGCATACTTGTGGGGATTGACACAGAGACACGTTGAGACCTGCGAAACCTGCTTGATCGCGGAGATACAATTAGATATCACCCTTAATAAGGAAGATAATGGAGGCGCCGAAGCTTACTGGGAATAATGAAGCCTGTTATTTATTGAGCATTAGCTATGTCCGATCTTGTGCTGCTTTCCTACTACATACATCGCCATTTAGTCCGTACATTCCTCTATGGAGTAGGTACTGTTAGCTTCATTTTACACATAAGGAAACCGAGGCTCAGAGAGGTAGTAGAATAAACTGATGCCAGAGCTGGAATTGAGTCTGAGTTTGGAAGTTAAGTAAAGTGAAAGTGCTGGAATTTTGTTCTCGCCTTGCTTTTTATTTGTAATTCCTGTAATTGACTAAAATTCAGTCCATTAAAACTGAGACCACCCATCAAATGGTCTCAGTTTCCAGTGCTTTCCTTCCTGGTACCCCAGAGTCTGGACTTGGCCAAGCTCTATGCACATTTCAGCCATTCTCTGGTGGTGACAACTGCTACCAGAATGCTAGTTTGGTCCCATTTTGTCATTAGAGTGATCTTTGAAACGCTAATATAATTTGGTTTAGTCAAGGTTGATTGCGTTTGGGGTCATTTTGTTCACTCACAATAAGCACATGGTTTTATTTTTAACAGAATGGGCCTTAGACTGAATAGTAAGAAACATTTTTACTTTTTAATAGCACTTAGGTATAAGAAGACCATAGTTTCTGTGTAGGGTTTTGGAACCCAGTAGAGGTAACAGAGAGAGAAACTATTTTCAGGGATACTGCTCAGTGACCCATCCTTTTATTAGTCTCTTCAGGTACCAAACTCATGTCTAGCCAAGAAAGCCATGAGGGCGTAACATTTTGGGGGTCATGCTTCTGGCTCTTCAACAGATGTTGTGCACAGAATCAGAGGATTTGAACAGTGAAAGAGAGACTTTACTCTCATTTGCAGTGCTGCCCCATCTGATTTGTAATTATATTTTTTAAATCCTTCAGCAGCTTACTTGTGCTCATCTGATGAAGTTTCAATTTTCCAACATGCCCTATAGTGCACTTCATGATCTGTTCCTGAAGCTTTATATACTTTGTCACTCCATACTTTGCATTTTACAGATGAGGTACCCTGAGCAGTATCCTAAACTCACTTATTTTCATCTTACATTGTAACCACTTACGTTTACCTTGTCTTCCTTATTAGATTGTTAGTATCCTGAGGGCAGGAATTATTTTCATGTTTGTATTTTCCAGAATGTCAAGCATACTGCCTTGCTTCTAGTAAGCACTTAATAAATATAAGAAGCATGGTGTAGCAAGGCCTTATGGGAATTATATCTATGTCCAAAGCTGCTGAAGGAACGTCAACAGTAGGAGTCTGTATATCTATATGCTAGCACTTTGCCATTGTTCAGTTTATCTCCCCATGCCTGCGCTGTGCTCTTGCTTCTCACCAGCTTAAACACATTACTCCTGGAGTCCTAAACCTAGTTGTCAAGTAAGTAGCATAAATGCATGAACTAAGCCACGTATAAGAAAAAGGACAGCAGTGATGATAAATGGGGGATAATTGGGAGTATTGGAAACTTAATTTGGAGTGGTCAATGGTCATTTCTTGATATGGGCCTTGTTGCCATATCCGATTTTTCAAACGAAGTCAGAAATCCAGATTTTTATATGAAAGCTTCTGATTTTTAAATGTCACCAATTAATTCACATTGGTTTTGGCATTATTTGTTTTCAGTTTTATGGAAAAGAGCACAGTCAGTTGGCCATATACCCAATAACTAGATTCACCAATCAATAGGATCTTGCCTCACTTTTTTCATTGTAATTGCTTCCCCTTTCTCATTTTATGCTGAATTATTTTAAAATAAATCCCAGATATCATGGATTTCAGTCCTACATACAGCTGCACGAATTTCTTAAAACTATGAACAAAATCACAATGTTATGCAGCTATAATCACACCTCACAAGATTTTAAAAAATATATTTTTATTGATTTCAGAGAGGAAGGGAGAGGGAGAGAGAGATAGAAACATCAATGATGAGAGAGAATCATTGATCAGCTGCCTCCTGTACGCTTCCTACTGGGGATTGAGCTGGACACAGGCATGTGTCCTGACTGGGGATTGAACTGTGTGACCTGCTGGTTCATAGGTTGATGCTCAGCCATTGAACCACACTGGCTGGGCCGATGTGGACATTTTGGATGGTGTGGGAGGGCAGGGGATGCCATTCTGCCTACTGAGATGGTAGTGCCCTGAAGCCTCCATTATAAAGCTTCCCATTAATTTTTCTCGTATGAGTCCATTGATGACTTGTATGAATTTATTGTTTCATTAAGGTTATGAAATTATTTTCTAATTCTGTTATTCCTTCCATATTTATTGGCTGGAATTATTCTTACAGAATTTAAGACCACTTGGTTACCCTAAAATTTATAATTCATATAGGAAAGGCAGGAAAAATGCAGACTTCATTTTTCTTTTTTTTAAATCCTCACCCAAGGATATTTCTTTTTTAGAGAGAATGGAAGGGGGGGGGGGAGAAAGAGAGAGAGAGAGAGAGAAACATTGATGTGAGAGAGACTCATTAATTGGTTGCCTCCCGCTTGCCCCCCCTCCCCCCCCCCCCCCCCCCTCCCAGGCCTAGGAATCGAACCTGCAACTGAGGTACATGCCCTTGGCTGGGAATTGAACACGAGATCTTTCAGTCCACTGGCTGATGCTCTAACCACAGGGCAGAATTCAGTTCTTTTAATTGACATTTTTCAGAGTAAGGCATTTTGCCCTTGTCATTTCCATTGTAGTCCAGAGGGTTAACTATTATTCTAAAATTATTTTTTGTTGTTTGTTTCAGTTTTTAGAGTCATTGGTTTAGTCAGTTGCATTCGTTCCTTATGCTCACATGTCTCTGGCTCTATTATCCTTTTGACACAATCCCATTAGGTTTTGATAGTTTCTCTGTTTTGTAGGACAGTAAGGTGTCCTAGGCACATCTTTTGTTTGTCCAACCCCTGATCTGGAAGCAGCTATTCCTCCAAGGAGTTCTGGTTCCTTTTTGTGAGGAGTGGTATTTTAGAGACCACAAGCTGGGTATTATTTTAAAAATTTTAATATACTGTGTAGGCCACGGAATACATTTGTGGGTTTGATCCAGCTCTTTATCACAGTTTGCAACCTTTTTCATAGTATCTGTTCACTCAGGTGTGCTTTCTCTTAAATTTTGACCACTTGTGGACCAGACTCTGCCTCAATGATTCTCTCATTCAACTTCTGAAATGCAGCTCCTGAGCATAAAAATCGGATTGGTTCGGCTCCTTTTATGCCAGGCCACATTCTGGGTCTTCTCTTTGGTCATATGTCCATCTCTGGTTCAAGCAGCAATAGTTTGGGTTGAGGTTAGGAGAACTGGAGACTTCGTGTAGTGCAAAACCTGGTCAACTGGGATTGGCATTTAGCTGTTGCTCTGAATGAAGCAGTCTCTCTCAGAAGAATGGAGTGCCTTGATTGAGCTGTCTAATTCACTTCCTGTCAAAGAGCACCTTAATGTCCAGTAAATACATCAGTGTTATCATATGTCACTCTATGTTCTACTGTGTGTTTACCCATCTCCTCAGATAGACTAAAAGCTCCTTGAGCAGAGACTATCTCATTCATCATTGAAATGCTTGTGTCTAATACAGTGCCTGGCATATAGTAGGGCTTCAGGATAAGGGATAAATGAACATAAATGAATTGCCACTGTCTAGCCTCATCTCTCATCTTTGCTTCTCCCTTCCTCTTCACTTCCTCCTCCCACTCCCAACTCTCCCGTACTGAACACCTTGCAGTTCTTTGAATACAATGTTCTCTTGGACCAGTCTTTGCCTGTACTCCCCTCCTGTTTGCTCCCATTACATCCTGTTTGGCAAGGCACTTTTCATGTAATGTGGTGCTTACTTTGTGAACTCCTTAATGTCTTATTCACCTTTGAGTCCTCAGTTTAATGTACTATATATGCATTATTGTACAACTAAGTTAAATATCTTAGTGTTACTGAGAAGCAGTGGAAAGAGACTGGACCTGGAGTCAGACAGTTTGAGGTTTAAATCCCAGCAGTTCCACCACTTATAGGGTGCATGGTCTTGGAGGAATGGCTTAACTCTTCCTTGGGCCCTTATCTATAAGATGGGGATAATAGATCTCAAAGAATTGTTAGAAGGACTTATTGAAATGTATTCTTTATTGCACAGGGCTCATGGTAGGCCATAGATTTTAGTACTCTTTCTTCTCTCTTGAATGATAATTGACTTGCTAATCTGACTTCCCGGTCATATATCATTGTAGCGACCAGTTAAAGAATAGTTTAATGGGAGGAATTCTGAGTATTTTGTTGGTGATTCTTCCATTCATTCAGTAAATATTTATTTAATATTTAGTATATTCCAGACCTAGCTGGGGATATGGAAATGAACAGCAAAGAAGGTCCTTGAACTCTGGTGGAGAACAGAGAAAAAAACAACAAATACACATAATTTCAGGTAGTGATTAAGTACTATACTGAAAAATCAAGTGATATAGCTAGGGAATGATTGATGGCATAAAGAGTATTTGTGTGGTCAGGATCTCAACTCTTTTGATTTTGAATTGAAAATCACATTTCAGTAAGTCTAGATGATACCATCATAGTTTAATAGGCTCCAGTACCATTTATTATTTAGGGTGCTTGTTAATAGTGGAAAATGGAGGATGAATTAATTTTAGGGGATGAGATGAGTTGTTGTCTAAGGGTGATTTATATTTTGGAAATAAATTACAGAAAGAGAAAAAGCAACTGTGAGTTGTCATAATCATCACCAGAAAGGAAAGAAAAGCCCAGTGATAATAATTTAAGTCATTTATACTTGTTCAGCCTCTTCCAAATAATCTAATTGGTCTACATTTTTTTGTCATTTTTCAAGAGAGAAAATTAACAATTCATTTTGCTGAATGAGATTTTTAAATTTGGATATTTACTCAATTATGGTCCCTATCTTTCCTAACTAGCTTATAGATGAGAAAGCTAAATAGATCATTTGAAGAGTTCAGCCTTGAGTCACAGGCCTATCACAATTTAAGCCTAAAAATTATCAAGAAGCTTCTTGGCAGTTGAGAAACCATTGGCTTATAAGCTTCTATCCCTCCACTAAAATCTGTATGAAAAGATAAAAGACATGTGTGCATGTGCATGCACTATAGTTTTGAGATGATTTTATTTGGAACAGTTATATTTTAGCGTATTACTACCGGTGTCTGTACTGAGGGCTGACCTTTTTTTGTTGGGAAAGCTATGTCTCTTTCAAATTTATATTTGCTGTGACTGTTGTCCAATGGGTTAGAAACAGGTCAATAAGTAGGTGGTTTAGTACAGAAGGGTAATTGGTACATTAGCATTCAATAGTATTAAAATCTAGTTTCTTTTCGTACTGCATCCAAAATTTCTAGTTTTAAATTAAAATCTGACTTTGTGTTTTCTTCTCCATAAAAACTACAAGGTATGATACATCATTTAAATCTCTCCTATTCAGTGAACAGTTATCCACAGTCATATCTGTTTGGAACTAATCTAGAGAAAGGGATCGGCTTAGAATTTGAAATTGTATGCCGTATCTTTTTTATGACATCTGAAGACTGAATCCAGTTTCTAGGGAAATGGAACAGATTTATAGAGGTAATCTAGTGGGGTGCGGGGACTTCTATGCTATTTCTTGTGTGAATTGCTGACTGGTGGTTGATCCTGAGCCATTGCCCCCATACGCTTACGCAGCCTAGCAGCTTGGACAGTAGAGCCCTCTGTAAAATAAGCCAGCTGGCCACAAACCAGAATTTGGGCTCCCAAACAAATCTCTGACTTGAGGGAGGTTGATGTCATCTGCTTTATCCTGTGCTGGACCTCATTGTTCTACATAACGTGTGGGAAGTCAAGGGACTAGCTGTTAAGAAAGAACAAGGCTTTGTTTGTGCCTAAAAGGGACTCACTGGAGGTTTTTACCGTAAATAACTTTGGAACAGTATGAAAAAAAACATTTGATCTGGCTTCACCCCCGCAGTAGTATTGTTAAGGCAGTAACTGGTTTTTCCTTCTCCCTTCCTCTTTCTCCCTTCTTCTTGTCCCCCAACCGCCCCTCCCCCTCCTCAGTCAAGCATGACGTATTCCATATGTTGAATTAGTAGCAAATGGTGATAGAAGCAGGAAGAGACCATCTATCCATAATCATACCAGTGCCTGGAAATTTTCCATTTCTAGTTTTCAACACTTCGACAAGCCTCCTTAAGCAATACTTCTTTGCTGTGCTATGCCATCGCTGACTTGTGTTGGAAATTTTAAAGAATTTCGTGTTGCTAAATGCTGTTTGTGGTCTAAGTTTGACTTTGTTCTGGGTGAGCTCTAGATGTGATCCTTTGATTTCAGGGATTCAGACGTGGAGTTGTTATTTGCTCTTGTTTGAATGATCAGGATAAATTCATTTTATGCCATTAAATAATAGCTTCTAGGCTGTTAGAGTTGTCCATGTTCCTCATGTTAGAGAACAGCAGTGACTTGTGGTAGTCTTTTGAAGGTATTTCTAATACTATTTTTCTAGTCTAAAATGACAACATATTCAATGATTGGGCGTTCTTTCTGCTTTTTTTATATCTTAGAGTAAATGAAGAATATAGACCCACAACCTCTGGTCATTATATATGCACACACCATCCTCTCTTCCCTCCCCCAGGTAGTGTATTACTCATCAGGTTAAAAAATACGTGCAGGAAATGCTGGAGTCATCTTGTATTTCTTGCTATCCCTGTTAGCTAAAGGTTTTGTTGAATACCTGCTCTGTTAGGCATTTTGGTAACTCTTCAGGCTCTAAATCTTGCTGCTACTTCCTTAAGAGTTTACCTGTCTGTCTGTTTCTGTTTTCATGCAATACCCGTTTGGGACCTAACCATCCCGGGATTTAGTCAATGTAGCAAAATTTATTTAGTTTGCCGTCCGTTAGCACTGTTAGGTTGGAACTGTGGTTGGTGTTCTAAATGTTTATGAAGTTTTTAGTTATCTCTAACAAACAGTTATAATAATAATTCGAACAATGACAATGATAACATTATTGAGTGCTTGCCATGTGCCAGACTCTGTTCCAGGCCCTTTGTATTAAATTTAATCCTCACAATAGCTTCATAAAGTTCATACTGTTGTCCTTATTTTACATATGAGGCACAGAGAGGTTAAGGAACATACCCAAGGCCTTACAGCTAGTAAGTGGCACAATTCTTATTTGAACACAGACCTGAGGTCGGACTCTAGAACCTTTACTCTAACTGCTATGCGTTACTGTCTCAAAGGGAGAAAAGGGTAGGTATCTCTGTTTCAGTTCATTTTTATTCAATGTATAGAGCTCTACAAGGGACTTGCTGTTTCTAAATTCCCGAGCTTGTCATTAAGGAGCTACAAAGTTGATGGTTTTCCTTAAAATATATGTACACATTGTATATTCAGTATTAAACTACAGACTGATCATAAACCTGATGGAGTACAGGTAGGAGATTATACCATCAGATTTTCACCAACTACAGCAAAGCCACAAGCTGATTGACCTCTGTTGCTATGGTAGCACTCCAGGAAAAGGTTTTTTTTAAAACACACACACACACTCTCTCTCTCTCTCTCTCTCTCTCTCTCTCTCTCTCTCTCTCTCTCTCTCTCTCTACCATATTCTTGGACTGGTAGGATATGAAGCTGATTCAACAAATGAAAATACTGTGTGACCTATACCAGTAGGAAGACACGTACTTACCACCTCCTCCATGGATCATATGTCATTTTTCCAGGAGTAGGTTTAGACTTGTTCAAATTAACTATTTGTAATATACCTCATAAAAAATATGTGAAAATGTTTGCTTGCTTGGCTCTGAGTAGACTAAGAATTTCTTGAGAATCTGGAGATATGTGTGTGTGTATATATGTGTTCTTGCCTTTATTCTTTTGGATATTACACTATTTTTTAAAAAAATATATTTTATTGATTTTTTACAGAGAGGAAGAGAGAGGGATAGAGAGTTAGAAACATCGATCAGCTGCCTCCCACACAACCCCTATCGGGGATGTGCCCGCAACCAAGGTACATGCCCTTGACTGGAATCGAACCCAGGACCCCTGAGTCCACAGGCCGACGCTCTATCCACTGAGCCAAACCGGTTTCGGCTACACTATTTTTTTAATAAACTTTTTTATTTTAGGACAGTTTTAGATTTACAGAAAAACAGTGCAGATAGTACAGTTCCCGTATACCTCACATTCAGTTTCCCCTATTGTTAACATCTTACATTGGTATGTACATTAGTCACACCGAGTGAACCAGTATTGACACATTATTATTATCTAAAGTCCATACTTTATTCCTATTTCCTTAGTTTGTGCCTAATGTCATTTTTTCTGTTCCAAGATCCTATCCTGAATATATTACATTTAGTCATATCTCTTTGGGCTCCTCTAGATTATGACAGTTTCTCAGAATTTTCTTGTTTGTGACTACCTTGTGAGTTTTGAGGTGTATTAGTCAAGTATTTTATAGGATGCCCCTCTGTTGGGATTATGGATCTGGGGGAGGAAGATTGCAGAGGTAAAATGTCATTTTCATCACATCACACATCAAGGGAGCTTGCCGTCAACATTATTAATCACTGTTGATATTGACCGTGATTACCTGGCTGAGGTTGTGTTTGTCAGGTTTCTCCATTGTCAGATCACTCCTTTCCCCTTTCCATAATGTGCTCTTTGCAGGGAAGTCACTATGGGCAGTGGGTAGTTATTCTTAACTTCCCTGAGGATGCTGTTTCTACATAAATTATTTGAGAGTCTCCTGCACAGGAGATCTGACTCTTTTCCCTTGTTTAATTTATAATAGTATGGATTCATGGATATTTATTTTATACTTTGGATTATAATCCAAATGCTACTTTTTTTGTTGCTCAAATTATTTCATTTTAAAGAAAATATATTTTTATTGATTTCAGAGAGGGAGAGAGAGAGACAAAAATCAGTGATGAGAGGGAATCAGTGATTGGCTGCCTCCTGCACGCCCCACAGTAGGGATCGAGCTTGCAACCTGGGCATGTGTCCTGACCTGGAATCAAAAGGTGATCTGGTTCATAGGTCAGTGTTCAACCACTGAGCCATGCTGGCTGGACACTCAAATTATTTCAGCTTTGACTATAGGGAGTACTTTCATGTGGCTCCTGTATCCCTTTGACATATCTCCATTCTTGTTTTTCTGTTTTGTTTTGTTTTTGAGCACTTCCTTACTTTTTGGCACTACAAGCTCCAGGCTCATGTTGTATATTTCCTGCCTCAATCTCAGGATCAGCCATTTCTCCAAGGAGACCTGGTTCTTTTTATTGAAGAATGGCATTAAGACATGAGATCTAGCCGAAGCGGGTTTGGCTCAGTGGATGAAGGGTCCCAGGTTCGATTCCGGTCAAGGGCATGTACCTTGGTTGTGGGCACATCCCCAGTAGGGGGTGTGCAAGAGGCAGCTGATCGATGTTTCTCTCTCATCTATGTTTCTAACTCTCTAACCCTCTCCCTTCCTCTCTGTAAAAAATCAATAAAATATATTTTTTTAAAAAAAGACATGAGATCTAGGTGGATAGTATTATTTTTAAGACATCTTTTCCTGGCACCTGTTTGTTTTGTTTTGTTTTTTAAACAGACTGGTAACGGCGAGTGGCCAAAAGTAGTCTCAGCTTTCTTGCAACTTTAGAGTAAGGCTGGGAATTCTATGAGCTGCAAGAGGAGCTAGAATAGGGAGAGAAGTGCTGAAGGACAGAGAACTAGAGCACAGGAGCATTCATCTAGTTCCTTCAGGTCCCTCCTCTACATTAGGTCAGGCAGATCATGTGAAAGGTTACTAAACGCACCCATTTGGACTGTAGGAAGGCCATGGTTGAAAATGGAGAGTCTATTAGTCACAGTCCTTTTGCAAGGACCTTCCTGATAAGTTGTTCTTGCTGTTTATTTCCAGGAAAATTATCTCTGAAGATAAATTTGTGAGATTTCATCAGAAAATAAATTATATGTAACCCAACTTGTGTTTCTCTTAATCTTTTAATCTTGGCTTCCAGAAAACTCGAGTCAAATTTATAGTGCAGATTTCATTTGCTCAGTTCAGGTTCTTAATGGCGCCTATTTGTTTTCTTCTTCCAGGAGAACTCTATTCTTTTTTATTCCTAATTGCTTTATTTGCCTCGTGTTTGGGCCTAAGCTACTTTAAAATCCTTTTGAAGTAAGCAGGTATTTATTATCTTGACTGTTTGGTAAAGGAATAGGAGCAGGCTTCAGAAGCTGACCTGCTCAAGAACCTCTTTTCCAGCCACTGCCTAGAATGGTCCAAGAAAATTTAGTTCTAAATGAGTTTATATTCCCAGTGGCCTGTATTCTCACATATTTGACCGTTTCAGTGTGAGAATATTCACATATTCTTGACATCAGCTACTCTGCACATACAATTAACAGCTTTTCCATTACTTTTTAAGTTGTGACCTTTGGTTTGCTTTTCTTCAGAAGGTGTTATCTGGAAACAAATCTTTATTACTTCCTATCCTTTGATGTTATATGGGGAAATTTTATAGCTTGATATTACCCTTGTTTAATTAAGAACTTTACAATGTGTATTACACATGTTTTTATTGTTAAAAGTGAAGAAAGGAATCCTTCAAGGGCTTGCTGTTCCAGTAGGTGAAAGTGGCAGTTATTTAACACTACCTAGATGGTTCTCCAGTAAAATTTAAGAAGAAAAAAAAATAAAGTCTCAATTCTTGAGAAACCAGGTGATCTTTTAAGGTGATCTATAATTAGAACATCTTAATTAAAAGAAATTTGAAACCATCATTTTGGCCTAATAGACTTTGCCAGTTCTAGCTAGTCACTTAGGTTGGCCCAGTTTTCTATACCCTAATTTTAGCTACCTGCTGATTTATGTAATTATGTTGGGGTCATGTGGTTGTTGTTTTTTTATCCTTAAGATCAGTGACTTGGCTCCTAAAATAGCTGCACAGTTATGAACTACATGGAAAATCGACTGATTTCAGAAAAATTCTAGGATCTGTTAGAGCCTGACCTGAAGGTTAAGTTGTCAAGTTGTCTGCATGGATTTCCAAATTTCTAGACAAATACCCTCATATATAGTTCTGTCAACTCAATATCATAAGAAATATAGAAATGTGGAGGCCCCAAGGGAATTGTGATCATTATCACACACTATTCTGGGAGGTAAATTTCATGTTGAAGAAGGTACATGCAGTGATGGGTTCTTTATCTTCAGCCTCTTGTAAAGCATTTGAGTTTTTGCCCTATAATGAACTTTTAATACATTTTCAGATATTATAGAAAGAAACAACAAAGCAAAAGGTTCTACCATGATTATAGTTCCTCAGTACAAAGTAGAGGAAAATTTAAACAGTTTTTATCCCTTCGAATACCAGTTAGAGGAGTGGATTGTATCAGAGCCTTTCAGGAAAACATGACAGACTTCTTGATTCATTTTGCAAGTTACTCGATAAAGGATTTTTGCCAATACCTTAAGAACCCTTTTAATATCTTAGGAGAATACAAAGAGATCATAAGCTATTACTCTAGGACAGTGGTTCTCAACCACTGTCTCGACCCACAGGTTGAGAACCGCTAGCAGGGTTGCCTAAGACCATCGGAAAACACAGATATTTACATTACGATTCATAACAGTAGCAAAATTACAGTTATGAAGTAGCAAGGAAAATAATTTTATGGTTGGGGGTCACCACAAATGAGGAACTGTATTAAAGGGTCGCGGCATTAGAAAGGTTGAGAACCACTGCTCTAGGACATAAGATGGCAAAAATGTGTGCCAAATCTTGTAAGCCCGATTAAGTTGGGCTGTTTGTTGTAGGCCAGTGACCGAGCCTCTTTCCTTGCTTAACTGAAGATGATGACTTCTGTGATGACTCTTCAGTACTTATACCCTTGATGTTTATTTCCTGCTGTCCTCTACTGGTTTCATTTACATTTAAACATTTCTAGCAGCCTGTAATCCTTTCTTTTTTTCCTTAAGAATTAAGCTAGTACACTGAGCAAATCTGGAAACTTATTTTTATCCAGGTGTGCCTTGGAGAAGTTCTACATTTTCTGTAACTTTATTCATAGAAGCCAGATCCAAATTAAGAGTTTTTAGATCAGCTTAGAATGTGAAAATCTGTTATTCCTAGAGTCTGTCTTTTTGAGATTGCTCTTTACTCTTAGGAATTGTCATTGTGCTTTTGGGGGCTGGAAAGTGGGGAAGTGTGAATATCTGATGGGTGAATAGATTCTGAGGAAAGGAAGAGTGGCACCACACTGGTGACTACACATCACTGGGATTTTATTCATTCCCAGACCTGTTTGCCCTATAATATGTTTCCTAGGTTCTAAAGTAGTTCTTTATTAGGATTCTTCTTCTAGTTGAGGTCTTTTGGGATCTTTAGGGCTATGTATTCGCTTACAGATTATCTATTAGTTATTGCTGACATCAAGGACTCTACCTTGTGGCTGCCTGCTAATCTCTAAGGAGGAGAATACAGACTGAAAAGTGCCGTGTCCCACTCAAGAGGACTCTCAGGTTCTCTGACATGCACTGACCCAAATAATTCATCAGATTCTGTTAGTCTTTCTTGGCATCTTTGCATACCACTTCTTTCAGACATTCCTTTTGTGGGGATGCAACATGGAATGTGAAAAGAACATGGGTTTTAGACTGCTTCAAATGCACATACACAATTTATTAACTCTGTGATAATGGACAAGTTACTAAATTTCCTCGTCAGTAAAATGAGGATAATAAAACTGGCTTTTATGGGGTTGTTGTGAGGATTGAAGAATATGTATAAAAAGTTTATAGCATAATTCCTTAATCCCCTTAGCCTTCCAAACCATTCATTTGCAGAACCCCAAACCTAAATCACTTAATACTTTTCTCTGCTCCTGCATCCTGGCTGCTAGAAATCTATGGTACATGATCTCAGCTGAGACCTTAGTGTTGTCCCCCAGTTCTTTTATGTAATTTTAGTCAGTTTTCTTCCTGTCCTATGCAAAGATCAGAAATTGGTAGCTCAGAAGAACTTGGTTCTATAGACATCTTTTGTTTGGCCTTGAGATAGTTTTTCAAATGTTGGGATTGGTTGTGAGGATTTAAAAATTAGATTTCAAATAAAAGTTAAAATGTCCACAACTTCTTTTGAAAAATTGGATGATTTGAAAACCTGGCATGTCATGGCTGTCACTGTTTTCTTCCTTAAGACAGACCCATCCAGTTTTCCACATTGTCAACCACACCCTATGGACTTATACTGGTCCATTAGACTCCATTATGTTGCTCACTTGATCCTTCAGGGCATTTATTTTTTTATCTTATCCTATGGTCCCTCCCTCCTTAAAATCCCTCAAATCTGTCACCTTTTCTCTATATTCAAAGCCGCCCTAATAGTTTTTATTTTATTTTATTTTTAATATTTTTATTGATTTCAGAGAGGAAGGGAAAGGGGGAGAGAGATAAAATATCAATGATGAGAGAGAATCTGCATGTACCACACTGGGGTTTAAGCCTGCAGCCTGGGCATATGGCCTGACTGGGAATTGAACCGTGACCTCCTGGTTCATAGGTCGACGCTCAACCACTGAGCTACACCAGCCTGGCCAGCCCTCATCATTTTTAATCTGGAGTACCAGAATAGTGTCCTAACCCATCTTCTTATCTTTAGTATTGTTCCTCTTGAGTCTGTTTTCCTAGTAGTATCCGATTCATCTTTTCTGAATTGCAAATTGAATCACAGCACTCTCTTGTTTCAAATTCTTCATTGCCTTTCCAGTTTGTACTAAGTGAAGTTTGAACTCCTTAGCATGTTGTTGCAGTTCTGCATGATCGTGTCAGTACCTCTCCAGCCACTTAATCTTTCTGAGCCTCATTTTCCTCCTGTGGAATATGGAGGAAATAATAGTTCTTACCTATAGAGTTATAGTAAAGATTAAATTAAAATGCATATAAAGCACCTGGCATAGTACTTGACACTTAGTAAGTGCTCTATAAATACCAGCTATTAGTATTATTATGATACCATGTTTGTTTTGTGTGTTTTTTTCCTGGACCCCAGGCATTCATATTTGCTGTTTCTTGTACCCTGAATGCCTTTACCCCAATTCTTCCCTAGATTGCAACTCATCCTTGAAGACTCAGCTCATGTGTCATCTCTTTCATGATGCACTCCTTGACCCTCCATAATCCCGAGGCACCTGTGCATACCTCTAGTAATGCACTTTTCACGATGTAGTGGTCTCCTCCTTTCTTTTTCCTCTCCTCATTTAGATAGGAACTATCTTACACATCCTTGTATCCCCAATGACCAGTGCAGATTGAGGCATCTTAAATGCTTGACAGTCATGAATGATCAGCATCATTCATGGCAGAAGATACTTGATTACTATTACTACTGTTATTTTTAGGGAATTTAGAAGATGTCATAAAACCTTTTTAATTAATCCATCATTTAAAATTTGTCTATCTGTGATAACTATTCTTTAGTTATTATGTTTTTCCCCAAAAAAACAAAATAACTTTGTTTCTGAACATAAGTGATTTGTGCCTTTGTAGAAAATTGAAAGAAAACTAAAAATATAAAGAAAACTCACTACTCAGAAATAACTAGTGAAGTGCTTTATATGTGTGCTACTCAGTTTTTAAATTTAAAATCTCACCTATAAATGAATCTTGTTTTAAAAACAGCATTAGAACATCCAGTTTAATATAATGAAGCTACTACTTTTGTGTTTCACATTGCAAGTAGTTTCTGCCTTAGATAATGAAATTGCCTTCTTCTGAGACAGCCATGTGCTCTAGAAAAGAAGCCTGAGATCCAAACTGTTATGTTACCATGTAATTCCCTTCTTTACAGGCCATTCTCGAGGAATGGAGCAGTTTAAGTTTGGAGACCTAAAGCTAACAACCTATAAGAAAGGCATTACCATTTGTGGAAGCCAAGGATACCTTCTTTAGGAAAACTTCTTGTTTATCCCTGGGCTTCTTTCCCATCCCAGGTAGCAACTGACAAATTAACATGACATTTGGAGGAATCCAGCTACCAGATTTTCTTTTCTGTGTATGCCTTCTTTTCCTTCTCTCCTTATATCAGATATCCCATTCCACTCTCCACCCCCACCTCAACCCTATCAAGAATTATTTTACAGAAGAGATGTGTTCTTATGTATCTTTATCCCTTTTGTAGTATATTCTTTTGGTAATCGTCCACTTCGATTTTTGTGACATATCCCTTTCTGGGAAACACGGTTCTACATTCTATAAAGTGAACCTTTGCTACTAAACCCAATTTATATCTCAACTGTCATTCTAAAGTGGCAACAGATAATAACTTACAGTGTGGATAGGCTGCTTGAATGAATGAAATTTGCTGTATTTGGGCTTCATCCTCTAATCCTATTCCTGTCTTTGGGAATGGTTGGAACATGGTCATCATTATGATAAATGTCTTTTATAGACAGTGTTTCTTTCTATTTCTCCAGTTTCTATCCGTTTTCTTCCTGAGTGTTATTTGCTGCCTGCTCTTACTTACTTTTTTATTTTAGATCACAGATTCTGCTGGCCATATTCTGTACTCCAAGGAAGATGCAACCAAGGGGAAATTTGCCTTTACCACTGAAGATTATGACATGTTCGAAGTGTGTTTTGAGAGCAAGGGTAAGTAATCAGAGTGTTGTCTGTCCCTGAATTAAGCATCTTCTCTCAAGTAAGAAAGAGCATGAACTTTCTCTCTTAGGCCAGCAGGAAGAGGAAATGAAAACTACACTTGCTAGAGTGCACACACATATAAGTGAAAGTACCATGTGCAGGAGTAGGCATTTTCTAAATGCTGTGATACACTGGGCTTGAATGAAAAGAGTTTAATTTGGGATAGATGCTAGAAAATATAGTAAGTCATCACTTAATGTTGTTGTTTTTTTAATACGTATTTTTATTGATTTCAGAGAGGGAGAGAGAGACAGAAACATCAATGATGAGAGAGAACCATTGATAGGCTGCCTCCTGCAAGCCCCCTACTGGAGATAATCTCACAACCTGGGCATGTGTCCTTGACTGGAATCAAACCTGGGACCCTCCAGTCCCCAGGCCAACACTCTACCCACTGAGCCAAACCAGCTAGGGCTAATGTTGTTGATAAGTTCTGCAACTTTAAGCAAAATGATATATAATGAAACCAGTTTTACCATGGGCTAATTGATATAAACAAGAGTTAAGATCCTATGGCATGTCATCAACATTATCACAAAACTAGAGGCCCGGTGCATGAAATTCATGCACTCGGGGGTGGTGGGGAGGGTCCTTCAGCCCAGCCTGCACCCTCTCGCAGTCCGGGAGCCCTCGGGAGATGTCCGACTGCCACGGAGGTGGGAGAGACTCCCTCCACCACTGCTGCGCTCGCCAGCTGTGAACCCCAGCTTCTGGCTGAGCAGCGCTCCCCCTGTCGTTCCGCCATTTGGTCGATTTGCATATTAGCCTTTTATTATATAGGATAACATTGAATGAAATGTTATTCAGTATCCTCCAAAGTCCAAAGCAGTTTTGGTCTCCAGATCACTTGTTATTTTCTAGTCCTAATATCTTGCTATGGAATCTTCTGTGCATCTCAAGACCAAGATCCCATAGTAACTTTTAGGCTGATTACCTGACGGTTTCTGATTATCAGTGGTGGATGAAAGGCAGATTCCCCTTCACTTCCTGTTCTTTCACTCTAAGGACACTAGATTCTAAAAGCTGTCTATATTTATACTTGTTATATTATTTGGGACCCTTTTGGGCTACAAGATACAAAAAATATAACTCAAACTGGCTTAAAGAGAAAGAAGAGGCTCAGCTGGCATGGCTCAGTGGTTGAGTGCCGACCTATGAACCAGGAGGTCTCGGTTTGATTCCTGGTCAGGGCACATGCCCAGATTGCAGGCTCGATCCCCAGTGTGGGGCGTGCAAGAGGCAGCCAATCAGTGGTTCTCTCTCATCATTGATGTTTCTATCTCTCTCACCCTCTCCCTTCCTCTCTGAAATTAATAAAAATATATTTTTTAAAAAAGAGAGAAGAAGAGGAAGACCATTTGACTCTCTAAACTGGGAGGTCTTAATGGTGGTGCTGACCTCAGGCTAGGCTGGATATTGGGGTTTTAACAGGATTGTTGGAACTCTAGCTATCATTTAGCACTTCCTATCCTTTCCTCCATTTGACTTTATTCTCAGGCTTTCTCTGTATGGTAGCAAAAGGACTCCTGGCAGTTTCACATTTATAGACTGTTCAGAGTATCTGATCACAGAAGAAAAGCAAGCACCTTGGCCAATGGCTCTAGTAGAGTCCCAGGAATAGCAGATCAGCTTGGTGCTTTTGACAGTTAACCAGGAATTGACTCCTTTGATCTAGAATGGGTCAATTGAGCCTAAAAGCTAAGGGTGTTTGCCTGAAGTAAATGGAATGATAGATTAAGAATAGAAAATTAAATACTTTAATAGCAATTTCATGACTGATAACCTTTTCCCTGCCCCCCCACCCCATCAGTTCCAAGATGTCTCAACAATAGTCTAGACATTTCGACATGGTTGTGCCACTCTTACCTCAAAACTAAGATGTCATGAACTTCTTTCAAACTAGTTCCCCTCTCTCATCAGTATTACCACCATCCTTCCAGTTACTTGGGCTCATATTTTTGAAATTATTTTTGTCTTTTCCAGTCTATCATCAAGTTATGCTGATACTTCTTTCAAAATATCTTCTGTATCTGTCACCACACAAATCTGAACTCTAATCTTTTAAATCATGAATTATGTCATTAGCCTTGTAATTAATACCCCTATTTTTAATATATCCAAATACTGGTTCCAGATTTATCTCCTAAAACATGTCTTTCATTATGTTAGTCCCTTTTCAAAAGCTTTTCCTTTTCTTTTTCTTTTTTTGGTAAAGAATTGTAAATTTATTAGATCAGCTGGAAACCAGATGGGCTGAGCCCCAAAATGGCACCTCCCTTTTTGGTAGTAGCAGTAATATTCCTGATCTATAAAATGAAACCTAAATCATACAATTTTTGAGCTGGACGGGACTTTAGGTGTCATGGTATTTAATAGTCCTTATACTCTCACTCCAGCCTTATCTTCCACTACTCATCAGACCCCCAGCCAGTCTGGTTTGCTCTGCCCTCTAAACATGTCACATTTACTCATTTACTGGAATGCTCTTTTCCCATTTAAACATGAGTTTACCTTTAATTCTTTTAGAGTACTTTCCTCAACATTCTAGCCTTCTTAATTTCTCAGTTAGTTGATTCATTTGGCAAATAATTGTTAAGTGCCCTATATATTAAGTACTGTTCTAGGTGTTAGGGATATAGCAATGAATAAAACGGAAGTCTCTTCTCTCTTGGACATTACATTTTCATTGGAGCAAACAGACAATAAACAAATAAATATAAGTCAGATGGTAATGAGGTCTTTAGAGAAAAAGCAAACACTTTGAGATGCTGAGCATGTCTCAGAAATAGCAAAGAGGTTAATGTGGCTTCTTCTAATAGTACATCACTTATTAGTTATTTAGACATTTGAAGATATATATGTAAAATTTAAGTATTTAAAAATATATACAGGGTGCCCAAAAAAATTTATACGCACTTTGAATGATTGTAAAGTCGGTATTTAACATACAGTTCATTTTCAAAATTTAAAAGAATCTACAGAAATAATTTTTTTTTGTCAGTGCCTGTTTTCAAACTGATGACCATTCTACGGTCCAGGCACTGCTGATAACATGAAGCAATGGAATCACAAACATCAAGAATCATTTTGTTTGGTATTTATGTGTCCTCAATTCATCGACTGTTGCTGGTTTTGTACCATAAACTTTTATGTACAAAAAGTTTAATAGCACTTTAGGATAAATTTTTTTTGTTCAAAGCTTAGTCTGGCTTCACCCATTATTTTAAATCAAACCTGAAAAGGAGTGAAAATTAAGTTATCAGCTGTTAAAGCATGTACACATTTATTGGGACATCCTATATATCTATATAGATATGTGTCTCATGTACATAAACTTTTTTTAAAAGTTTAAATTTGCCAATTTTAAACTTTTAAGAAAAGTTTAAAATTAACCCTAACCCTAAATCTAAACCTAGCCATTAACCTATTCTAATTCTAACCCTAAACCTTACCCTAATCCTAACACTAAACCTAACCATAACCCTAAACATATCTTTTGTTCTGAATTTCTTTCTTATATGCTGCTTATGCTGTGCATGCAGATGCCTGGGAACTAATTTGAAAAATATATAATATATATATATATATATATATATATATATATATATATATATATATATATATATTTGCACACAGGCACATAATAAGCATTCAATTTCTAATTTACATGTGTTCTCTATTTATTCTGATATGGAGAACTTAAGAACACTTTTTAAAAGGTTGGTTTTTTGCCAGGAAAATTTAGAGAGAAATAAATGAGTCTTCTTACAAAGGAGACCCTTTATGGCCTTGATATCAGCTAAGGGGATTAGGTTGGCTGTTTTGTGCAAGAGATTGTATAGTCTGGACTCGGACCAGCCTGAGTGGCTTTGTGGTTTCACCTGTGTTTGAATAATGCTAATGCTATGCTGTGGCAAAAGAAAGTGGGAAGAGTCTTAGGAAGAGAATATCTTGATCATTTGGACCAGGTAGGGCTATGTGCTGCTTGGATTTAACAACTTTTTAAATGAGAAAGGAGAAGCAAAATTTTGCATTGCATCTCTATGGGCAATGCTGACATCAGGATTACACATTGGGATTGGGGAGAAGAGGCTTCTCTGGATGCAGCTTTTTGTTGTTTTGTTTTGGAGACTTACTGGCTTAAATGCTCAGAAGACATTGGTGACTTGTCATAGTTTCTCAATCCTACCTGTTCAGTCTTATTTCTATTGCTTTTAAATTGATGTTTCTAGTCTATCCAAAGAACTTTTTTACTGTCATTTAAACATGCCCTACTCATTTCAATATCTGAGCCTTTCCTCATGCTCATCTTCTGCCTAGAATACTTTGTCCTGCCTTCAGGTGCTCCCTCTTCAGTGAGGTCCATCTACAACTAATCTCTTCCCTCCTCTAACCTTTGCTCCATAACTGGGGTTATCTGAACTAGTTTGGGTTTTTTCCTCTTAAAGTTTTATACTGCTTTGCATTTTCACTGTAACTGTTACTCGTGTTCATGTGTTAGATCCCCATCGAATTATTGGAAGGCAAAGATTGTAATCTCCAGGTCAGTTCTAGCACCCAGTGAGCTCTCAGTGAGTAGTTATTGCATTGACTTCAGCCTGTTACAGAAAATCTCCAGTGCCTCTCAGGCTGCAGAAGGTACAGTACCATTCTCTGTGGCTTCTGGTCTCAGGAGTCCCAATGCTTATGTGGCGCTGTTTCCCCAAAGTCCTAATTTCATGCAGGCAGTTTTTATTTTATAAATAATCAGGTGAATTCCAGGGGATTGAATTCCAAAGGACTGAGCAATTTTCTGGGGCTCTTGGAATCTTCATTTCTCTTACTTGATGATATAAGATTAGAATTCCTTTTTGATCAAACTGTATCAGATTACCTTTTTAAATATGAACATGGTTCATTTGGCCCTACTATAACCAAATAGACATTTCTCTTTCTAAGAAGCATCCCTGAGAATTGTACTCTTATTATCAAGTTTTTTCTTGGCTCTGTGGAATAATTCTATAACATTTTGTTTATTTATTGAAATGGCCTTACATTTACCAAAATGTTTGAATTAAAGTGAAATCTTAGATAAATCCTGTGTTCTTTTCAGTACTAGTTTATATTAAGTAAATCCAAGCTTAGTACATGCCCAATAATCCTTTTCTCAAAATTTGACAGGACAACCTTTTCAGGTGTGGAAATGTATCTTTTCAACCTAAGTTGGTCCCCACTACTTGTTGGTCTATATATGCCACTCCGTTTTATACTATTTTGACTTTTGAGTTTTATTTCCTAGTCCAATAAGCCTGCGTGTTTTCTCTCCTTCTTTCTATTCCTCTGTAGTTCCAGCTGCAGTATCTGTCCTGCCTGCTTAGAGATGTTTGGCAGCAGCATGTTCTCTTTGCTTTCCAGCACCCCGCACAGACAGAGGCTTTGTCTGGAATGCTTGTGATTTTAGCCAGAGCCAGGAATTTTCTGCAGCTGAGTAGGGGGAGGAGTTTGCATCTGTTTCCCTCTATTGAGGGGGGAGGTTTAGAGAGAGGGAGGCTGGGTGGGTGATTTCCCGGAATTTTAAATATTCCGCACAATGAATCCTTTGATTTCTTTCTCAGGAACAGGGCGGTTACCTGACCAACTCGTGATCCTAGACATGAAGCATGGAGTGGAGGCGAAAAATTATGAAGAGGTATGTCTCACTGTAACAGCCAGAGGAGGCAGTCGTGTGCTGGGCCGTGAGGTTTCTGTGACCTACTCAGGCCAACAGGCTGTGCTTTGACCAGAAGGCTATGGTTTTCTCAGCAGCCATGTGACAGCCAGCTACGATTTTACTGATAAAAAAAGTTGTATTAACAGCCCTAAACAATAACTCTAGCTGTGTTGTCAGCCAAATGACTAACTAAACCAGCTGTCCCATAGCAATGTTGGTGTGATAGAACACTCAAGCATATGCCATTAGCACTCTTGAGACAGCAAATAGATCTATATATTTATAATTTTTAAAAGCTGGAATTCATTTAAATGTTAATGTCCAAGGTTAAGAAAAGTGATTTGTTTTTAAAATCTGAGACTTTTATTCCCAGACTGACAACTCTATATAGGGTGGGACAAAAGTAGTTTTGAGTACACGAAACAGTTTCTTCTTTATTATCATTTATTTTTAATTTATCTTTATTGTTGAAAATATTACAGACGTCTCCTTTTTCCCCCACTGACCCCTTCACCCTGCCCCTGCCCTCCCCCCATTATTTATTGATTACTGTATTTTCCATACAAACTACTGTAAACCTTCTTTTGTCCCACCTTATATATATCTAAGGCATGGATTCAGCACTGTTTAGACTTGAGCAACTGTGCTACATTTGAAAAACAATAATAGTCATAAGTAGCTTTTAGGTAAAATGATTTCAGACTAAGGAAGAGAGAAAGATGGAAGAAAAAACTGCAAGGGACTAGGAATAGTCATCATGAGAAATTTTTGCTGACGGGAAGTATTATAGAGAATAAAATCTGACATTTATTTGGGTAGTAGGGAAGTAGAGGTGTGTATAAAACAAGGGGAAGGGGGACTGAGCCTTTTTCATCTCTATTACGAGAGACTTTGGGGGCAGCACAAAATGGTTCTTCAAATCAAGAGCACCTTTGAAAAACCACAAGAACTATTTAAGACCAGAGGATTGATCTTTACAGTAAGATAAGAGTATTTTTACCCAGATCAGAGTCTTTACAAACAGTATCTGTGGGCATGAAGCAGAGGTGGGGTACAGGAAATGTAAATAGCTTTTGGAGAATGTAGACTAAAATAAACAGGCTAAGTTGCTTTAAGTGATTTAAGAGGATTTTCTAGGAGGGACGGAACCAGAAAATTGCTCTAGCTTTCGTCAGGATTTGGAACAGAATATCCTAAAATGGAAGAAGATTGGAAGTGACCGATTCTGCAACAGGAAGTAGTAGTACAACGGTTGCAGGTCTTCAGGTCTTTGCTCTTTTTCCTAGTTTAAGTGTTCAACTGAACAAAACTAGATTGAGTTATTTGTAGGCAGTAAACAGGAGCAAGTATGCAGTAGTGAATGGAAGAGACTTTGATTTGCTTGTTTCTGTCTCCAAGCTAGTTTAGTTAAAAGAAACAAAGCAAGAGAGACTCTGTTTGATGAACTTTGAGTAAAATGAGACCCCAGTCACTGAGCCGCTGCCAGCAAGGACTCCCTTTGAGCCTCACCTCGCTTCCTGAAGCTCTGCCCCACCTGATCCCTCCACCACCCACCTTTCTATATGCCAGAGGTAAAGGAATCATCCTATCGTATTATCGAATGTTCGATAACCAGAACCTACACTCTTTCAATTCCTTTGCTGATGCAAGTATAGGTGATCTGCTTTCTGCTGGCACTGATGATTATATCCATATAAAAATTTAACAGAGAAGTAGCAAGAAGACCCTTTCTACTGTCAAAGGGATCTCTGATGATTGCAATCAAAAGAAACTAGGGAAGGTGTTTAAGAAGAAATTTGTCTGCAATTGTACTTTAATTGAGCATCCAGAATATGGAGAAGTAATTCAGCTACAGGATGACCAGCGCAAGAACATACATCAATTCCAGTAGAGATCAGTCTGGCTAAAGGCCACCAGCTGAAGGTTCATGGGTTTTAAGTGCTTTTGGCTCACTGAAACTAAAGTGAGGATTTCCTTGCAATGAGTAGAATTTCCCTTCTCTCCCTTGTCACAAGTTAAAAACCTCATAGCTTATATAATGTAACCATTTGGGGTCTGCTTTTAACTTGGACTGATGTAACTCATTCATGCAATAAACTGAAAAGAACCATGCCAAAAAAAAAAAAAATAGTAAAGTGAAAAATCCTTTTAAACTTTTATGATTTAGAAAAATCTTAATTATATTTAAATAAGATAACATATATTAGAGTGCTGTTGTAAGGTATAAAACACTAATAAAAAGTTTAGTTATTTATTATGAGGTGGAAGAATAGGTAAAATGATTTTCAGGTTTTGGGTACTGTTGCTATATCCTCCACTTAAGACCATTCTGTAAGCAAGCATTCATTGAATTCCTACTATGTGGAATTTCCATTATCCTTGGACTTTGTTGACCCTGGGAAAGAGGCATTATCTTTGCTGACCTTTTGCTTAACCCAAGAGGGGAATCCCTAGCAGAAAGCAAACCACAGCTCTTCCTTTGCGCCGTTTCCTGATGTGGAAGTCTGGCACGTCCTAAGCATTTCTTTACGCACATGGTTACAACATAGCTCTAAATACTGTTTCTTAACCAAAAAAACTCCACCCACTACTTTCTTTGGCAATGTCTCGTTCCCCCTTCCCCCCCAAAAAAGCAGATCAAATTAAGATGGAAGAGGAGAAGTAGTTATGACACAAGCCAAAGACCAGTCCTTTTCTCATTGTATGGCTACGCTCCCTTGAACTTTGCTTAGATATAGCTGTTAGTTGTCTCTGGGCTAATGACTAGGACAAGAAAATGGACAATAGAACCACTTGTTCCCTGGCTAATTACCAGGGAGCACTGAGCATATGTAGAGGTTTTTTGAGACATTTAATTTTAGGCCCTTGAGATAATGGAGAGGCTTTGTCTCCAGTGGATTTGGGCCCTTTGGCATCAGTATTTACTTTATTTTTTTAATATGTTTTTATTGATTTCAGAGAGGAAGGGAAAGGGGGAGAGAGAAATAGAAACATCAGTGATGACAAAGAATCATTGATCAGTTGCCTCCTGCACATCCCTCCCTGGGAATGAGCCTGCAGCCTGGTCATGTACCCTGACTGGGAATCAAACCAATGACCTCTTGGTGCATGAGATGACGCTAAATCCACTGAGCCACACCGGCTGGGCCTCCCTTCCTTTCTCTCTAAAAATCAATTTTTATTTTTTTTAAATTACTTTATTGATTAAGGTATCACATATTTGTCATCAAACCCCCCCCCCCCCCGTTCCCTTCTCAAACCCCCCCACACACGCATGCCCACCTCCCCCTGTTGTCCGTGATCACTGGTTAGGCTCATATGCAAGCACACAAGTCCTTTGGTTGATCTATTAAAAACCAATTTTAAAAAAAACATATTTTGGGGTGATGATTTACAAAACAAATCCTGTTTTGCCTGGGGGTTCTTTTAGTCAGTCATTTGCTATCAACAGATACACACACACAAAAAAAAAGTTTCCCTCATTGGAGCAACAGCTGAAGACTTTCCAAAATGTCTATTTTTCTGAATGCCCTCAGGAAGAAGGAACTCTGTTTCTGTGTATTAGATCCAAAATCCCTTTGTTGATATAAGTTAAATGAAATAACATGGGTAAGGCACCTGACACATATTTAGTCAATTCAGTAGATTTTAAAAGCTTCCTTCTCCTACCCTTTCTGGAAACTGCCAAATGGCTATGAGAGAGTAAATAGGATCTTAATAAATTTCATTTAGTCCTATGTTTGGCAGTATTATCTGGACTTATTTTGGCACATTGACCTTTTCAGCTTCTGTGAAGAGGTCTGTGATTCACATACCCCACATGCAAGTAAACTTGTCCTTGAATGTGGTTCTGTCTTCTTTATCTTCATTGTGTTAAACTGGATGATCTTCAAATTTATTGCCATGCTTCTCAAATTTTCAGGGGCTGTGGTAGAGGGTGTGGAGGTAGCAAAGTAATTTGACTGAATTTGGCTTACCACAAGAAGCTTCTCTTTTGAGTCTCGGTGCTCTACCAAGGAAAATAATCCAGTGATTCTCTAGACCAGTGGTCGGCAAACCTCGGCTTTCGAGCCACATGCGGCTCTTTGGCCCCTTGAGTATTCTAACGCCACTTCTTCAAAATAGACTCGCCCAGGCCGAAAACCAACTTCTGCGCATGGGCCACGAAGTTTCAATCGCACTGTACGTGCGCGCCTGCACGTGGTATTTTGTGGAAGAGCCACACTCAAGGGGCCAAAGAGCCGCATGTGGCTCGCGAGCTGCGGTTTGCTGACCACTGCTCTAGACCAAGGTGGGGAACATCCAGCCCTCGGGCCATATAAGGCCCACGAAATCATTTGGTCTGGCCCTGCAAGGCATTAGGGGTGAGTTAATTAAATGTTTGACCAAATAGAGCAGGCTAATTTTTAAGTTGATAATTTTGTATGTCCTCAGAATGATGTTATAAATATCCAAGTGGCCCTTGGCAGAAAAAGGCTCCCCACCCCTGCTCTAGAGGCTGGTTTCACGTGTGTTTTTATGAAGCAGTTTTTTAGAGTTAACACCTTTCTTTGGTACAATTACATATAACTGTATTCTTCAGATTCAAATCATCATTTGAGGAGTGCAAGATTTGGAATGGGTTAAGGAGTAATTTTACAGTTATTTTGGAAGTGTTGTAGATATGTAGGGAAAGACTTTATAACTTTTTTTTTAATATATTTTATTGATTTTTACAGACAGGAAGGGAGAGGGATAGAAAGTTAGAAACATCGATGAGAGAGAAACATCGATCAGCTGCCTCCTGCACACCCCCTACTGGGGATGTGCCCGCAACCAAGGTACATGCCCTTGACTGGAATCGAACCTGGGACCCTTCAGTCAGCAGGCCGACACTATCCACTGAGCCAAACCAGCTAGAGCGACTTTATAACTTTTAACATTTCCAAACACTGCCAATGAGTGTGATAGTGAGAACTTTCTCCTAGACAGTGGGCCTCCTGAAAATAGATGTAGAGTGCTCAGCATTCAGGAAACGCTTGCTTCAGGGGACCAGCTGCACTTATCTGCTATGAGAAAGTTGGCTCCTTTGAAGAATTCATAGAATGGTCAGAACAGGTAATTTACAAGTGTTTGCCATGTATCAGGTGTGTGGCTATACAAAGTATACATTTTTAAAATGTCCTTGAGCTCTGACCGGTTTGGCTCAGTGGATAGAGCATCGGCCTGCAGACTGAAGGGTCCCAGGTTCGATTCCGGTCAAGGGCATGTATCTTGGTTGCAGGCAGCTGATCTATGTTTCTAACTCTCTATTCCTCTCTGTAAAAAAAAATCAATAAAATATATATTTTTAAAAATAAATAAAATGTCCTTGAGTTCAGGGCCAAACTAGTGTAGGGGGAAAGGATAAAAATAAAAACAATGTAAATATGACAATGTATGATTGAATCTGAATTGTGTGGCTAGTGTAAGTTCTGTAGGGCTTTAGGGAAGAGGGAATCAGTGTGGACAGGAGTGGCTAAAGGAGTCTTCATGATTAAGGTTTGAAAGATAGGTAGGATTTGAATATACTAAGTGTGTGTATTTTTGCAGGTCAGGGATTTAGTTTTACTTGCATTTTACAGCAGAGCTTTGCAGTTTTGATGCTGAATAAATGGTTTGGTAACCATGGGTAGGGAGTCAAAAGACCATGGATCTGCTAGTCGTAGTCCTCTCCCCAAAGGACTTAGTAATTTTGTAATATCTTCAGTTTCCTCATTTGCAAAATGAAGTCCCTTGTACTAATATCTTTTTGATTACTTAACAGCTAGATGCAGCCTGCAAAGGGAATGCTACCCCCTAATGGAAAACCTATGATCCACTCTGTCAAATAAAATAAGCCTTGCTCTTAGCAAGCTGTTGGCAAAATACATACCATCCTTCCAGCTGTGGAAGAGAGAAGATAGACTAGAAAAATGATCTGCCTTCATGAAACATGTATAATTTAACATTCTTACAGGTATTTTGAACATTAAACAGATGTTTAGAAGGACACAGCAGTCAGTGGGGATTTTGATAGAAGTTTTTTTGTTAGCTTATACTGACTATGATATTAAGTATTGATGATATTCATTGAATGCTTAGTCCTGGGCAAGCAAAGAGGGTTTTTCTGAGAATACTTGTGATAATTTGTTTTAAAATTTTATTCTCTTAGTCTGTAAAAATTAGAGTAACAGCATGAAACCTAGGAAATTTAACTAATAAACTGGACAACTACCCAGATCCTTGTGACCTAATATAGCTCATTCACTTCGCCTTTGATCCAGAACACACTTGGTGTGGTCATCAGGTTTTCATCATCAAATTTCAGTGCCTACCGAATACAATGTAAAGTCAGACATGGATTCCAGTTTCAGCTCCACGAGGTTCTGAGACCTTGGGAAAGTTATTTAATACTCTGAGCCTTAATTTCTTGATCTGAAAATTTTAAGGGTGATAATATTCATCTTGTATAGGGTTATGAGGATTAAGTGAAGTTACACGCTCTAAAATACATATCGTATCACATCCTGGGTATATACTAATAGGTCTAATTCATTATACTACCTTCTTCATCATCTTAGCTCCAACCTAACTTTTGAGACTTATATTTGCTATTACCCACCACCATCTTCTTAGCACATGTGTGTATTGACATGAGTGCATGCATAAACATACATATCCATGCACATCAGACTACTCATAATTAGACTACTCATGGTCTTTTAAGCATGGCCTGCACTTCTCTCCCTTTGTGTTTTGATTTGCAGGTTCCCCTCAGCCTTGAATGTCTTTCCTTCTCATCTTTTTTCAAAATTCTACGCAACTTGTAAGACCCAACTCCCCACTTCTATTAAGTTTTCCTTTATTCTTTCAGCTATATAATCTCATGCTACTTTATTCCTGTTCCACTTTTAATGTGTGCCTTTGTTGTAGACGTTAATATATAATGCCCTATATTATGGTTACAGCTTTTTATGTGAGCTTCTCCACCAAACTGTGGGCTTCTGAGGAGAAGAGGTCATAATTTAATTTGGTGCCTTGCACACAGTAAGCACTAAAAAAAGCATTTTTGTTAGGGTCTTAAATGTTAAAAAACAAAAACCCCTCTTTACATTTGTTTTGATTTCTAGATTTAGATTAAGCATACAAATATATTCATTATTGTTGGATTTTCCTTTTGAGTGTTCATATGTTAGATGATTGAAATAGCAGGTTGGTTTTCAATATTTAGATTCTTTAAGCTTCCCAGATCTTAAATTAATATAAGAATAAAGGTAGTTATTAGGCAGAGAGGTTTTTTTGTTGTTGTTGTTTTTTTGGAAAAGAGACCTTTATCCCACCTATAGAAGTCTGAAAATAATTTACTGGATTAAGGACAGGATTGAGTAGGGATTTCATTGAGATAATAAAATTGACTTGGATGATAGGAACTGGGCTGTTTGGTTATGAATAGAGTCTTCAGTAGGACCTATACTAGAAAAGGGGTTGGGAAATTGGTTAAATAGAAAATGGCCTGGATGCAGTATGGAATACTGTGCAGCAATTAAGAGGGAGGTGAATCTGCAGGCGCTGGAGTTTTTGGAAAGACCTTAAGTTGGGAAAAGAAAAGCAAGTACAACAATGTATACATACGTTATGATCCTATTTATAAATAGTTTCAAATTAAATTTTCTGTGTACATTTATGTTCATACAAAAGCATAAATAGTGTGTATCTTCTGACAAGGTCTGGAAAGATATACACCAAGTTCATAATCATGGTTACCACTGAGAGGGAATATGTGGATGTGAGAATTGAGGATCTATGAAAGTGGACTTGCTGTTTTTGTTTCCTGTGCTTCTGAATATTTTAAATTCTTTAGCAGGAGAACATATTTATGTGTTGCTTGTACAACTAAAAAAATAAATGAAACACCAGAAAGGAACAGCTTTGGGGACACGTTTTTTGGGGCTCTAAACTACAAAGGCAACCTCAATACCAAATTAATTTTAATTCCATCATCCATTTCAGGTTTTAGACCTTTGGGCTATTGCCATTTGAAACACACACACACACACACACACACACACACACACACACACACACACACACACACGGGGAGGAGCTTAGAAGTAGTCTTCAGAGTAATTTTTACAGGTATTGTTTTCAGCTGGCAGAGGCACAGCCATAGTTTCACTTCCAGTTCTTTTTGCAAGTTACTATTTAGGGAACTTTAATCATTTATCTCTAAAGAAGTATCATGCCATTGCTTTTATACTATCTCATAGGAAGCTTTGGAGAGGGAACTTTAGACCAGGAGGGAAAACAAAATGGTAAACAGATTAAGGTTCAGCTTATTATATGTCTCTTATATTGGTATCTTTTTTCCTGGGGAATTTTCCTTGTTCTGTGGCTCTGGATGAAATCAATCAGCAGACATATTCTATGTTAATGACAAAACCTGGCATTTGGGGTTCCAGCTAGGAGAGTTAGATCTTATACCCAGTTAGCCTAGTTCTGTTCTGCAGCTGTCAGTCCCACCATTAACTCGAGCAAACATTTTACAAATGTAAAAAACAATGTACATCCAGTAAAAGACAACTTAGGTGGGTCATTGCAAATCTATCACTATATTTTAAGTACCTTAAATATCAACTCAATTTTTATATCCTTATCCTAACAGCTGTTTTCTAGTTAAGTGAAGATTACAGATATGCAAAGGGAACGTTAGAGCACTCTTAAACTCTTCCCATTCATTCCATATTAACAGCTATTAACATTTAACAGAGAAAAAGAACAAGGAAGGCGAATTGGACAAGAGAGAAGAAAAAGTAAGGAGTTCTAGATTAATGTATATTGAATAGGAGCAGGTGTAGAAAAAGCAGCAGATGTAGAAAAAGAATTTTTTGAAGAATTCTTTATATAGAAGAATTTAAGAGCAGCTGGTATTGAGTTTTAAGATCAGAGTATCCCCATTTTAAAGCAAATGATAATTTAAAAATTGATAAGAAAAACAATTAGAATAACAAAACCCTTGCTTTTGTCAAATCTTGGGGATTTCAGATGTCTAGGTTGAGAAGGGAAGATAGTTCATTTCTTTTCTCACATTCCTCATTCTTTAGCATACCAGGAAGTCCCTGAAGATTTTTTTTTTTATAATGAGCAGTGCCATTCTAAAAACAAATGCAGCCCTAGCTGGTTTGGCTCAGTAGATAGAGCATCGGCCCCTCGGACTGAAGGATCCCTAGTTCGATTCTGGCCTAGGGTACATGCTGGATTGCCAGGCTCGATCCCCAGTGAGGGGCATGCAGGAGGCAGCCGATCAATGTTTCTCTCTCATCATTGATGTTTCTCTCTCCCTCTCTCTTCCTCTCGGAAATCAATTAAAAAATAAAAATAAATAAAAACAAAATGCAGTGCAATTTTTTTTTTTAAGCAGACTTAAGATTCATCTGGGCTCTGGATCACTAAATCTAAAGTTGTGGCATTTAAATGAGCAAACCAGAATTCTCTAATTTTGTAGTCTGGGTTAATTATCTTAATGCTATAGTTATGCCTTCTCTCTCATTCCTGTGCATTCCCTATTGGGAATTTGGTGGTTTTTCTTCTAAAAACACATTTGGCTAATATTTTGACTCACACTTATTATGCTAATAATATTGTTTATTTCTTAGACATGATTGGAAAGGTAAAGTACTTTATTAAAGTCAGAAATCGTGTGAAAATAGTATATCTTACTTTATAGCCTACCACATTACAGTACTTCCGAGGTTTTAGTCAAAATTAAAGTATAAGAAAGTCTGAGATGGAAACATAAACATTTGTAGGGAAGGGAAGAGGTGCTAACTTTAGAATGACCGAAGAGTTTTTAAGTTTGGTAAAATATTTTAAAAGACTTGTTGTCTTATGTTCTTGACCAGAGCCATGTTTTTCAGGGAGTGGGTTCATGATTCCTTTCTTTTCCAGATTGCAAAAGTTGAGAAGCTCAAACCCTTAGAGGTAGAGCTACGACGCCTAGAAGACCTGTCAGAATCTATCGTTAATGATTTTGCCTACATGAAGAAACGAGAGGAGGAGATGCGCGATACCAATGGTGAGGGGACGGCAGCTCTTGTTTCTCAACAAGAGAACCATAAAGGAATCAGATCACCAGACTTTAAATTCTGTGTACCCTTTTCTCAGTTTTGCCAAGGGTGGGGGAGGGGTGGTGCGTGGAAAGATAATTGTTAACTTCAGTGTTGCTGCTACAGGTAAATGAGCCTTGTTCGATTTTCAAGGAAATAGAAATTGCTTCCATGATATGCAGTTGACCATATTCTCAGTTAGCTTACCGTGTATCAAATTGATAGGACTAATCTTTGCAAATTTTTTTTTCTTAAATATATTTTATTGATTTTTTACAGAGAGGAAGGGAGAGGGATAGAGAGTTAGAAACATCGATGAGAGAGAAACATCATCAATCAGCTGCCTCCTGCACACTCCCTACTGGGGATGTGCCTGCAACCAAGGTACATGCCCTTGACTGGAATCGACCCTGGGACCCTTGAGTCCGCAGGCCGACGCTCTAGCCACTGAGCCAAACCGGTTAGGGCTAATCTTTGCAATTTTTAACATTTATATATAGAATAATGAAAATTTAAGAAAAAGCTAACTGAAATCCTACTCTTAGGCCTAGGGACAGAGTGAAGTTAATTAATTGCCTTTCCTCCCTGGCCATCGTTTAGCCTGCTGAGCTTTATTTCATTACATTTACAATGTTTTTGTTTTGATCTTTTTAGAATCAACAAACACTCGGGTCCTATACTTCAGCATCTTTTCAATGTTCTGTCTCATTGGACTAGCCACTTGGCAGGTCTTCTACCTTCGCCGCTTCTTCAAGGCCAAGAAGTTGATTGAGTAATAAGGCCTACTCTCCTCCCACCTTGTATCTCAGCCAGCAGAACATCACTGGGACGTGCCTGGCCTAAGGCATCCTATCAACAGCACCATAAAGGCACGTTGGAACTTACTTGCCAGAACTGATGTCTCTTGGTGTGGGAGGACATGGGTTACCACCTACACCCAACAAGTCATTGAGGGACTTCTTTTTAACTTGTTAGGATTTGGACTGGTTTTGCAACAATAGGACTTAATAGAGTCACCTGTGACAAAAAAATAGGGGTTACCTAGATAATGCCAAAGCCAGCATTTGTACTGGGTTTCCTCATGTGATCTGTTTGAACCATGTTTTCTTTCCTTCTCCCACTTGCTCACCAGCTTGGGCTTCCACCCTAGTTCCTTTACCAAGATTTGAATGACCATGTGGAACTTGTTTCATTCTCATTGTCCTCTTTGGATTTCCATGTGAAAACACCCTTAACTTTATCTTAACCGTTAGCTGAAATGTTTAGGTAGCTTCTGGAGGTGTCCTTTCTTAATTTTATGTCTCATAAAAGGGTGATGGATGTGACACCTCATAGAAATGAGCTTTGAACTATAGATAACTCTTTAAAAACTTTTTCATTTTAGAGAATTAAAACATTTGTGCTCAACTGCTTGAATTTTCTTTTTGTGTATTTATGTGTATTTAGTTCTATGCAGTTTTTATTACATATGTAAATTCATGTGACCACCACCACAAAATGGAAAACAGTTCCATCACAGGGATCCCTTGCTACTCTTTTATAGCTACAGCCACCTCCCTTCCTTACTCCCAAGCCCCAACCTCTGGCAACCACTAATCTGTTCTCCATCTCTCTAATTTTGTCATTTCAAGAATGTTAGATAAATCAGCAGTCGCCAACCTTTTGGACCACCGGTTGGCAACCGTTGATATAAATGGAATTATATAGTATGTAACCTTTCGAGATTAACTTTTTTTTTTTTTATCCTCACCTGAGGATATTTTTTCCATTGATTATTAGAGAGCATGGAAGGGATGGAGGGAAGGGGAGAGAGAGAAACATCAATGTGAGAGAGACACATCTATTGGTTGCCTCCCACATGTGCCCCAACTGGGGCCAGTGATCAAACCTGCGACCCAGTTCGTGCCCTTGACCAAGAATCAAACCCTTGACCCTTCGGTGCAAGAGCTGACATTCTAAACATTGAGCAATACCGGCCAGGGCAAGATTAAATTTTCTCACTCAGCATAATGCCCTTGAAGTCAATAGTTGGTTCCTTTTTATTGCTTAGTAGTATTTCATGGTATTGATGTACCACAGTTTGTCTATCCATTTACCCATTGAAGGACATTGGGGTCATTTTCAGTTTTGGGCCATTACTAATCTTCTGTGAACGTTCGTGTACAGGTTTTTATGTGAACATAAATTTTCATTTCTCTGGGATAAATGCTCTCAAGAGGGCAATTGCTGGTTGTATGGTAAGCATGTTTAATTTTTTTAAGAAACCGCCCTACTTTTTTTCTAGAGTGAGTGCCATTTTATTTATGTTCCCACCAGCAATGTATGACCAATCAGGTTTCTTCACATCCTCACCGGTATTTGCTGTTATTTTTATTTTAGTCATTCTGATAAATGTATGTAATGAGACCTCATTATGATTTTTACTTGCATTTTTCTAATGGCTAATGATGTTGAACATCTTTTCATGAGCTTATTTGCCATATATAGCTTCTTCAGTGAAATATCTGTTCATGTTATTTGCCCATTTTCTAATTAGATTATTCTTTATACTAATGAATTTTGAACATTCTTTATATATCCTACATACGGCTCCTTTGTCAGATATGTGGTTGCTTGAATTTTTAACATAACAGGTACCAAGGGAAAAAATTAGAAAATTTACCAAATCTTATATGGCCAGCCACTGAGTTAATTCCTGACCCTTATATGTCCCCGAGACATATGATGTATTTAAAAAAACAACACTGGAAGGATCATCATGAATACAGTAAATACTTGAGAATACATGTTGTGAAAGCAAAGCCAAGAATCACTATGAGTATGAGGTACCTAAAGGCCAATACTGATAAAAATAATGTGGATACAAATGACCATGTTTGTAAACAGTTATGAAAAATACTATCACTTTAAATTTTCCCCACTTCTCCCAGGAAAGGAGCTAGGAGTTCATACTTTCTGCACTCTCTTTTTAAAACCCTGCCAACTGTTGTTAGGGCTTGTCTAATCACAATGGCAAGAACTATAGGACTTAGGGCCGTGCAGCTTGCAGTTAAGCAGCAGCATGTTGGAGTTAACAGAACACTGCTGTGATGACCTGGATAAAGTCCAAAGGTGGAAGAGGGAGTGTTATGTTGTTAAAATCTCAGGCAGTTCTGTTAATGTTCCAGCTATTGTGAACCCAAAAGCCTTTCCCCCCCTTCTTTTGACTCCATGTATGCATTTCTCTGGTGTGGCATAAAAGTGGTTCATTAATTTGTGCAACATCGCCATCTGCTGTTAAGAATTGATAAGAACTACCTTTGAGGACCTCGCAGCAAAATCCTTGTCATAAAGGCAGCAGATGTAGAGGAAATCTATCTGTGATATTACATTACTAAACGACAGAAGATACATCCAAGTGAAGAGAATGACCAAATTTGTGGGTTAAAATTTCCTTAGACGTTTAACGGTGAAGTTTTGTACCATTGGTCTAATAAGATACGCTTTCATATTTCTGACGGGTGCCTTTCCTCTTTTTACAAGCAATGAAAGCTACTTAGTTGGTGATAGTACTCTGCTCTCACAAAATGTCAAAGAAGAAAATAGAATAGGCAAATATTTTATTTTGCTGATGTTTTTGTTCCCAAATGTGATTTATGAAACTAAAAATTCTTTCATGTCCTTTCCTTTTATTCATGCCAAAACTATCAATGAGAACATTTGTGGTTTTGGTATTGTTATTATTTGGTTCATTGGTATTATACCTTGATGTTATCAAAAAAGTAAATTTATTTGCCTTTGATAAAAGGCTAGTGCAAGAGCAAATTAGATTTTAAAATGAGGATGTTATCTAGTTCCCTCTGTTCTTGAGCCTATTTTTCAACAGGGTGTATAAAATATAGATGAGAGTGATGCGGTTTAAGTCAGCTTTGTTATACCATTGTCATAAACCATTTTTCTGTTTGTTTAATGGAAAGAAGCATGTGGGATTTATACAGATTCACTTGTGTTGGATGGGGATTTTTGTGTAAATTTTCTCAAATAAAGGCTAGCAGAAACCATTGTAGGTGTATTTTTCTGTTGTTACTCTTGAGTACCTCTTTGTTTGGATTGGCAGTAATTCCTCCACATTCCTTAGTTTTAACATATGGCAAATTATATGTGATAAAGTAAAGAAAAAATATAATTATCCATAATTTACTCCAGATAGATAAAGTTTATATGAGCTAGCAAAAGTTTATTATATTTTATATATAAATTATAAATGTATATAAAAATAATTATACACCTTGAGAAAGACCAAATAGGGTCTGAAAGCCAGGCAGTCTTCTGTAGTTTCCCTCTTTTAGAAACTGCTACTGGAATTATTCCTTTAGAGCAGGAGTGGAGAACCTTTATTCTGCCAAGGGCCATTTGGATTTTTTAAAATATATTTTTCTTGATTTTAGAGAGGAAGGAAGAGGGAGAAAGAGAAACATCAATGATGAGAGAGAATCATTGATCAGCTGCCTCCTGCAAACCAGGCATGTGCCCTGACCAGAAATCAAACTGTGACCTCCTGGTTCATAGGTTGACACATAACCACTGAGCTACACCGGCTGGGCCCATTTGGATATAACATCATTCGAGGGCCATACGAAATTATCAGTGTAAAAACTAGCTGCTATATTTGATCAAATATTTAATTAACTCACCCCTAATGCCTTGGGAGGACCAAAACAAATGATTTCACAGGCCTTATATGGCCCATGGGCCAGATGTTCCCATCCCTGCTATAGAGAACCTTCGTCCTTGCCCTCCTTTCTTAAAATACCTCTCCCAATTTAGAACCCCTCAGAACTTGCTTTTTTTGGCTCATCACATCTATGCAAAACCTCACTCCAGCAAGTAAAGGCCATTTTCTCCTTTTACTTGCAGTTGAACATCCTATATAATAGAGTTATTATGCAAATAGTCGTCACACCCTCCTGCCCCGGGGCCGGGGGACCTGAGGCTGCGCCCCACCCCCCCACCTCTGCCCTGGGCCAGAGAACCTGAGGTTGTATGTGTTCCCCCCCCCCCCCCGCCCCGCCCCGCCTTGTGGGGCTCGACAGGAGACCTGAGGCCATGCCCCACCCCCACCCCCGCCAGGCAGGGCTTGAAAGGGGACCTGATGCTGCACCCCCTGACAGGTGGGGTTTAACGGGGGACCTGAGGCTGCACCCCCCGCCTGGCACTGGGCCGGGTGATCTGAGGCTGCGCCCCCCCCCCCGCCCTACAGGTCTTGACAGGGTTGGGGCCAGCCGGGTCTGGGTCTCGAGTGATTTCGAGGCGTGCACTGCTGGGCAGGGACTTGACTCTGGGTCCTGCGGTGTGCCCCAGACTCTGATAGGAGGGAGATTTTCATATACATTTTACTAATTTTCTTTCATCTCTGACACTTCTATTATAGAGAAAAGGCAAATAGCAATATTAAAATATTTCCTCTAATTCCCTTTTAACCGTGCACAGGGCCACTAGTCTATAATAATAAAAGTATAATATGCTAATTAGACCAGATGGCCGAACAGCAGAACAACCGTCCGGATGACCTTCCAGATAAAGCCAGGGCTGCAAGGGCCGAGCCCCTTGCAAGAATTTCGTGCATTGGGCCTCTAGTTTTTCATAAAGCTTCTTTCCAAGAGCAACCTGAAGTGCTTTGCACGCTCACTGGCTGACCCTCCACTTCCAGTACCCAGAAAAATGGGTAATTTGCCAGTGAATTTATACAAAAGTAATGGTTCCCAATATCTGAGTATAAATAATTTTAACATCAGAAATGTCTTATTTCTCATTGAAGTTTTACTTTCAGAGAACATAATACAGCAAAACTTATCAACGAATTTAAATTTAATAATTTCAACAGTATATACTTGTTAAATGGTAGTACTTTTTACCATTAAAAACATAAAATTAATAATGTATTTAGTTTAATATATTCAAAACAGCATTTTAATGTGTAGTCAATATTAAAATGATAAATGAGATATATTATTTTTTCATATAAAATCTTTGAAATCCAGTATGCATTTGATAGCTACAGCACTTCTCCATTCAGACTAGCCCTAATTCATGTGTTCAATAGCTGCATGTAGCTAGTGGCTGTCATATCAGACCATGGAGGTATAGATTTTGCTTGGTACTTTGGTAGATTCTTCAATCTTTTTTTTTTTCTTTAATCTTTACAGTAACTCTGTGGCCCCTGGGGATCTGCATTCATAAGTGAGAACTTTTGCTATATAGCATCTTAACTGTTCACTTGTTAAAATATAACATGGAAATATCTGTTTTTGACCAAAGGCGCTTTAAAATCAGTTATGTCTTTAGAATGTTGAGTTTTTCTGGATTTAGGAATATTCAAAGGTCAGATCATTTAGTTTTATTTATACCCATTTTGAAGAAGAAATGAACATGAGTGTTTCTGTTCTGTATCCTCTTAAGACAGAATGGGACATTTGTCTGTTAAGCTTATATCAATGCATTGTAAGTAGAACAATGCACAATATCAGGCTAACCAAATTATAGAAATTATCATTGCAGAGATGCCAGAAAAATGAAGCTTTAAGCTTTGGCTGAACCCTATTCAGTTTCTCTAAAGTGAAAGTCAACACTTCTGGTTTTAAGTGATTGTTTTTTCCATTCTTTTTACTCAAGAAGACATTTATTGGATATCCTTTTTAGTGTGTTGAACTAAACTCTGGAGTAGACCCAGTAAATAAGCAATACCCATCCTCAAAGTGCCTTCTAATTAATAGGAGGAGGTAAATGGAATGATCTCTATCCAGAATTATTTTCCTACTTTGTTTAGCCATTACTGACTTTACATTTTGAACAGCCCTCCAGGAAGCCTTCACTAACCCATTAAGTTTGTCTTGGAAAAATGCCCCTCCTAAATGCCTTTCTAGAAATCTTATAACACTATAACTTATATACAATTATCCTTACAATTACTTCATTATCTGTCTGTTATATGGACTGTGAGCTCCATGAGAGTAGGACCATGTTTATTTTGTCCTCTCTTGTAACCCACCATCTGGCACAAAGTTGGTACTCAGTGTTTGTTGAATGAATAAATTGAAAATTCAAAAATACCTGTACAATATAGATCTCTGGAATGGAACCTACAAAATAAAATGTAATGGGTTATCAGTCAGTCTTGCATTTAGGTTAAAAAATGTTATATGCATACAAGATAATAGCAACATGATACTCAACAAATAATTTTTTTTTCCAATTTTTTTATTAAGGTATTATATGTGTACATATCTTACCATTGCCCTCCCCACACCCCACTCCCATATATGCCCCCACCCCCCAGAGTTTTGCATCCATTGGTTATGCTTATATGCATGCATACAAGTCCTTTGATTGATCTCTTATCTCCCCCACCTCTTCCTAACCTTCCCCTTTCAACAAATAATTTTTAAGCCTATATTAAACAGCACTTTTCGAGGCCCTGATGGTATATAGCTGTGGACAAGAGCACATAATCCTCTCATGGAGCTTATATTCTAATGAATGAAGATAGCCAATAAAGTAAACATAAACAAGACATCAGTATTTTATAGATAAGCATTGTGAAGAAAATAAGGAATGATGTGATCTGGTGGGAGGGCTGTGGTACTTTATGTATTTTTTTTTTTGTTAACCCTCGCCTGAGGATATTTTTTTCTCCCTTGATTTTTAGAGAGTGGAAGGGAGGGAAAGAGACAGAGAGAAACATCGATGTGAGAGACACACCAATTGGTTGCCTCCAGGCAGGCATCCCAACCCTGGCCAGGGATTGAGCCTGCAACTGAGGGACATGCCCTTGACTAGAATCAAACCCGAGACCCTTCAGTCCACGGGCCAACGGTCTAACCATGGAGCTGTATTATTTTAGATTGACTGGATGTGAAAAAGGTTTAATTAAGTGCAAGCACAGTGTAAGCAGACCATCATTATAAAGGCTGGTACACTAATAGAACAGAAACATTGGATCAAAGGAGACAGAAGACCCTTTACTCTCCTATTCAGACCCAATGTTATGCGGAGTGTAGGGTACTTTAAAAGGAATGCTGATGAACTGTAAAGAGGTCAGAGGAATGTGAAAGGATTAGTTAGCCCTCACCCCATTATACCAATTTTCTTCTTCTAATTTGCTGTCACTATCACCTACTTAAAAATCTGGAAGTGTAGCCCTAACCGGTTTGGCTCAGTGGATAGAGCATTGGCCTGTGGACTGAAGGGTCCCAGGTTCGATTCCGGTCAAGGGCTGCGTGCACATCCCCAATAGGGGGTGTGCAGGAGTCAGCTGATCGATGTTTCTGTCTCATCGATATTTCTAACTCTCTATCCCTCTCCCTTCCTCTCTGTAAAAAATAAATAAATAAATAAACCTGGAAGTGTTTCCTGGACTCTCACATTTACCTCTACAACCATATCCCTCCTGACTGATCACAAAGTTTAAATGTTCCTTGGATGGATTTCTTCAACCTGGACCTCTTCACCTCCACTCCACACTGATAGCACCTTAGTGCCTCTTCTTTTCTTAGAATATAAATTGCCTCTTAACTGGTCTTCCTGCCTCCAGTCTTTGTCTTCCACATTGTCATCAGAGTTCTTTGTAAAATATAACTTGGATCTTATGTAAGGTGACCGTACTGTTTATTGTCTGGGCTGGGCACTTGAGCAGAAGGCTCTGTTATGCTGGGGCAAGGGGAAAGGTATAAATTGGGACTTTCCCAGCAACTAGGGACATATAGTCATACTAATCATATACTTCCTTTAAAATCTCCAATAATTTTCCATTGCCCACAGGAAAAGCCAAACTATAAAACTCTATCTGAGGCCCTGTCTCTTTCTTCTACCCCACATGCACCCTGTCCTCCAGCCCGGTAACCTTCCTCTTAGCCCCAACACATCCTGCTCTGTGAAGAGATCTGGAGCCAGATTGCGGGGTTTGACTCCCAGCTCCCCTTACTGTAACACTGAGCAGGTTACTTAACCTCTCTGTGTCTCAGTTCCTTCTGTAGAATGGGAATAATAGGGTTAAGGGGGATGACACATGAAAAAAAACGAAACTGAAGAATGGTGCTAGGAACACAACACTCTATAAACGTTAGCTGTTATCTCTCTGATGCAGATCATATTACCAACTGTACAGATCAAAAAATAAGCTTGGAGGTGTGAAGCTGCCAAGGTCACATAACTGATGGAACACGTTTACCCACGGTATTGCGATTCTCTTAGTAGCCCGAGGCCAGGGAGATCCCCCACCCCCAAACACAGTGACACCTACTTCTCAAAGAATGTTGCATGAGTTCAGATGGTCAAAGACAAAAGAATGCTAAATATGAAAAAAAAAAAAAAAAGATAAGCATGTCAGGAGAATTGGCTTAACAAGTTTCTGGAGTTGTGTACGAGGGAGGAACCTGGGGTGGTCCCGGGAGAAAGGTGGACCCACTGACTCTTAAGATGACAGGAGACAAATATGTCCGCTTACTACAGTCTCTCTCTGTGGAAGGGACTGCTTCCCCCATCACTGCCCAGAGAGAGGCCAGGCGCCGAGATGAGCCTGGACGAACTCCGGACTCCCAAGCTGTCTCGGGACCTGGCCAGGGGTCGGGGAAGTAGCCTACAGACCCGTCGGTGATCCCCTCGCTCCTGCCGGAGCCCGACGGTTCCACGCGGTCGCTACCACGCGCCGGCCCACCCCGGCCCAAGGCCTGCCTTGCCCCGCCAGCCGGGAGGAAGGGAAGCCCTGGCCCCGGACTTCAGCAGTGGGCCAGCGAGGGCGGAGGAAACCCCGCCGGGCCGGAAGCACCCACAACTGCTTCCGGGTCAGGAGGCTGGGGCCACCATGGAACCTCGCGGGGTGGCGGGGCTGACCGAGCCGCGGGCTGCCTTTTGAAGCGACCGAAGCGCCGCGCGGCCAGCGCCCCTGGTGACACGCAGGCCGGTCCCGCGGCCGCCGCCATGTCGGTGCTGGGCGAGTACGAGCGACACTGCGACTCCATCAACTCGGACTTTGGGAGCGAGTCCGGGGGTGGCGGGGACTCGGGCCCGGGGCCCAGCGCCGGTCCGGGGCCGCGAGCGGGCGGCGCGGCGGAGCAGGAGGAGCTGCACTACATCCCCATCCGCGTCCTGGGCCGCGGCGCCTTCGGGGAGGCCACGCTGTACCGCCGCACCGAGGTAGCGGCCCGGCTCCCCGCGCCCGGCGCCGGGTCCTCGCTTGGCGCGGGGCGCCCGCTGGGTTCTGTCTCGGGGGTCCTCCCCCCGCGGCCGGTCACCGCACTCTCCTGACTGGTCGTTTCCGTTTATCCCGGGGAACGGGGCGAGTCATTGAACCTTCTGGTAGCCTTAGTTTCCCCATCTATAAAATGGGGTTAGTCATGCCTACCTTTAGAATAAACTTTAAAGGTTCTTTTGAGGGTTAAGCGACGATGCTTTACAAAGTGTGAAATTAAAGTGACACGTGAATGTGAGGTGTTGTCAAAACTTCACTTCCTCCCATGCTGTATAGCTCTCCAAGGTCAGGGTGGGGAGGATGGGCATGGCTTCAAAATTCCCATGGCCAAGGCGGCTCCGATATCTTTGCCTTTATCTGTAAGTTCCGAGGTGAACACTCAGTTGGAGATTTTTCTTGAAGATCCGTCGGGAGGTCGCGGTGTGTTAGTTTCTTCATCAGTGTTTATCCAGCAGCTTTATGCCTGGATAATACTTTTTTTTTTGTTATATTCTAAGCCAGTAAGTCTTAACTTTGGGGGGGGGGGGGGGAGGCACCAGGACTCCTTTGAGAATCTAATGTGAACATACTCGCCCCCATCCACATTTGCACCCCTACCTATTCTTGGAAGAGATCCGTGGGTCACTGACCCTTAAATTCACAATGTGTACTAACTAAAACCCCGAAGTGGTGACTCCACTTACAAAAACTAACCATAAACTGATTTTGATCAATAAAGCCTCAAAACTTAAGCTTTAGAATAGGGAAGCATTTAATGAGAACTTGCTGGTTGCTGGAGCTGATTCATGCATCAGTGATCCATCTGTAGTTGTGTGTGTTCCAAGCTAACCTAGTTTTAAGGCTGAAAGATGCGGGAGAGTATCTTTACGTGTTCTTTTTTATCCTAATTCACATTAATGTATGATGTTAAGTTACTGTTAGTATTCTAGTTTCTTTTTTTTAAAGGTATGTTTTTATTGATTCAGAGAGAGAGATAGAAACATCAATGATGAGAATCATTGACCGGCTGCCTCCTGCACGCCCCCTACTGGGGATGGAGCCCAAAGGGGGCATGTGCCCTGACAAGAATCCTACCTTGACCTTCCTGGCTCATAGGTGAATGCTCAACCACTGAACCACATCAGCCAGGCAGTATTCTGTTTTCTTATTTGTACTCATAACATGAGAAAGAGGACATGAGCATTAGTGTACCTATTTATAGTTAAAGAAACCAAAAGTATATTTAAATGACTTGCTCACTTAAATTAGAAGTAAATCTTTAGCTAAACAAAGTTCTATACCTCTTTCCCCGTGCCTTTCCATTATTATCATGTTGAACTTAATTACTGACATTTTAAGTTAAATTTAATTACACTTTCCAAAAACTATGTAACATTATCCATATCACCAAATATTTATTAGATCTGTGTATTTACAAAGATTTAATTAGAAGCAGCTCTTTCCTTCAAGAAGCTTCTATTTCAATGGAAAGACAAGTTAGTAAACAAATAACATGTAAGTTGTATGTATATATGAAAAGAATGGACAAATCATTTCAGGGTATGACCTCTGAAAATTAAGGGAATGGTTGCATTGAGTAAATGTACAGCAGAAGGTTCATTAGGACCTTCCCAAAAAGATTTAATGGCCTATCAAAGTCATGTTAAAGTCTGGGGAGGGTTGTTTAGGCAGAGATGTTCCTGGGCTGGGGAGCAGTGTCAGGGAAGAATTAGAGATATTATAAAAGAGAGGATATTGGGAGCTGCAGGTAAGTTTTCATGAATAGAGAAAAACATGTAATACATAAAAGTAACAGGAGATAGAGTTGCAAAATGGGCAGCATGAGTTAAATGAACTCAAAGGGCTTAGCTATGACTTCTTAATCCAGAAAGGGTAAACAAAAATCACTAGAGAAATCTAAATCTAAATTGATAATATTAGAGGCAAGTTTAATTTCCATTTTACAAGAAACTGGTCACCCATAGATAACTACTCTCCAGTTCTCTATTTCTCCAATATTCTAGCCCTACTACAGTGCTCATCATAACTAACAGTCTGTCATAATGTCACTCAGTCACTCAACAGAATCTTTGAGATTACTTCCATCCCATATTTTTACATGGAATTGACATGATGCAAATTAAGTGTATAAAGGTTCTGCAGCAAATTATGATGCTTAATTGTATGCGGAACCTTGAAAGTCTGTTCATGATTTTTGTTTAAAGGAAAAAATAGAAGCAGTCAGTCTCTTCCCATCTAGGAAGGTGTTTTTTTTTCTAGGTTTACAGATCCATGTGTGGATTCATTTGCTACCAGGCAAGAGGAAAACACTATAACTCTGTTGCTGTGTTGTAGGATGATTCATTGGTTGTGTGGAAGGAAGTTGATTTGACCCGACTGTCAGAGAAGGAACGACGGGATGCCTTGAATGAGATTGTTATTCTGGCACTGCTGCAGCATGACAACATTATTGCCTACTACAATCACTTCATGGACAATACCACCCTGCTGATTGAGCTGGAATATTGTAATGGTAAGGTAGAATTCAGTGGGACTTCCTTTAGCAAGACAGTCTGTTCATACTTACCTTAAAGTGGATTGAAAAAGAAAAGACAAATACAGTGATAAGAAGTTTAAATGGATTTCTTGAGTGTAGAGAATTAGTTCAGGCCCTGCAGAGTTTTGAAGTGATGCACAAAATAAAGGGAGGGATTTTTTCCTACATTCTCAAATTCTGCCTTGTGATTATAGTTTCATCTTGAAATTATATGTTCAGTTGGATTTTACATTCATTTTTCAAGGTTTTTTTTCTCATGAAATGACATGAGTTAGGCATTAGAGACATACTGTGGCTTGATAAAATATTTAATGAAATCTTTTTAATATTTCTTTATTGATTTCAGAGAGGAAGGGAGAGGGAAAGAGAGAGAGAAACATCAATGATGAGAGAATCATTGATTGGCTGCCTCCTGCAGGTCCCCTACTGGGGATCAAGCCCACAAACTAGGCATGTGCCCCTGACCAGAATCGAACCTGGGACCCTTCAGTCCGCAGGCTGACCCTCTAGCCACTGAGCCAAACCAGCTAAGGCATAATGAAATCTTATAAGTGATACTGATTTATATTGACTTCAGTGAAAGCTATCCTATTAAGAAGTGGTCCAAAGGTCATAACTGAATGAAAATGATAATATAGTAAAGCATGGCCTTATTTATCTGGTCTCTGATTTCTTGGGACCATTTTGCTTGTAAGATAGCAGTATGGTCTAGTTGTTAAGAAAATAGACTCTGAACCCACATCCCAAGCTTCATGACTTTAGCTCTGTAACCTTGCACAAGAAACTTAACTTTCCTGTGTCTCAGCTTATAAGTTTGTTGATAGCAGTTCATAACATACATCCTAGGGTTATTGTATTAAATGAATGTGTAAAGACCCTAGCATTGTACTTGGTATATAGCAAATGTTTGATATATACTGTACTAAGTAGTATCCTTCTTATTACATAGGAGAATCTCCTCAGTCCTTTCTTGAGCTGCATGCTATTGTGGTCTCACCATATTCTTCATTCTAAATCTCTAAGAGAAAGCTCCTAGATTCTAACTTTCTTGTCTAGACTCTTGTATATCATGGTTGTCCTGGTTCTGATCAACCCTACAAGCACAAGATTTTAATAGAGATTTCTGAAGTAGCAGAAGCCTCAAGTAGTTAACTTCCTTTGTGGTTAGGAGATCTAGAACAAATGGTACCTTTGTTGAAACTTCTAGTTACTAAATTACAGGGGGATGAGAAGGGGGAGAAAGTTGTGAAACTTAGCCAGGGCTAAAGTGTAAGTTATATTTGCAAGTAGGAAGTAAAATGACCCATGATCATTTATAGTCTGTCCTAGAGGCCCAATGCACAAAATTCATGCAAGGGGCTCGGCCCTCCCAGCCCCAGCTGCCTCGAGGCCCCGCCCACTGGTTGTTCCAGAAGGTTGTTCTGGAAAGTCGTTCTGGAAGGTCATTCCACTGTCCAGTTAATTACCATTTTAGCTCTTTATTATATAGGATTATATAGGATTACTTGGAAAGGGAGAAGCAAATTCAGACTTATTCTGCAGTAATGAGTTAGTAAAGAGAGTAATGATTAGAAACAGTCTAGGGAAACGATTTTTCAATCTTTTTTATCTCAAGGCACAAATAAATTAATTACAGAATTCTGTGGCACATCAAAAAATATATATTTTTTGCAAATCTGACCAAAAAAAAATATATAATTTCGATTCACACACACCAGATACTATTGTGTTGGTTGTTGTCATTTTTTTATTTGACAACCTGAGGGAAAAGAGGTTAGTGCCCTGACTAAATAGTCAGGTATTGAATGTTTTAAAAGTTCTTGCAGCACACCAGTGTGCTTCTGTGGCACGTCAGTGTACCGCTGCACACTGGTTGAAAATTGCTGGTCTAAGGTGTTCCCTAAACTTTGGGAAGTATTTTCAGTGGAAAGAAAAAGAAGTTTATATATACCTGTAAATACAAAACATTTTATCACTGTTGTTCTAATAGTCACACTGAGAGAGATGTTATCAAAATGTTGCAGATTCTTTTAAAAGAAGTTCTAGAAAAGAAAATCTGATTTTAAAGACATTCAATATATTTTCACTAATTGGGGTACTATAGAAATGGTTTTTACTCTCCTCTTTTCAAAATGTCTTACTTCCTGTTTTTGTATTGAGCCTCTTCCATTAGGGAGGGGAATCTCTGAAGAATATTTTTGATACAGTACTTGAAAGATGGAAAAGTCAAGAGGGAAGAAGCGATTTCCTTTGGAGAGGAAGCAGAATGCTTCATTTGTGTTAACTGTTAAAATCCTAGTAGATACAGGAGCCAAGCTTTAATCTCTATTAAGCAATTCAAACCTATCTCTTGTTTAATTGCAGGAGGGAACCTGTATGACAAAATCCTTCGTCAGAAGGACAAGTTGTTTGAGGAAGAGGTAATTCATATTTCTATGGTAGGAAGCTAGAATTGTAATTTGTTGTATTCTTATTCTGTATTAACTCTTCCAACAATGAAGAGGTTTTTTTCCTTTTGTTCACACTTCTTCCAGGCTCTGGTTGATATTCATGAGAAAGGAAACCTCTAACAAGGAAGCTGTCTATAGCTGCTTCCTAAATGGTTTACCACATCATGACTCTCTATGGGCTTTCTTTTCCGGTTCTGTTACTGCATACTGGTATGCCCAGTTTTCTATACCTTTGCATTCTTCCCAGATTTCTTTCCACAAGCCTGCTTCACCATACTATACTTTATAATGACATTGGAACTATTTTATGATGACCTGCTTTTTCTTTTTACCCCTACCACTTTTCTTTGCCTGTTCAACCTACAAGCAAGAGAGGTCAAGTCATGTTGAATCGTAACTTCTGGTTGCAGCTTTTTTCATTTTATTTGTTTGAGAAAGAGTGTTTAAATCGAATTTTTGTTTGTTTCCAGTCCAAATATAATTTATTTTTTCTCTGCAGATGGTGGTGTGGTACCTGTTTCAGATTGTTTCAGCAGTGAGCTGTATCCATAAAGCTGGAATCCTTCATAGGTAATGAGTGAAAGAATATGGGATTGATTCCTCCCCACCAATCCAACCCCTACCTTAGGTGCCTCCCATCAGTACTAATATTTTCTTGATTAAGCAGGCAGGGCTTTTACATCTATATATTTTTAAATTTTTATTTATTGATTTTAGAGGGATATGGGGAAGAGAGAGAGAAAGAGACATCGATTTGTTATTCCACTTATTTATGCATTCATTGGTTGATTCTTGTTTGTGCCCAGACCGGGAATCGAACCCTCAACCTTGATGTTTCAGGATGACACTTTAACCAACTGAGCTACCCAGCCAGGTCACATTGATATATTTTAGAAAGGAAAGTGAATAACAAAGGGTGTTATATTTTCTTCCTGAAATTAAACCATGTTTGTGATGTAAGAAGAATTTCCTTAATAGCTAAGTACTGCTCAGTCATTTTTAAAGAGAGATTTTAGAGTTCATTTCATTAATTCATCAGTAAAGCCTAGAAGCCACTGTGAGAAGTGGTATTAGGTATTAGATTGGTTGGAATTCACGTAAATGTTTTCTCTGAACTGTAATTGGCCATTGTTTTTAATTCTGTAATACTTTTTTTTTTTTATTAAATATATTTTATTGATTTTTTACAGAGAGGAAGGGAGAGAGATAGTCAGAAACATCGATGTGAGAGAAACATCGATCAGCTGCCTCCTGCACAGATGTGCCCGCAACCAGGGTACATGCCCCTGACCGGAATCGAACCTGGGACCCTTCAGTCCCCAGGCTGACGCTCTATCCACTGAGCCAAACCGGTTTCGGCATAATTCTGTAATACTTTTAATTTGAATAAAAAGCCTATTTATTTTGTATAATTAATTATACACCTGTACTAGACCTTTGGGTGGAGGAACAGTTTTCTGTTCATTTCTAGCTATAGGAGAGAGCCATTATGAACATTGCTGCATCATTATATCCTGTTTTTTAAAATTTATCTTTATTGTCAAAAGTCATTATATCCTCCTTGAATCTTTAACCATTGCCAGAGATTAGTGTGTCTACACCAGTATTTCTTTTTGGTTGGTTTATTAATTGTTGACTTACATTTCTTGATAGCTATTGAATGACTGCTGTTGCATATTATTTTCTTTTCAAATGTTACAAAGAATATTGTTCTGCTTTTTTTGCATTTTTCAGTAAAGGAAGCTAGAGTGTAAACCAGGCACAGGTTGTTTAACATGTGGTCAATTCATCTTTAGAAAAATAGCCAGTGATTTTATTACGTGATCTACACAGCCTGATCATGTTGCTGCGGGGATAGGCAGCCTCTTCTCTTACCTTAACAGATTTGAAACTTTGACACCAACCAAATGTTAAGATTGCCTTGATATTACTTCATTCAAAGCATACATGGTAATTGAAGAAGTAGTATACCTTATAGGAATTATAATTACCTGGGACAGGTAATTATTTTTTTGTCTTACCCTCTTAACTTTTCTTACTGGCTTTAGTGGTATGGGAGGCATGCCTGTGCCATGAAGCCCTGGAGGATGAAGTTTAATTTTCTACTTCACTCTCCCAAGTCCCCTTTTCAGTGTGAAAGTGATGACCGTTGTTTGGATTCAGCAGTCTGAGCAATGGTGACACACTCATTTTCTCTAATCCTGGCTGTGGTAGATGAGATGAAAACAGTCGACTGTATGACCTTGCTATCCAGCATTTTCTTTTCTTTTTTTTTTCCAGAGATATAAAGACATTAAATATTTTTCTGACCAAGGCAAACCTGATAAAACTTGGAGATTATGGCCTAGCAAAGAAACTTAATTCTGAATATTCCATGGCTGAGACGGTAAGTGTATGTTGCCCTTGTCTAATTTTTTTCCTTTTCCTTTCTAGCACCATGAGATACAACTATTCCCCCTAAATATTGCATCCTTTTCTCAGTATTCTTGCAAATTCTCCATACTTTTAAAACAAATCTACAAGAGTCTTTTTCCTGGGCTCACTAACAGGCATTTACATGCTCAGATGTTCTTTCAAGAGTCATTGTCTGCATTGTCTGTATGACCTCAAATCCCTTTCTGACACTTACTAGAGACTTTTCTAAAAAGCCACAAAATACTTTACCGTTTTTCCAGCCTAAGATCTTTAATAGATTTCACTTTATCTCTTAACATTTGAGCTTATGATGTTACACATCTCTTTTTGTGTTTCCTTTGAAATTTTCTGGTTCAGAAGCCATATATTACAAATAAAGGCTGATGCCCAGAGAACAATTTGATCTTTAATATTGTACATAGTCTAAACTGCAGGGTTCCCTTCTCACCTGATCCTAAGAAAGACCATTCTTTAATAAAGCATAGACATAAGTTGACCTTTAAGGACAGTGATCTCATCCTTTTAGGAATTATAAAACCCAATTATTACTCTACTGGTTTCACAATTCTCTGTCCTAAAAAGAACTTGAAAATGTAGGTTTAATAAAAATTAATTTTGTTCTGATGATATTTTTTGATAATGTTGCAATATGCCTGCAAGCAATATAGAGACATTCAAGGATACTGATAGCCAGGGTTGAGATTCTCTGCTTCAGGGATTCAGTCTGATTATATGGTGGTGCCATATGGAGCTTCTGGAAGCAATCATGTTTTAAGTAGATTTTTTTGCATCAAGAATAATCTGATAAAACCAAGATTTGATTTTTCTTAGCCAGTTAATGCAAAGAAGGAATGATAAGAACATTATAAATGCTGTGTAAGCCATCTGAAAATTTCTTTGCTTTGCTGATTAAAGATGGGGCACTCATTGTCTCTCATCTTAGGAAAGACATGACATTCAAGACATTTTTATTTCCAAATTCATTCTTGAATTCAAGAAATCTTTTTCAAATTTAAAAGAAATTCACTAACTATATTACTATTACAAATGTCAAATTGAGCCATTTAAAAAACTTAATTGCTATGCATTTCAGTTACAACTTTATTCATTTACCTTCTCCCCACTGCCAGCTTCCTCCCCGCTTGTGAGCTTTTACTAAGTATGTCTTTATCTGTATGAAATCTTAGTGGGCCTTGAATGCCTACAAGCCTTTATGATCCAGACATCACAGAGCTGTTGTGGCTCCCAAATTATCACAGTGCCTTTACCACAGAGATTATCCTATCTAATAAAGAGGGAATATGCTAATTGACTGTCCTGCCCTCAAAGATGGCGGTGCCCACAGCCAATAAGGAGGGAATATGCTAATTGACTGTCCCACCCTCAAAGATGGCAGCGCCCAGTCCTCTCAGCCCCACCGGGGTGGCAGGCACATGGCACACCTGCCTCCGGAGTCCCTCAGCCCCCCAGCTGCCCAGGGCCGGCCCGAAGCACAGGCAAGCCTCAGATGGCAGCTACCCAGCTGCCCAGGTCCGCCCGAGGCTCAGGTAACCAGTGCCAGCCGAGGCTTGCACTACCGGCAGTGGCAGCAGCAGAGGTGTGATGGGGCGTCACCTTCCCCTGATCGCCGGGTTGCCTCCCGCCCCTGAGGGCTCCCGGACTGAGAGGGGGCAGGCCAGGCTGAGAGACACCCCCTCCAGTACATGAATTTTCATGCACCGGGCCTCTAGTTCCTTTATAATTGGCTTTATAAGTGAATAAGATTTCTCCCCATAGTGACATCATCTCACAGAAACCATAATGGGATATGCTGATGAATGTTTTATGGTTGTTATCACTAGTTCCTAGGAAATTTAATTTAGTTGTTGAAATATTAATATGGTTACCCCAGAAAAGAAATTATTATTTGATTGTTTTCTTTGTTGTTCAGCTTGTCGGAACTCCATATTACATGTCTCCAGAGCTCTGCCAAGGAGTAAAATACAATTTCAAGTCTGATATCTGGGCAGTAGGCTGCGTCATCTTTGAACTGCTTACGCTGAAGAGAACATTTGATGCTACAGTAAGTTGATGTATTATCTCCACATTGTCCTTGTAAATGATACCACTTGATTGAGATAATCAACTTCATTTATCCCTGAGCTTTTTTTGTTAATCCTCACCCGAGGATATTCTTCCGTTGATTTTTTATTTTTTTTTTTTAGGGAGAGTGGAAGGGAGGGGAGGAGACAGAGCAAGAGAAACATCGGTGTGAGAGAGCCACATTGATTGGTTGCCTCCCACCTGCCCCCCGACATGGGGCCAGGGATTGAGCCTGCAACCAAGGTACATGCCCTTGACCAGAATCAAGCCCTTGACCCTTCAGTCCGCAGGCTGACACTCTGTCAACTGAGCCAAACTGGTTAGGGCTGAGCTTCTGATTTCTAGAACAGAAATCAACTGTAGGCAAAAATAACAACTAGTATCCTGGCACTGGTTTAGTAGTGTATTGTTAGAATACTGTAGACCAGATTTATCTCCAATTTGAATTCCCCATTGAATAATCATCAAGTAGTTCGAGCACTGTGCTTGAATTTGTTAACTATAATTTTAAAACTGGCTCTAGGATCGACTGTGATGGTACAGTTTAGATAAGCCATTTTATTTCTTATGCTTCAGCTACATCATTTTTTAAAAAAGCTAAGGCAAATTATATAATACTCATTAAAGTGTTTTGATCTTTTTTATGAAAAATTTACTCTTATTAAAGACTAGTAGCCCGTTTGCACGAAGATTCGTGCAATAGACCTTCATTCACCTGGCTGCCTGCACCAGTTTTCTGCCGGCACCGGGGACCCAGGCCTTGGCTGTGGCCACCGCCTTCTGCCTTTTTCAGGGTCGGGGCTTGGCCCCGGGCGTTGGCCTTGGGCTCGGCGGCACCCAACATCCTTGCTAAGGATCGCAGGAGCCGACCCCCAGTGGTTTCCTGCGATCCATGCAGGCTCCCCGCTGGTGCCCAAGGCCGGGAAAGCCTCTGCCCCAGGCTTTCCTGGCCTTGGGCTCGCCGCACCCAGCGTCCCTGCTACCGATTGCAGGAGCCGAGGGGTGCCCAAGGCCCGGAAAGCCTCGGCCCCTGGGACCCCCGGGATTGGCGGGAGGAGAGGGATGGGCCCGGCCACGCCCCCACAGGTGGCCGATCGCCCCCCGGGACCCTCGGGAGGGGCGGGAGGGGCCGGCCACGCCCCCCAGGTGTCCCATCGACCCCCGGACCACCGGGAGGGGCGGGAGGGGCCCGGCCACGCCCCCCGGGTGGCCGATCGCCCCGGGACCCCCGGGAGGGGCGGCATGGGCAGGGTCACGCCCCCCCCCCCCCCCGGGGTGCCGATGGCCCCAGGCACCCCCGGGAGCGGCGGCATGGGTCCAGCCACGCCCCCCGGGTGCCGATGGGCCCGGCCACGCCCCCCGGGGTGCCGATCGCCCCAGGCACCCCGGGGAGCGGTGGCATAGGCCCGGCCATGCCCCCCGGGGTGCCGATCGCCCCAGGCACCCCCGGGAACGGCGGCATGGGCCTGGCCACGCCCCCCGGGGTGCCGATCGCCCCAGGCACCCCGGGGAGCGGCGGCATGGGCCCGGCCACGCCCCCCGGGGGTGCCGATCGCCCCAGGCACCCCCGGGAGCGGCGGCATGGGCCCTGCCACGCCCCCCCGGGGTGCCGATGGGCCCGGCCACGCTCCCCGGGGGTGCCGATGGGCCCGGCCACGCCTCCCGGGGGTGCCGATGGGCCCGGCCACGCCCCCCGGGTGCCGATGGGCCCAGCCACGCCCCCCCGGGGTGCCGATCTCCCCAGGCACCCCGGGGAGCGGCGGCATGGGCCCTGCCACGCCCCCCCGGGGTGCCGATGGGCCCGGCCACGCTCCCCGGGGGTGCCGATGGGCCCGGCCACGCCCCCCGGGGGTGCCGATGGGCCCGGCCACGCCCCCCGGGGGTGCCGATGGGCCCGGCCACGCCCCCCGGGGGTGCCGATCGCCCCAGGCACCCCCGGGAGCAGCGGCATGGGCCCGGCCACTGGGCACCGCCATCTTGATCTTCTCAATGGCGGATATGCCACCCGGAGTCCCGCCCCCAGCCTCCTGCCGGCCCAATCGTGGGCATAGCGGAGGTGCGGTCAATTTGCATGTTTCTCTATTATAAGGTAAGATTGTTATCGTCTTATGGATAGCAAATCTCTTTAAGTTTTTTTTCCTTTTCTTCTTAAGTAAAGCCCATTGTAAGACAGTGCTTCTCAAATGTTAATACACATGAGAACATAGGAAATCAGCTGGGCATCGTGTTAAAATGCAGACTGTTTGAGTAAGTCTGGGACAGGGCTGATAGCTTCCAGATGATACTGATGCTACTTGTCTATGGACCACAATTTGAGTAACAAAAGTGAGTTCACATCCAATCACCTTTACAAACCAGGTGTGAGAACTTAGGCAAATCACTTCATCTCTTTGATCCTCTATTTTATTATCTATAACAAATAAAAAATATATATTCCTCTCACAGAAATGCTCTGATTAGTGTATATGAAAAATGCAAGTGTTAGTTGATGCAAATTCATTGACTTTTCATGAGACCTATATTTATTTTTATAAATTCTGAAGCTTATTCTGGTGTATTATCTAATTCTCCTAAATATTATAGTGGAAGGAAAATGAGTTTTGGAGTCAAATAGACTTGGTTTGGAATTATGGCTTCATTTTTTACTATCTGTAGTCTTGGGAAAGTTACATGTCTGAATTGGTAAGGATAATAACCTCCTTGTGTAGTGTTTGCAAGGGTTAAAAAAGATCAAATACATAACATGCCTACCTAATACATACTGGTCTCTATAAATGTGGTGATGATATTACAATAGTAATATTATAATTATCAGCTTATTATTATCATTCACTACCTTTTCTGTTGGAGCATACTATTACTTGTATACCCATTATTAGGACATATAAATTAGGAGGCAAATTAATTGGCAAAAGAATTTAAAGCCAAGAAGCATAGCTAGCCTTGCTTACCTTTTTGAGGGGATTCAGTTGAAGGGTCAGATTATAATACAGTCTGAATATTAATGCTAAGGCCACATAGTCATATCTCCATGCTGGGCAGTTGGCTTCATTCCATCTGATAGCAGTAGTGCATCCCTAACCGTTTCTTGTTGATGATGCATAGTAATAGTTATAAAAATAAGTCAGACCTAATGCAAAACTATTGCCACTCCTTTAAATAATAGCACAGACATCTCAGAGTCCCTAATGGTATTTTATAATGCCATCTTTATAAAACCAAGAACAATGCAATTGTCATTTTCTTATAGAATCCACTCAACTTGTGTGTGAAGATTGTACAAGGAATCCGGGCCATGGAAGTTGATTCTAGTCAGTACTCTTTGGAACTGATCCAAATGGTCCATGCATGCCTTGACCAGGTAAGTATGACTTACATAGTGATTTCAGTTTAGTGTTTTTCCTCCCAGCTTTAGTGTTTGAGGTATGACATAGGTCAGTGGTCGGCAAACTGCGGCTCGTGAGCCGCGGTTTGCCGCTCTGTTGACTTATGAGTTTGCCGACCACTGCGTAAGGCATTACCCTTACCCAGAAGTTTTGACTTCAGGTTAAAGACATTAGTACATTATTAAAATGTTTTTTAAGTGTTTTTCCCTAAGGCAGTGGTCGGCAAACTCATTAGTCAACAGAGCGGCAAACCGCGGTTCGCGAGCCGCAGTTTGCCAACCACTGATATAGGTGAACCTGCACAAAACCACATCCTCTTTCCCAGGTAGGACGTATTTGTAGCTAGACCCAGAAGGATAGGCCCAGAAGGGAAATTACTGATAGTTGTGTGCTTCAGCCAACAAATGCGTATTTTGTTATGCTTTGTTCTTTATTACTTTATGAAATTGTGCTCCTCCTTTTTTTTTTTAAGGGACTTCCTTATGCTTTTTTTTTTTTAAATCATCACCTGAGGATATGTTTTGGGGGGGAGGGGGTGCGGAACATCAATGTGAGAGAGGAACATCAATCAATTGCTTCTTGTACGTGCCCCAACCAGGGATCGAACCCACAACCTTTTGGTGTATGGAACAATGCTCTAAACAACTGAGCAACCTGGCCAAGGTAGTGCTCCATTTTTTATGATCAAGATTTTTGTAACTTGATTTTATAAAAGTATAGTCAGAGTAATTTAGAGTTCCTAATGTACAGAATATATATAGTTCTAGTATCTCACAGTTTGTCTTTCAGTGTTGCTCTGGGTCAGTATTATTCCAAGTATTGTTCATGAACCACAGACATGGTTGGAGCATTTACAAGCAAATTATGAAGATTCATGGGCCCCAACCCAGACCAACTGGATCAGAATCTCTATGGATAAAGCCCAGAAATCTTTATTTGTAACAAGCACTCCACAAGATTCTTACGTTCTGTATATATTGAAATTTAAGTGAGGAAGTTGCATTTTCACTCATGTACCAGTGTTGATGTTAATGAGATAAACATGAAGCATGGAGTGTGACATAGGAAATTATGTTTTTTAAAACCAAAGGATAATATACTGTGGTCTTTGAATAATTAACCAATAGCCTTCTAAAAGGAAATAAAAAGCCTCTTTAGATCCCATTTTGCCCATTCCCTTTATATTAAAACTAGCTCCATTTGTATTCTTTAGGATCCTGAGCAGAGACCCACTGCAGATGAACTGCTAGATCGCCCCCTTCTCAGGAAACGTAGGAGGTAAAGTACAAAAAAGTCACTCTGTTGTCTTTCCGTAGGTGGTTGACTGTTAGCGATCTGATCAGAGTACCACAAAGCGGGTGGTGTTTCCTGACTTAGCCGCTCTGGTGCTATTTTTTACCAACATCTCTGCCTTTATTATTTGGGGGTAGCTCCTGACTTTTACCTCCTTAGCCTGTGCTATTTCTTCTAAATTTATACTGATGAGACCCTAAGACCTCCCACCCCCATCTATGAGTTTTAATCTAGAGTTAGGCATTAGAGTTTTAGTAATTAAGGGAAGACATCCTTAGGTTTGTATCTGAGTTCTGTCATTATATTTGTCAAGTTATTTAACATCTCT